>NC_060129.1:100326578-100635587 GCF_021461395.2 Schistocerca americana | reverse complement strand
AGAGGAAGACTACAGCTGAAGTACATGGATCAAACTATAAAAAATGTCGCCTGCAACTCCAAGATAGAAATGGAGAAAAGGGCAGTAAGATGGGAAGACTGAGATTTGCTGTTGTCAGATCTTCAGACTGAACACTGAAGACTTGTCATATTCTAGGGTAGGCAACTTAACAACAAATATTGCTACACTTTACCATTCTCAGTTCCCTGACCAGCTCCAGAGCATCATACATCTGTATTTCAAACTCTTTAAGCCACTTCATATTAACATGTATGTCTCTAGCATCCATATTGTTCTTTACTACAAGCCACATTCCATTCTGGCACGTTGCTTTCCCCTTTACTAAGTCATTAACAGCAATTATAATTTAACAAGAAGTGTGATTTTATCCTTTATGTACAGTGTCTCACATCAGAAGCGAGACACTCAGCATCACTCACTGCACACTTTTCTCTGTAGTCAATAACTACAGCTGCAATCAGGTGTGAATGCACCCGCTTTCTGCTCTTACAAACACCTGTCATGAACTTCAAGAAAAAAAAAAGAGCACTGCATAGTTCCAAAACTATGCTGCGTTCCCATCTGAACACATTATTTATTGAATTAGGAAAGTGCCTCATAAAAATTCATAAAACTGATTTCCTGTTTAATATTGGTGCTTACACTTTGAGAAATTTTTGACACTAACAATGAGTGCCTAATATTACTTTGGTTGTCTTTAGAAAAGAATGCACAGATCTCTCTAGTTAATGGTTGTGGTACTATAATCAATATCATGCATCCATAAATTATTGTAAAGAGTTTTATTTATCTGGGACATAAAAAAAGAGAGAAAGGATAATTAAATTACACTGCTGAAAGACACTTCCAGAATTGTGACAAATCTCTGCCAACGCTTACCCCACACAAAACTAATATTGTCATCAATCCTGAAGATTCATAGGCAGGATTCCCTCATCCATACTACAAGAAAGGGTAAGCAACTGACCCACTTCATCCTGAACCATGAATTTTCAGCACCAGGCTGCTGAAATGATATAGGTCATTCAAATATATCCACACAAATACGTAGTGTTCATTGCACGTGAGATACTACACAAACTGTGAACCTTGTAGGATATTATAATGATGGTGAAAAATGCTTAAAGTGGGTAGATGTTGACCAGCTCTCGTGTAGTGGGGTTGGTATACCCTGGAGGGCATGAACCCACTCATTTTGTGAGTAGTAGTGCCGCAGGAACTACGACAAAATATTTTTAGTAATATTGTACTGCAGTTTTCCTTCGGAGGCAGTCAATCACAGAGATGTGGAGGGCAAATGCAAATGAAGTTCTCATGCATTGAGAGGGTCCATTACTTCATTTCACTTACTACAGCACCAAAGTAAATGTACAAAGAACTTGTACAGCTTGAGTCCACTTATCTGTGTGGTTTTGCACTCCCTCTGGTGTGAATCCACTCACTGACTCAGTTGGCGAAGATGTTATTTAGCCATTGTTTCATCTCATGGGGCAATCTGGCCCAAACCCCCAGGATAGTGCCAATAGGATGAGGTTCACATTAGAAATGGTTCCATACATCTGCAGACCTTGCTGGCCACTAGAGTGCCTCACATCTTGCAGACATTTCGCAGAGACACATGTATGGCTGAGCATTGTTTAGTTTAAAAGTGGCATCATGTTACATATGACATGTGAAACGTAACACACGAGGTGACAGAATGTCTGTCACGTACCATTGAGCAGAGTACTCACAATCACCACCGGTCATAACCCAAATTCATGAGCAATAGCACTACACACGTTGGCACAATGTGTAACACCTCTATGTGCCTCCAAAACGTTGGAATAATGAAACCTCTACCCAGGTCGCTGCCGTACTCTCTACCAATGGTTTCCAGGTTCTTACAGAGCTGTGATAAATTGCTAAACACCACACAATGCCATTCACTAGCCAGCTGCAAATGTTTCCCCATGGCAGCACCACTCCAGATTCAATCATTTGTGTTGTCATGCTGATGGCATCCTATGCATCGGACGTTAATTCTGTAGTCTTGCTGCAGCTAGTCTCCAGCCAATGATGAGGGATGACAGAATGTCGCAGAGTCAATTACGTTTGCTCTGATGGCAGGTGCAGATGCGAAGAAGTTACAATGTACTTGTTGCACAATATGGCAATCGTCCACTGTGGTGATCAGACATGGTCAAACGAACCTTTCATGATGGGTATGCCTGCACTTAGGTTCCCATGGAGTGGGTCACTGTCCCAGCAGAACGCTCCACGAGTCTGGATAATACACAATAAGATAAGCTGGCCAAATGGAGATCAACACTGAGGCCCTTTCCATCTCTCTCAGTAACTAATAATGCTGGTCCACATGTGCACACAGCGTCTCCATGTCAGTCAGAGTGATCAATCAACATCTTACACGTTAATCCACATGATGCAGCCAGCTAGGCCTTGTAACCACACAAAACAGAAGCAAGTGAAATACGCTCAGTGGCCATTCCACTTGTCACAGAGAACTGCAGCTCTAATCATTTAGATACCTGCAGATGTCGTGTACATTCTTAACATTGCTCTTACATCTCATATCTTCTGGGAGCTTCACTTTTTTTCAGGGAGTCCATGACGACTTTTATGGAGTTCATTACTTTGTAGCATTTTAAGACGATGTGTCATTAATACATGTTGTAGTACGTATCAAATTTCTGTAATAGATGAGCAAAAGTATTCATATGTATGAAAGGCGATTCAATAATGAAACAGGCACATTGGTCTGGGAAAACAACTGTTAGTAGGACAAGTTTCGTACTTTTATGGCTACAATTTGCCGTCACTAGGATGAAACCAGATCAGCTAATGTTTCAACATTGTTTTGTTTATAACCTCAAAAATACATTTCAAGATGGAGAGTTCGCTTGAGACGTCCACATTAGTTGAACAACGTTCGGTTATTCGTTCTTAACTTACTGAAGGCGAGAAACCCCTGAATACATACCACAGAATGTCTTACGTTTATGCTGAAGGTTCTAGATATCATGCAAATTTTTACAAGGCGATAGAGCAGTTCAAAAATGGTCGCGACTCAGTGACTGACGAACACCACTCTGGCCCACCAGTTGCAGTTTCAACTCCTCAATTGAAAGTCGAACTGATGACATTATTCGTGCCGACCGCCGCGTGACTGTGGAAATAATAGTTGATAAGGTCCAAGACAGTACAGGTACAGTTCATAATATTATCTGTAACAAGCTGAAGTAACGCAAAACACGTGCAAGATCGGTCCCAAAGGAGTCATCGCGGGTACGCTAGGAAACAAGGTTGAGAGTGCACAGAGCTAAAGGAACGTTATGAAACGCGAGGTGCGCACTTCCTTAACAAATTTTAACTTGTGATGAAACTTGGGCTTACTACTATGAGCCAGAACCCAAGCATCAGCAAGAAAAGTCATGTTGACGGTGTTTTGGGATGCTGAAGGTCCAGTTTTTTGTGATTACCTCGAAGCGTACAATGAGTGGCCAGTAGTACTCGAATTTGAAACATCGTGAATCCAGCCATGAGAGAGAGACGACGTGGATCTCAGAGGAGAGGTGTGATTCTCCATTAAGACAACGCACACCCTCATTTTGCTCAGGTAATCCGTGACACCATCGACTAAATGGGCTGGGAAGCACTGCCTCATCCCCCTTACAGTCTTGATTTAGCACCTAGTGACTGCCATTTGTTTGGTGCTGTGAAGGAGGCATTACGTGGAAAGAGATTCCAGGAAAATTAGGATGTGAAAAAGTTTGTGGGAAGTTGCTTCAAACATCAAGATAAAGGTTTCTTTGCAGCCGGAATAAAAAAGGTTGTAGCCCGTTGGAAGAAGTGCATAAATGTTCAAGGACGTTATGCTGAAACGTTTCGTTTTCTAAAAATAAACGCTTTTTCCTCCGGCCCAAGTTGTCTCTTTAATTATTGAATGACCCTCGTCTGTCCACTTTGTAACTGTTCCCCATTCTTTGTACTCCAAGTACACATAATCAGTGGCTGCAGTGTTGACCAGTCATGGAGAGACTGGAGGTGGAGAGACGAATCCACCGCCGGCCGCGGTGGTCTAGCGGTTCTGGCGCTGCAGTCCGGAACTGCGGGACTGCTGCGGTCGCAGGTTCGAATCCTGCCTCGGGCATGGGTGTTGTGTGATGTCCTTAGGTTAGTTAGGTTTAAGTAGTTCTAAGTTCTAGGGGACTGATGACCATAGATGTTAAGTCCCATAGTGCTCAGAGCCATTTTTGAACGAATCCACCCACTAATTCGTGACGACAGAGGAGCAATTTTCAGGTGGGCAGAAGCAAATGTGCCAGTGCAAGCCGCTGTGACTTAATGGAATAAAGTTGCGCCGTCTATTGCCGACACAAGGAATGAGGGAGGAGAAACATGTGACTGCCGGCAGGGCCTTCAGGAACGAGCCAGCTCAGGTGTCTCGTAACGGTGCTGCCCAGACGTCTAACAACATGGCCGACAGGGGAAAGTATGTAGCAGCACACCAATTTGTGCGGCTACATGTTCGCTCTTCTCAATACTGGTGGTCGGCTGGAGACACACAACACCGCACCAGACACATCTATTTGAAGAGCCGAGGCTTGTGTCAGGTGTGACAACACAAACAGGGGGCGCTTGGGCAGGTGACGCTTTCTCGTCTGCCTCTCGCTACTGGGTGATGAACTTTGGCGCTTGCACGTTTAAGCTGCTGGCTGATGGCCCAGCCTCGTTCGCTATGGCTTTCCCCAGGCGCCTGTACACTTACACCCGTGATCGCTTGGTTCGATTACTGTCAGCCCATCATGCTTACAAGAAAGCTTAAACGCTGCTCCCGACCAACAACAGCGAGCAATACTGCACCCTTAACACCCAACTCCATGTCACAACTGTTTGATCCCTACAGAGATATGGAAGGAGAATTATATACCTCATAATTTAATTACGCTGTGTGATCAAATGTATCCAGACACCACCAAAAACATACGTTTTTCATATTAGGTGCATTCTGCTGTCCTCTACTGCCAGGTACTCCATATCAGTGACCTCAGTAGTCATTAGACATCGTGAGAGAGCAGAATGCGGCGCTTCGCGGAACTCACGGACTTCGAACATGGTGAGGTGATTGGGTGGCACTTGTAGCATACGTCTGTATTCGAGATTTCCACACTCCAAAACACCCCTAGTTTCACTTTTTTCGAAATTATAGCGAAGTGGAAACGTGAAGAGAGACGTACAGCACAAAAGCGTACAGGCAGTCCTCGTCTGGTGGCTGACAAAGACCGCCAGCATCTGAAGAGGTTCGTAATGTGTAACAGGCAGACATCCGTTCAGACCGTCGCACAGGAATCCCAAACTGCGATAAGGGTCCACTGCAAGTGCTATGACAGTTACACGGGAGGTGAGAAAACTTGGGTTTCATTGTCGAGCGGCTGCTCATGAGCCACACATCACCCCAGTAAATGGCAAACGACCCCTCTCTCGGTGTAAGGAGCGTAAACATCGGACGACTGAACAGATGAAAAACGTTGTGTGAAGTGATGAATCACGGTACACAATGTGGAGATCCGATGTTCACGGTGTTTGTATGTCTAAACCCTGGTGAACGTCACCTGCCAGCGTGTGTTGTGCCAAGAGAAAAATTCGGAGGCGATGGTGTTATGGCGTAGTCTTGTATTTCATGGAGGGGGCGTGCACCCCTTGTTGTTTTGCTTGGCACTATCACAGCGCAGGCCTACATTGATGTTTTATTTATCTTCTTACTTCTCACTGTGGAAGAGAAGTTCTGAAATGGTGAATGCATCTTTCAATCATAATTCACGGCTTGTGGTGAGGTGGTTACACGACAATAACGTCCCTGTAATGGACTGACCTGCACAGAGTCCTGACCTGAATCCTATAGAACACCTTTGGGATCTTTTGGAAGGCCGACTTCGTGCCAGGACTCACCGACCGACATCGATACCTCTCCTCAGTGCAGCACTCGGTGAAAAATGGCCTGCCATTCCTCAACAAACCTTCCAGCACATGTTTGAAAGTATGCCTGCGAGAGTGGGCGATGTCATCAAGGCTAAGGGTAGGCCAACACCATATTGAATTCCAGCGTTAGCCATGAAGGGCGCCACGAACTTGCAAGACATTATCAGCCAGGTGTTCGGATATTATTGATCTCGCAGTGTGTGTCAGGAGGCCGCAAACAAGGCTACTCTATAGGCAAAAATTAAAGGATATCTTCAAGGTTCTTCTCTTTTGTTCATTTTCTACACCTATGAACAATGGTCTATGTGGTTAGCAAAGACGAGCTAATGGGCTGAATTTCTTCTACATATGAGCATTCTAAACTTCTGCGAATTTTTTGAATTTCTGTAGGATATAATTATGTACAGCATCTGGCCATATTCCTGGGTAAGGAGCCCTATGTTAATACATACTATGATATGCCCAGCAAATAAAGTGAAATCAAGAATTCAGCTGAATATTTGACAACTTTGTCTCGATTGTCTACAGTATCAATGGACTGAAGCATTGTCGCTTCATCCGGCATTTCGTTATGAATCTGGAAATTGATGGCAGTGATTCATTATGTTTGGCTGCTGATGGACAATAAGCCGTAGATGATTTTTGCAAATCTATGCAATATTTAGGAAAAATTGGTGAATTAGTTCGTCTGTTCGCTGCTGTCATTTTACAGAAGGTTGTTCACAATCTGACACAATGTGTGGATTTATCAATTGCCATTGTCCAATTCCATATACCAAACAACTGGTTTACAAGACGTTCAGTACATGCATCAAGTTGTACACACATATTGGTCTTCAAAGTCTGTTTCAGCAGGTGTGCGATAAATCTGATAATTTGTGATAATGCCGTTTATCAGCTGTCGATGAACACTGTGTAACAGGTAGAATTTGTCAAAACTCACCACAGAATAATGCGGGTACACAAGTTAAAAGCTCTTTATTTACACTCAGATGTTTCACTATACGATGCAGTGCTTACAGTGGTTTTTTGTAGGCTGCATTACATTTTTCCCGTATAGTGGGTAGACATGATTGTGGTACTTTACCTATAGCAGAATATTTGTTAATACTGCATGGTGATGACTCATGCATTTGCATATAAAATTGATATTTCGGTACTAAATGGGCTATCTGGCCAAAATCCAAAACAGATGCTGCAATTTTAAATGATTTAATTACCATGGCAACAGCGCGTGACGGCCCTGATGGTCACCCGCCCAAGTGCCGGCCACTCCTGACAGCGCTCAACTTCGGTGATCTGACGAGAACTGGTGTATCCACTGTGGCAAGGCCGTTGCCCCCTGTTTAGCAATAATTGCAATTAACAACATTCTTAGAGACGACCTAATGCATCGATTCAGTGCAAATTGGGGTGTCCCGCGACTGCGTTATCTAATTTGCCAAGTTATAATTTGTTTGCTGATGTGTCCTGAATGCATTAGGTTGGCAATTCAAAGAAAATTAGTGTCTTACGAAACATACCGTCCCTTCACAATGAGAAAAATGCACTTAACGTGTATTTTTTGTTTGTGAAGTACACGTGATCATCGTTTCCAAGGTCCACTCCCAAATGAACAACTGTTTGATGTCGTTCATGGATTTAAAAAAATAAAATACGTCATTCTGTCTCATTGCTACTGACGCAAGCCCCAGCTGATATTGGCCAATTTCGCTGATGGATGCTGTTGCATTTCCCATCCCATCCCATCGCCACCTTTCTTGACACGTCTGCACATGCACTTGAGCCACTTCACCGAATAGCATTGTTCGATTTTGGTGTGTATTTTGTATGTATTTGTGAGGAACGGTAAACACGATACATCTCCATTCTTATGTAATTCAGCATCGTTGTTTCCTAATTTTATAGTGATGGCTTTTCCTCCATCTTTAGCTGATCGTCGGTGTCAGAGTGGATACCAGATATTGCATCTGATAGTCCGGCAGTTAAGTGTGTTGGGTTTCATTTCGTGTATTTCTCATCAGACATGCTTGATGGACTATTTGCTGAGTGAGTCACATGGAACACATATCATAATTTGGTAACGACCTAGAGTAACCTAGTTTTTGTATGTCTGTTCATCTGATTAGAGGTTTTAGAGACTTTGGTCATTCACTTATGCAATAAAATGGAACACCTACAGCAATCCTTACGATGTTATTTATTAAATGAATACTACTTTCGGTGCTCCAATACATCGTTTCCAGGCCTTAACTGGCGCTGAGCGAGTTAACTCCAATGGCATATACGATTCATCAGTGGGATACATTTATGACTACCTGTAAGAACGATGTCATGTTCGCAGTTGATAGTTGGAGACACAACGTCGCTGTTGCAGGTAGTCTGCGAAATCCAGTTTATAGATGTTTCCCATTGATGAATCTTGTATACGAATGGTGTTAAGCCCCTCAGCTTCAGTTAAGGCCAAAAGATAATGTAATGAAGCACCGAAACTGGTAATCATATAATAAATGACATCATAAGGACGGTTACAGGTTCGCCATTCTATTACGGAAAATAACCGAATTCTGGATAAATGTAGACAACTGGTACACCTACTGAGATGATTTGACCAATATGATCTGGTGGGTGAGTTTTCTATCAACCAAGTCAAAATGTATGCTAATGGCAACCCTCTCTTACGCCACTCAGTAGAATGCATCCAACAGCGTCTTTCCATAAACGCGATCCTTTGTAATGAGATCGATTGAAGATTTCAGTGGTAGTTTGAGCACACGTTCTGAAACATCATGACGATTAAATGATGCCTGTCCACTTAATGAAAGTTCTTTCATTTCATTAAAAGTAGAATTGCATGTGACTATAATGAGAAAACTGGGCTGCTCTATGCGCGAACACGTGTCATTGCATGTTGTCCATTCTCACTCACTTGCAGTTCACTCCACGTAGATGTACGCTGCTTAGCTCAGTGGTAACGTGCTTGCCTTCCATGCAGCGGGGCCAGGTTCGATTCCCGTCCGGGTTGGAGATTTTCTCCGCTCGTGGACTGGGTGTTGTGTTATCCTCACCACCGGCACGTGAGTCGTCCCGTGTAGCGTCGACTGAACAGAGACTCGCACTCGGCGGCCGAACCTCCCCGGATGTGCCCTCCCGGCCAGCAGTGACGCGTAGACGTGGCTGGTAGTGTGGCCATTTTTCTCGACTTTTGAGTTTCACATTGAAATAGTGATTTCATGGGATTCATGTTGATGTTGTTAACAACATTGAAAGACCTAACACACTGATACGACATGTCAGAAGGTAAGGTCTAAATTTGAGTGGTGTAAATAAATAACTTTGGTAGAACAAAATCAGCGTACTTGTTGTTCAACCTTAAATAACTTTTTCGTCCAAAGACGACTATGTTGTCTTTTAAAAAATTCTACACGACTGTGAACTCTAATCGCAAGAAGTAGAAAATATAGCTGTTAGGAATTATTTTCAGGGAGAAGAAAGGAAGATTATGGTTCCACATTTCGTCGACAGTGAAGTCATTATGGATGGAACACAAGCTCGGATTGTTTGAAGGACAGGGAAGGAAACTGGCTGTGCCCTTTCATGGAACCATCGTGGCATTTCTCAGGAGACATTTCGGTAAATCACAGAAAACCTAAGTCTGGATGGCTGTACGTAGATGTGAACGGTCGTCGAACTTAATGTGTATTCTTTTCAGAATATATATTCAATAGAGTGGAAGTCAGATATGGATGGTAAACAGTACACGCGCGAAGAGAACAGGAACTTTCCAAATTAATGGTACAGAAGGACGCTAAAAAAAAAAAAAGGTCGTGTGACTAGGGCCTCCCGTCGGATAGACCGTTTCGATTCGACGCCACTTCGGCGACTTGGGCGTCGATAGGGATGAAATGATGATGATTCGGACTACATAACACCCAGTCCCTGAAAGGAGAAAAATCTCCGACCAAGCCGGGAATCGAAGCCGGGTCCTTAGGACTGACATTCTGTCATGCTGAGCACTTTTTTTTCATTTTGTTCGTTATTGATCGTTGTATTTGGTCGTTGCGGACGTCGCGAGACATCCTGTTCAAGTTCGGTGGTTGATCCTTCCACAATTTTTTTTTTATATTTCAGAGGCCAACCGGCTCTCTGATCGAACACGCTGAGCTACCACCACTCAGCTACCGGGGGCGGACAGTAGGATGCTGAAGATTAAATAGGAAGATAGGATAATTCAGCAAGAAAAGCAGAATGGAATCAAAGAGGATTTTTTGGGTACAACTGAAAGAAGAAACATGTTGATAAGACACAGTCTGAAGGATGGGGCTGTAGTTAAACTGTCAGTTGAAGGACCGCGTGGTTTGAGGCGCCATGTAATGGATCGCGCGGCCTCTGCAGCCGGAGGTTTCAGTCCTCCGTCGGACATGGGTGTGTGTGTTGTTCTTACATAAGTTAGTTTACTTTAGTTTAAGTAGTGGGTAAGTCTAGGGACCGATGATCTCAGCAGTTTGGTAGCTGGGAAATTCACACATTTCTACATTTGATGATAGTATACGGATACTTGTGTCTGTAGCAAGCAGACCATATGGAGAAGTAAGTTTCATCTCACAATGCTATTCGTCAGCTAATACACGTAGCAGTTCATTTGCAGGGGAATTAAGAGAGGAAAGGAGTGAACGGTCATCCTAGACACTATCATCACAGCATTGGTCACTTCGTTTTTCGTAAAATCCTTGGAAGATTTTGTATTTTTCGATAGTTCAGAGACAGCCGCTAAAGTGGGAACTGGAATAATGAGCAACTGCTGAGTGTAACCAAGCTAAAACTAGCAATGGGCGCTAGATTGTATGATATATACCAAGAAAATTTGAGGAAAATGCAATCGTTAGTGTCACAGTCTTTTATGCTAATAAATCACAGTAGCTTGGAAACATAGACCATCTCTCTATTGTAAAATCCAGCATACAGCTAACAGAACTGCGGAACATACAACAATGTTAGAGTTTATTTACGTTTTTCGTAATTCACTTCTCGTGCAATGACTGAATGGGGCCGCAAATGACATTATACAAATTGATCTTGGATATCAACATTTGGCCTCGTTATCGAGGAAGTTTCTGTAAGAGTGTGCAAAAGTTTAACAGGACGAACAGGATGCTCCACTGAGCAGTTTCCGGTAGCGAACTGGGGCTTGCAAGCATGACATCGACGAACAAGATTCTGTTGCACGCTCACAAATATCTCTGGTGTGTCTCGAATCACATCACAGGCAGCTACTATTCTGGCAATAATCCATCTCCGTATCCACTGAGGTCTCATATGCAAGTGACTTTAGATGTCCCAATTGGAAATAATAAGGGGGATTCAGGTCCGGTGACCTCGCAGGCCATGAGACAGGACCTCACCTTCCAGTCCAGTGACCAGTTGAGAGGGCTGCAGACATCCACACTGGAGTGGGGCAGTGCAACATCATGTTGTACCCACATCCCCTCAAGAACAGCCAAGGGGCAATGTAAAAACGATACAACAGAGCCACCTTACGGATAAGTTAAGTAAATAAAACCTGCATCATGCATCCTAGTAATCAGGATCATCCTCGTTTTCTTGAAGGAAATAATAAATGAATATGTAAGTAAACAACACAGTATATGTAAATCTGTACTCATGTTAGTTGTGAATAGTGTGGAAAAGAGGAATGCTACACAAACCGATAGAGAAGTTTATTTCCACATCTCCTTTAGCTGGTTTATCCAACTCCATGTTCCCTACCTCAAATTGTACAGTGAAGCATTCTCTATGTACTGTTACATTTTTACACGCTCTTATGGAAACATCCTGTATTTTGTGACATCTCCATGGTATTCTGGGTGTCGAGTGAAATATTACAAGAGCTTTCCACTTTAGGGCGATCAATAGACGTACTGACCAAACCAGCCGATAGATAATGAGACAATCAGCGACGAAATTTTCGCGTTGAAATAGACTTCAGAAACGGAAACGAGCCAGCTACTATGAGAATCCAACGTAAATTAGCTTTCTTTCAATGTGGGATTATTTATTAATGCAGATAAACTATAGCAGAATGATTCCAGAATGAGATTTTCACTCTGCAGCGGAGTGTGCGCTGATATGAAACTTCCTGGCAGATTAAAACTGTGTGCCCGACCGAGACTCGAACTCGGGACCTTTGCCTTTCGCGGGCAAGTGCTCTACCAACTGAGCTACCGAAGCACGACTCACGCCTGGTACTCATAGCTTTACTTCTGGCAGTACCACATCTCCTACCTTCCAAACTTTACAGAAGCTCTCCTGCGAACCTTGCAGAACTAGCACCCCTGAAAGAAAGGATATTGCGGAGACATGGCTTAGCCACAGCCTGGGGGATATAGCAGAATGACTTAAGTTATATACAGAAAGGAGAGAGACTTTTTATGAGATAACTACGTATGCGACTGTTGGCATTGAGACAATGAGAAGTCACGGATAAGAACCGAGTGAAAGAATAGCCACAAAGCAAGAAAAACAACGCTACGTTCTGTCAATCCCGTTTCATTAACCACTACCGCCGCCAGTGCGCACCATCCCTTTGCCTCTTGGACTGCCTGCCTCCTTTGGGAGTAGCAGGACTGACGTCACCGTGTAACGAGAGGCTTGTACGTGCCCAGTTCTGCAGGGCACGCTGCCTGAAGGACATGCTGTGCTACGAAATCAGACGTTCCACGCACTAGCCTATCGTCGCTGTGCAGCTGGCAAATACTAAGTAAATCATCAACGTACGGTGTGCTGTCCCAGCTGCCGAAATCTCTCCATAAATTTTTCAAAATGGATGCACAAATTCCTTTAATTTAAACATTTAAGTTTAGACTGGCAACAGCGTCCCAACCCTTTTTTAATAGTATTCTAATGCCATATTAAGAATAAATCCTTTCTGCACTCTCAACTTTCTGAGATATTATTTGTGGAACTTAATGACATTTCTTTTGACTGCTGTTTGCGCAAAAGGCATACCTAGCTTAAATTGACTTGAAATCTGATTAGCTGAAATTCATAGACAAATGACATCTTCCCCTTCAGAAAGCTTCATTTACACTTATTTACTGGCAAGTCATAGTAGCTGAATCTTAAGCAAATGAAACATTTTTTTTTCTTTTTCTTCCGTCACCAGTCTTGTGATTGATGAAAAGTGATAGACAACGAATTCCACTCCGGTGCCAACCTTTTTATCTCAGATTACTAACTGCAACCTACAACCTCAATTATATGTTGGATGTAATTTTCACCATCTACAGCTTCCTCTAGTAACATGGAAGTTATTCCCTTATGTCTTAAAACATTTCCCATCCTCCTGTCACTTCTTCTCGTCAATGATTTCCATGTATTTCTTTCCGTGCCGATTCTGCAGGGAGCCTCCTCATTCTTTACCTCATCAGTCCTGCTAATGTTTGACATTCTTCTGTAGCACGACACCGGAAATGCTTCTGTTCCGGTTTCCTCACAGTCCACCTTCCACTATCATAAGATGCTGTGCTCCTAACATATACGAGGTGTGGCTAGAAAAAAACCGGACTAGTACTGGTGAAACAATAAAACGAATGCAATAGGGCTGAAAGTCGCGTGGCCTGTCACGTGACTCTCGCTCCGCCTACTGCTCGAGTTTCATCTGCCTCCTGCACTCAGTCTGCCCGTGGCGTCTGTTTTAAGTAGTTGACGTTTTGTCTGTGCGTCGGAAAATGTTGAGTGTACAGAAAGAACAGCGTGTTAACATCAAATTTTGTTTCAAACTAGGAAAATCTGCAAGTGAAACGTTTGTTATGTTACAACAAGTGTACAGCGATGATTGTTTATCGCAAACACAAGTGTTTGAGTGGTTTAAACGATTTAAAGATGGCCGCGAAGACACCAGTGATGACACTCGCACTGGCAGACCATTGTCAGCAAAAACTGATGCAAACATTGAAAAAATGGGTAAACTTGTTCGACAAGATCGCCGTTTAACAATCAGAGCAGTGTCTGAGTTAACAGGATTTGACAAGGAAAGTGTTAGGCAGATTCTTCATGAAAGTTTCAACATGAACAAAGTGTGTTCAAAAATGGTTCCAAAGTGTCTCACAATTGAACAGAAGGAACGTCGAAGAATGATTTGTTCTGACATCCTGGAAAACATTGAAAGTGATCCCACCTTCTTACAAAATGTTATTACTTGCGATGAATTGTGGTTTTTTACTTACGATCCCGAAACTAAACGCCAATCGATGCATTGGAAAACTCCTGGTTCTCCACGACAAAAAAAAACACGAATGTCAAAATCGAAATTCAAGGCAATGATGATTGTTTTTTTTTTTTACATCAAAGGGATTGTGCACATTGATTGGGTACCAGAGGGACAAACAGTGAATCAGCATTACTACATTAGCGTCCTGGCTACCCTACATGAGCGAGTACGGAGAAAACGGAACGATTTGTGGAGAAAAAAGTCATGGATCCTTCACCAAGACAATGCCCCAGCGCACAGTGCGTTGTCAGTGAAGACGTTTTTGGCAAAACATAACATTCCCATCTTAGATCATCCACCCTACTCACCTGATTTGGCCCCCTGTGACTTTTTTCTTTTCCCTAAAGTCAAGTCAGCTTTGAAAGGAACTAGATTTGAGACTGTTGAAGCAGTAAAAGAAAAAGCGACGGAAGTAATGTATGGACTTACCGAAAATGAACTGCAGCATTGCAGCATTGCTATGAACAGTGGAAAAATCGTATGGAGCGGTGTAGAGACCGAGGAGGAGAGTACATTGTAGGAGATAACATGAAATTTTAAATAATTGTAAATAAATGTTTTTTCCAGCATCAGTCCGGTTTTTTTCTAGCCGCACCTCGTATTCTTAGAAATTTCTCCTCAGATTAAGGCCGGTCTTTGATACTAGTAGACTTCTCTAAGCCAGAAATGTCGCGTTTATCCTCCTTGCTTTGTCCACCATGCGTTATGTTGATGCCCACTAGCATAATTCCGTAACTTCGTGATCCCAAATTCTGGTGTTAAGTTCCTCGTTATTCTCATTTCTGCTATTTCTCATTATATTCCTCTTTCTTCTATTTTCTCTCAACCCATATTTTGTTCTTAATTTTGTACTCGCTAGACTATTCATTCCATTCAACCACCCCTGTAATGTCTCATCACTTTCACGGAGGATAGAAAAGTCATCAGCGAATATTATCACTGATACCGTTTCGCACTGAATTTTAATCCTGTTCTTGAATTTTTGTGTTATTTCCCTCATTATTTCTTCCATAAAAATATTTAAGAGTAGTAGGGACGAAAGTGTTAGCCCCTTTTTAATAAGATCGCTTCGTTCTTGGGATTCTGTTCTTATTCCTCACTCTTGGTTTATGTTCATATTGAATATTATCCGCCTATCCCTATGATGTATCCGTACCTTTCTTAGAATTTCGAACACTTTACGCCATTGTAACCCATCGAATGCTTTTTCCAGGTGGACAAATCCTATCGACATGTCGCGATTTTTCTTCACTCTTGCTTCCGTTACAAACCACAGTCTCAGAACTGCCTCTCTGTTGTCTTTAACTTTCCTAAATCCAAACTGACCGTCCGCCTTATTTGACCTTAAGTTGTCCAGAGCTCTGTAAAAGTCCGATTGATACCCCACCTCTTCGCTATCGCCTCAGGTCTCTTATTCTGTCACGTCATAAGAAAACTCCTCCCCCTCATAGAGGCCTTCAGTGTACCCTTTCCACTTATTCGCTTTCTCCTCTGCACTTAACAGTGCAGTTCCTATTGCACTCTTAATGTTTTTAATTCAATCGAAGACTGTGTTGATTTTTGTATAATCTGTGTCAGTATTTCCGGTAATCATTTCTTTCTCGACTTCTTCACACTTTTCTTGGAGCCATTTCGAGTAGCTTGCTTGCACTTCCTATTTATTTCATTCCTGATTCATATTTCTGTATTTCTAGGTTTCACTTATCATTTATGTAATTCCTTCTTTGATCGATAAACTGAATTATTTCTTCTGTTACCCATAGTTTCTTCACAGTTCCCTTCCTGGTTAAATTTTTCCTTCCAGCTTCTATGACTGCTGTTCATAGGGATGTCCATTCCTGTTCAACTGAGCTGTCACCTGAGCTATTGATTGTCGCAGAATCTATAGCCTCAGAGAATGTTAAGTGTATGTCTTCACTCCTTAGTACTTTCGTATCCCACTTTTTTCGCGCATTTATTCCTTCCTGAGTAGTATTATAAGCTTCATCCTATTGATCATGATAGCTAAATAGCGACCTGGCTATGCTTTACAAGCCGGTATCGGACTACAGACATGTCTGCCTGACCATGTTGTAATCTAACTGTCATCTTCCTATGTTTACCAACCTTCTCCAAGTACATATCTTCCTCTTGTGATTCTTGAAAAGAGTATTCACAGTTACTAGCTTCTTCTCTCTCATTTATATTATCAAGCCAATATTCCCCTGTAATCACTTCTTCAACTAGTCCCCCACAACGGCAGTCCAATCCCTCATTAAATATTACACTTTATCTCCTTTTATGAATAGCATTATTATTATTATTATTATTATTATTATATGCTTCCTCTGTCTTTTCTTATTCTGCTTGCGACGTCGACATGTGTACCTGAATTATTGGTGCTGGTTTGTTGTCAATTCTAACGACAACAACTGCATCACTCAACTGTTCACAATGACTCGTTCGCTGATCTACCATCCTATTCATAACGAATCCTACTCCCATTATTGCTTTTCCCGCTGCTGTTGACATTACGTTACACTCTAAAAACCAGAATTCCCTGTTGTTTTTCTATTTCACTTCACTGACCCTCACAATATCTAAACCGAGCCTTTTAATTTTCTTTTTCAGGTATTCTACCTTCCCTACAAGGTTCAGACATCGGACACTCCACACCTCGAATCCTGGAATGTTAACTTTTAGTGGGTAATTCAACCTTTTTCTCATGGTCACCTCCGCATTGGCAGTCCCCTCATCAAGATTCGAATAGAGGGACTAGTGTGGAATCTGTAACGGAACTGAAATGATGGTGGGCTGACAGTAATTTGGAGCCCGCGCGTTGGAAACGGGCGCGCTGGTGTGAGACTGCCAGGGAGTGCACCCTGATGCCATCTATTGGCGAAACTGGGAATTAGCGCTGTCTCAGACAATGCGCTAAGCTATCGGAGTCAAATGTATTCTTTTTCTTGGTAATTATAAGCTATTACTGTATGATTTAATGTTATAAAGCGCTAGTAGTAAATTATTATGACTGGTATGAACTCCAGGGTAATAAATATAAATATTCTTAAATACTAAATGATTTCGGTGAAAAGGTGGTAGGGGAACGCCCCCACTCTTGGTGATACGAGCGTAGCTAGAGGTAGCTGGAGACACAGGGACTGAACAATGGAATGGCCTGGGGAGTGTTGACGTGAGCGGACGTGCATAACTGTGCTCACGCAAAAGTGACTGTGCAACAGCGAAAAGGCGAATATCGTCGCCGTTTGGTGGAGTGGAACGCGACGAATGGTTGTCGAAGCCGTCTCTATGCCACTGGGGCTGATTGTAAGAGTTCCTGCGCCCAGATTTCATGGCGGACGTGCAGTAGCTTATACGAGTGCTACAGCTCGTAGTTCCAGCCGCCATTAAGGGCCTGAGGCGTGAAGAGCTGCGTTAGCCACCTGCATCTCACCACCAGCACCGACACGTCTACCCAAGGCAAGACTGCTTGAAATTGTTAAGTCGAACTTTGTATACATGTAAAAGGTGAATACCAGTTTTCTTTTGTGCAAGTGCAGAGGACAGAATATAGTAAGGAGTAAAATTACGACGCAAGTTGTTCATTGTAAAGTGTAGTAACCTGAAACATAGTGTAGTGAAATCAGACTGAGGCCACCATCGCCTCTTTCATTTACAATTCCTTTGGTTGTAGAATACTTTAGCGTTTAAGAATGTAGAAAAGAGCAATGGTCACACCAGAATGAGTCGCCTATTTAGAGTTACTTAAATTTTTCTGAGTAACCTTTCAAGTAAAGTCACTTAACTAATTCTATAGCAATTGTCCAAAGAGTAATATCCCAAAATCATTAAATAAGTTGAAGGGTAGAAGTTTGTTAACCTAAGTTGCTTAAATTGTCTTGGTGGTAATTACCAAGCTAACTCACAGAAATTGAGAGAGTATTTGCTTTGTAGAATCACCTAGAATGATCAGAAATAGTAATATTCAGAATTAAGTTTAAAATTCAACTCAAGCCGTTTCACTTTGAAACGAGCCAAAAAATTGATTTATTCTTTTGCTCCTTCAGAGCTGGCGACCGTAGTTATAAGTATTTTCAGGAGGATTCGACGGTAAGTCTGCTGCTCTCGTCGTGCTGATAGGATTATCTACTGCTGCTAGCAGTGGTGATTGGATACATAAGCTCACTACCAAGTTAAGTGGGTCAGGTAGGCAGTGTTACCGTGTGAACTGTAGGGCACTGTAGGCCGTGGATCGAACCCGTTCAATCATCACAGCTCTTTGAGAAATAGTCCGGTTAGGAGTGTACTAATCCAATAGGTAAATACTGGTGAGTAACGGTCAAAAATGTATACGCAAGTGAATTTAGCAAGGTCCATGTAGCACCTAGTTAATGTGGTGTAATGGCGAGGGTAGGAGTGGAGTAAAAGTGAGCTGAGATTGTGGCAGCTGTGCTGTCTTCAAAGATTAATAACGCCAGAATTCACTACTAACTCTTACCATTAGGGCTGAGCTATTTACGGTTAAAATACGTAGCAGTAAGCGCAAAGGCGTGACAGCTACAAGTCCGTATTGGCTTTATACATACGGAAGTAGGAAGCGGGTCATTCTGTCAGTGAAGGGGTTAAAACAACGGAGTCACTTGAGAACATACCCCATTTACTGATGGAAAGATTCGGCGGTTCGGTCGCATGTGGCGACCGTGACAGGACTTACCAAGTTTGTAGAATAATGGCTGCAATAAAAGTGTTTTATATAAACTTGTAGTTTCAAGAAAATTTTAAATTTTAAATTCTGTTGTAGACAAATATACCACAATTGGTAAGTTCAAGACGACAACCTGCAAAGCAGCAAAAGAAAGTCCAATAGTAGGAGTTAAACAAGTAATACTTGGTTTAATCAACATTTCAATTAGGCACGAAATACAGCAGCGTAAGATGGAGTCGAATAGTAACAAGCAAGACGAAAACATTACAAGGTCAGACCCAGAATTAGGGACCATAGATACTGTTGTAGGGTTGGAAAATCCTATAGATGATTCCACACCCACAAAACAGGAGCAACGGGAAGTGAAACCAAAGGTAGTGAAAAGTGAACCCAATGTATCTATGGATGCAAGTCACAAGGGAGAGGATATGGAATTAACAAGTTTGTTAAATAGTATGATGGCGCAAATTCGAGAAGGGAATGCTAGTTTGAAAGCAGAAATGGCTAGTCATATATCCCAACTGGATGAAAACCTATCTGGTAAAATAAAAGCCAATTTAGATATTTTGAATACGCAAAGCCAACGTATCACTGAGGTAAACAAATCAGTAAATAGCATTAGGGCTGAAATAACAAATGTTCAGAGAAAAGTCACAGAAATAGAGAAAAGATTTGATATCGAAATTCAGAAAATAGAGAAATCAGTGGAACCTTTGGTTAGTGAAAAATTAGAACCGATAATTGAAAGTAAATTACAGGTGATAGTACCAGTTGTAAAGAAAGAGATTGTTAAAGAAACGGCAGCTGATATTGAAACACTGCGCAATACCATGTTGAGTTTTGATGCCTGTGTGCAGGAGCAGGAAAATACACTGCGTAATGAGATAAAATTGTTAAGTCAGCAAGTTCAGAATCAGACGTTTCTTAACTGTAGTGGTATCCCATTGGTAATGCAAAAATCGGAAATACTGAGTAGGGAGGAAAAATACGATCCTCAAAAGAAACAAGGTGGATGGCATCCAATGGATTTTATAAAAAATTGTGAACGTGTCTTACCAACAGACATGTCAGAAAAAGAAAAAATTAATTTAGTAATAGACGCTTTAGCAGGTCATGCTAAACGTTGGGGATTGAATTTGGATATCGACAATTTGAAGTTTACAGACTTCAAAGAAAAGTTCTTTGAGCAATTCTGGGGCACACAACAGAGGGATAGGTTGTGGAGAGAATTCGTTGTCGCCAGAATGCCAGAACATGGGCGTGGGCTCATGAAAGAATACTGTGAAGGATGGTTCAAGCGTTTGGAGTATCTTAAAGATCGTAGATCAGAATCGGAGATAGTGTGGGAGTTGTGGAAAAAGCTACCTGACGATTCAAAGCGTTATGTAGGAGGCACTCATCGAACATTCGATAAATTTTTAGAAAAACTCGAGAAGGAAGATAGGTGGCGTGAAACTAGAGAGTTTCGAGGTTTCAGAAATCAGAATGGAATAGTAAAAGGTGGTAGGAATGAACCGCAAATTAACATGATGGGAGGAAGAGGTCGAGGAGGTAACTCTCAGCGAGGGAGAGGACACTATCAGGGAAACGGGATGCATTATCAAAATCAGGAAAACTAAATACCGCGCAGGTCAAGGGCCTAACGCGCGCGGAAAGAAAGAAATGGCCCAAATATAGGGAAGATCGGAGTAGTCAGTACTATAGTAGGATAGTGCGTCGTTCGCCTGAAGAGCAGTTACATAAACGAAACTTTGCGAAGTATAATGCAGGGATACAAACAGAGGAGAGAGAGCAGGGAGGAATTATTAAGGGAAATGAAGTAGGAAAAGAATATCGGTCGGATGTGAAGGCTCACGTGAATGAAATAAGTACAATTCGAGGTCAGAGTGACGAATTGATGAAGGAAGAGTCAGAGGAGGCGTTGTTTGTCGGTAGGGATGGCAACTGTGCAGAGAGGCAGGGGCAAGGTAGGAGTGATGTGACTTATGGTAAAAGGTTCGTACGAATAGTCGACGAATCGCATCGAGAAGTAATTAAAGAGGAAAGGGTGAATAAGAAAAAGGGGCATAGTGCAGAGACGCATGCCGATTCAGAAATTACCTCGTATGCAGAATATGTACATCAGCTCAAAAGCCAGCCAGCACAATTTGAATGATCTTCCACTCAAGTGATTAATTTGGACCCGAATATGACAGTGTTAGAGAGCCATACCGATTATGATGTGTACCTAGTGACAGCAAGAATACATGACTGTGATGAAGATTCTTTTAAAGAAATTAGAGAAAGTGTATCTAACCAAGAGAAAGAGTGTTGTGATCCCTGTAGTACTGAAGCAAATGAGTTGAGTGAGACTGGAATTCCATTAGTAGGGGAAAATAATGAAAGTAAGAGTGGCGAATGCACTATCCAACAAAGTGAAATTAGAGAAATGGATTATAATTTGCGAGAATTATTTGAATCCGAAGAAGGTAATATTTCTAAGGAGGAGGAATTATCGTCAGAATCATCAGAAAGCATCCAGGGAGAAAAATAAGTAGAGGAAGTTTCCGATTCTGCAACCGAGAGTTCAGGCATGACAGATTCGAATGAGAACGAGATGGCATTAAAGAGCCTAGACGAAGGACTATTGGAAAAAGTGGTGAAAGAATTTAGGATGAAAAGGAGAAAGAAACCTCCAGATGGAATGGTCAGTATAAAAACCGGAAAAATAATATGGCAAGACTTGGCGGTGGAAAAGGATTTATTATGGGAAGATAAAGAAAGTATGAAAGAGGACAATAGGATGCAAACAATCCTGCCCATTAATGTATGTGGGTACGATTTATATGTATTGTTGGATACGGGTGCTCAAATAAGTGCTATTTTGCAGGCATTTTTTGAGATGATCAAAGAGCAACAAGGAGTAGTCATGATGCCAGTAACAGGTGTTAAAGTGATAGGGGCGACAGGGAAATGTAGTAAACCTGTTAAACATCAAGTGATGATGGAATTTAAGATAAAAAACAAGCTATTTTCGAATGCATTTTTAGTAGTTCCAGAGCTCAGTGCCGAGATCATTTTAGGCATTGACTGGTTAATAAAACAGAAAGTAATTATAGATTGTGACAAAGGGATAATTGTTTGTAAAGTTGATAGTGCGGTATTAGAAATACCATTTGAATCATCTAGAGTAATGGAAGAGAACCAGCTGAGATGGGTAGAATTTAGAGATGATCATGATTCAGGAATAGGTCAAAAATTCGATTGGTGTCTGGTGAGGCAGATAGTTGAAGATGGAAATAAGGAGACACTCCTTCGAAATGTAGTGGATAAAACGGAAGGACTATCTGATGCCCAAAGGGAGGATCTATGGCAAATTCTGAAAGAAAATCAGGAAGTATTTTCGGACAAACCGGGACGAGTGATAAATTATGAGTACTGCATGGAGGTAGAGGAGCATGAACCTTTCTTTAAACCACCATATAATGTACCCGTGTCTAAGAAAGAAGCAGTTCAAAAGGAAATAGATAAAATGGTTTCATGTGGGGTCATTGAACGGAGTTCTAGCCCATATAATAACCCACTGGTGATAGTAGGTAAGAAGGATGGAAGTGTACGAATAGTGATAGATGCTCGTACTCTGAATAAAGTAGTGAAGAGGGAGTTGGATCGTCCAGAGAACATAGATAATTTATTGCAGAAGTTTAATGGTGTAAAGTACATGACTAGTTTAGACCTAACTGCAGGATACTGGCAAATCCCATTAAGTGAGGAGTCTAGGAAGTACATGGCATTTTTATTCAATGGCAAATGCTACCATTTCACAGTGGTACCATTTGGCCTAAATACTTCCGTTTCAGTGTTCATTCGGGCTTTAGACAAAATTTTAGGGAGTGAACTTAGTTCGCTAATCACGCTTCATGTAGATGATCTGTTAATTGCTACAAGGACATGGGAAGGGCACATGGAGTTATGCGACAGGGTGTTAAAAGCTATAATTAAAGGAGGAATGACACTGAACCTGAAAAAATGCGAGTTTGTGAAGAAAGAAATAAAGTTCTTAGGTCACATAGTAACACCAGAGGGAATTGAAAAGGATCCCGATAAAGTCAAAGCAATAAGAAATTTTCCGGCTTCCAAGAATAAAAAACAACTAAAGTCGTTTATAGGACTTTGTTCCTTTTATCGTAAGTATGTGGATGATCAGGTGTTCGATAGCCCACATCTGAACAACCTACTTAAGAAGAACAGTGTGTATATGTGGACTGAGGAATGTGAAACAGCATTCAACCAGCTAAAAGACAATTTGGCTAAAAACATAAAGTTATGGCACCCTGACCTGTGTGAACCATTCCACATGGCAACAGATAGTTCAGATTATGGATTGGGAGTATCCATATTTCAGGAGGTAATGATAGATGGGGAAAAAACTCATAGACAAATAGCATTTGCGAGTAGAACCATGTCTAAGTACGAAAGAAACTATACGGTTTCAGAGAAGGAGGCTTTAGCTATAGTATGGGGTTTTAGGAAATTTCAACTTTTCTTATGGGGGCATAAGACTGTGGTCCATACAGACCACAAAGCTTTAATATTTTTGAAGGACTGCAGATTGTTACATAACAGGTTGACCAGATGGGCGCTGTTTTTACAACAATTTGATATAGAGATCAAGTATGTTAAAGGGAAAGAACATGCAGTACCGGATGCTTTGTCGAGATTACCGGAAGGATGTGAGATACTAGAAAGTGTAAAGAATATGGAAGATGTTTTTGAGGTGAATTACTTCAAAAAAGCGGAAGAAAGAGAAAAAATTAGGGAAATATGTCGGAATATGCGAAGATATCAAAGTGATGATGATGCACTCAAGTCGGTAAAGGTCAAGTTTGACAATCCGGACGCAACTAACATAAGGGCTTCATATAAAATACATAAAGGTGTACTGTATCTTCAAAGATTAAATAATCCAGGGAAGTGGAGAGTATGTTGGCCAGAACAACACACTGAAGTGCTGATAGATTATGTTCTCTTGGCATATGGCCATTGTGGTGCACGGAAGTGTACCGATAAGTTAGATGAATGCATTACCTTTAACAACATGACACGAAGGGTAGCACAGAGGATAAGATCTTGTGATCTATGCCAAAAGGCGAAAGTAACAAATGCAAGTAATCAAGGGCCCATGCAATCAATAAAACCTGATGAAGTAGGGTTTTGTATACATATTTGTAGCAGTTGAACTTTTCTCAAAGTATATAAAGCTATATCCCTTGAGAAAAGCTACTGCCAGAGCTGTGTATGATAAAATGGTGTGTGATTATTTTGTGAAAGTAGGGAAGCCAAAGAGAATACTATCAGATAATGGTGTTCAGTTTTGCTCAAAAATGTGGAAGGATGGGATAACTGAGAAACAGGTAGAAGTGGTACATATCTCAGCTTATCACCCATCAAGCAATCCAGCAGAAAGATATATGCGTGAGATAGGTCGGTTATTTAGGACATACTGCCATAGTAACCACAAGAAGTGGGGCATGTATGTGAGTGAATTCGAAGAAATCATGAATTCATTAACAATCGAGAGCACTGGATTTACTCCAGAAGAAATCCTGAAAAAGACGAGAAGTAAAAGTCTAGTAGAAAACCTTCTAGAATTTCCAGATAGAGTTGAATTAGATTATGATAGTAAAAAGAACTTAGTAAAAGACAAGATGAGAAAACAAGCAGATGCGAGAATTCGTCGTCATGACGAAAAAGTAAGGAATCCTAAATTCAAAATAGGTGATCTCGTTCTTGTAAAAACACATGAAAAGTCAAGTGAAATTAATAACGAGATCAGCAAATTTAAATATATATATAATGGACAATTTAAAATAGTGTCCATACCCAATGTGAATGCTTATTATTTAGAGTACCCATTAACAGGCAAACGCCTGGGAGTAAGAAACACAGTGGATCTCAAAAGGTATGAGCCCCGAACTCTACCAGATTGAAAATAAATATATAAATAAATATTAAAGTAAACCAATATGTAAATAGTTTTGTTTCTTTTGTTCTATGTGAAAGGTAAATGTTCACTAAAATATGTTGCAGTATTCTAATGAAACTTCTAGTTTAAGTAGAGAATAAACAGACTGGGAAAGACTGAGCTACTAAGAAAGCCTTAATAGATGTGTAAATAAGTGTTGTGGAAGAGGTAGAAAAGCGAGGAGGTAAAGCAAAAAGGACGGGCTATAAAGTAATAGGCGCATAACGTGTGTTTTACTTGCCTGAGATAAAAGAAGTGTATTTAAAATTTTTGTAAAAAAGATGTTTAAAGTGTACTGTGTTTAGATGTAAGAAAATTGTAAAGAATATATGTAAATCATTTATGTAATGTTTAGCAGGAGAGACAGAAGGAATTGGTATTTAATTTTAAATAAGTAATATAAGTACCGAGGTGTATCAGTAAGAAAGGGAAAACCCTTGGTAAAAAGCTTAACGAAAATTTCAGATTCATTATAGGAGAGCCTTCTTATTGAATTATCACTGTTAGATACTTCAATAAGAAGTGGGGCATGTGTTACGGAATTGGAATGATGGTGGGCTGACAGTAATATGGAGCCCGCGCGACGGAAACGGGCGCGCTGGTGTGAGACTGCCAGGGAGTGCACCCTGATGCCATCTATTGGCGAAACTGGGAATTAGCGCTGTCTCAGACAATGCGCTAAGCTATCGGAGTCAAATGTATTCTTTTTCTTGGTAATTATAAGCTATTACTGTATGATTTAATGTTATAAAGCGCTAGTAGTAAATTATTATGACTGGTATGAACTCCAGGGTAATAAATATAAATATTCTTAAATACTAAATGATTTCGGTGAAAAGGTGGTAGGGGAACGCCCCCACTCTTGGTGATACGAGCGTAGCTAGAGGTAGCTGGAGACACAGGGACTGAACAATGGAATGGCCTGGGGAGTGTTGACGTGAGCGGACGTGCATAACTGTGCTCACGCAAAAGTGACTGTGCAACAGCGAAAAGGCGAATATCGTCGCCGTTTGGTGGAGTGGAACGCGACGAATGGTTGTCGAAGCCGTCTCTATGCCACTGGGGCTGATTGTAAGAGTTCCTGCGCCCAGATTTCATGGCGGACGTGCAGTAGCTTATACGAGTGCTACAGCTCGTAGTTCCAGCCGCCATTAAGGGCCTGAGGCGTGAAGAGCTGCGTTAGTCACCTGCATCTCACCACCAGCACCGACACGTCTACCCAAGGCAAGACTGCTTGAAATTGTTAAGTCGAACTTTGTATACATGTAAAAGGAGAATACCAGTTTTCTTTTGTGCAAGTGCAGAGGACAGAATATAGTAAGGAGTAAAATTACGACGCATGTTGTTCATTGTAAAGTGTAGTAACCTGAAACATAGTGTAGTGAAATCAGACTGAGGCCACCATCGCCTCTTTCATTTACAATTCCTTTGGTTGTAGAATACTTTAGCGTTTAAGAATGTAGAAAAGAGCAATGGTCACACCAGAATGAGTCGCCTATTTAGAGTTACTTAAATTTTTCTGAGTAACCTTTCAAGTAAAGTCACTTAACTAATTCTATAGCAATTGTCCAAAGAGTAATATCCCAAAATCATTAAATAAGTTGAAGGGTAGAAGTTTGTTAACCTAAGTTGCTTAAATTGTCTTGGTGGTAATTACCAAGCTAACTCACAGAAATTGAGAGAGTATTTGCTTTGTAGAATCACCTAGAATGATCAGAAATAGTAATATTCAGAATTAAGTTTAAAATTCAACTCAGGCCGTTTCACTTTGAAACGAGCCAAAAAATTGATTTATTCTTTTGCTCCTTCAGAGCTGGCGACCGTAGTTATAAGTATTTTCAGGAGGATTCGACGGTAAGTCTGCTGCTCTCGTCGTGCTGATAGGATTATCTACTGCTGCTAGCAGTGGTGACTGGATACATAAGCTCACTACCAAGTTAAGTGGGTCAGGTAGGCAGTGTTACCGTGTGAACTGTAGGGCACTGTAGGCCGTGGATCGAACCCGTTCAATCATCACAGCTCTTTGAGAAATAGTCCGGTTAGGAGTGTACTAATCCAATAGGTAAATACTGGCGAGTAACGGTCAAAAATGTATACGCAAGTGAATTTAGCAAGGTCCATGTAGCACCTAGTTAATGTGGTGTAATGGCGAGGGTAGGAGTGGAGTAAAAGTGAGCTGAGCTTGTGGCAGCTGTGCTGTCTTCAAAGATTAATAACGCCAGAATTCACTACTAACTCTTACCATTAGGGCTGAGCTATTTACGGTTAAAATACGTAGCAGTAAGCGCAAAGGCGTGACAGCTACAAGTCCGTATTGGCTTTATACATACGGAAGTAGGAAGCGGGTCATTCTGTCAGTGAAGGGGTTAAAACAACGGAGTCACTTGAGAACATACACCATTTACTGATGGAAAGATTGGGCGGTTCGGTCGCAAATCTTTTGCCACAGGAGAGATCATCATGACGCTTTTACAGTTACAGTCCACATGTCATGTGGATACAAATTACGTGTCTTTAATGTGGTGGTTTCCGCTGTCTTTTGCGTTGTCATACCGTTGATAATTGCTGATTCCTCCGCCTTTTAGGAGCAGTTTCCCACCCCAAGACCAGAGGGCGCTCTGCACCTGTTTTATGCGCCCCTCCACCTACTTTGGCAGTGCTGGTGGCAGGCAGGGTGACTTCTCATCCCAGAAGTCTTCAGCCTCAAGTTCTGATGAGTTCATTCATAATTTAAGCAGTGGCGACGCTCAAACCCTGGTTCCAGGACATTTTAACTACTAGTCAAAGTGGCAACCCTACCTTTTTTCCAGTGGAACATATGTAGCCTCTAAAGGTAGGGGTTGGGGCAAACTGGTCAGGGGTTGCAACACATGGACTGGAGGCTGTGTCCTGTTCCGTCATCCAGGTATCACGGAGGAGCGGAGAACGAGGAATATGAGTATGAGACACGCCAAGCAGACACGTTGTCACAGGACCAAGGGCAGCAGGAAACAAAGAACGCGAGGGGGAGGGAGCATCAGTCCTTCACACTCGTTGGGATGATCTATGTGTACTAGCTCGGATGAAAACATTACAATGGTCGTAGAATAACCGGTACTATGAGTGGAAAGCAAATGGGTGAACTTCTCATTGCACTAACACGCCAACTCCGAGATGCGTTAAGTAAAACACTACAAACAATAATTAGAAGAGAGTCTTCTGTATTTGGGATTGTGGGCAACTGCACATGGAAATTCCAAAAACCGAGGACCTTTTTCTTGCCATCAGCAAACAAGTAGTAAACTGCAGGTCCACAAATCCACGTCACGGAATTTGTCTTCGTTTGTGGAAAGTATCAAAAGTCCTGAGAGAGGAGGGCTTTTAGGGGTGTATGATCAGGAGTCATACGGGCAACAGGGGACAACACCTCTCGCACCAAGAACAAGAAACCTATCACTGATATGGACACCAGGTGGTGCTCGTCCACGTCAAAAAAAAAAAAAACAGGCGATAAAAAAGGGGGTGTCTGCAAGGTGAATCGTCTGAAGGCCTCATTGGCACACTTGTGCATAAGGTTCCAGGAAGATTTCACATCAGTGGCTAGATGGTGAGCGCATACCGATCGGCATACGGCACGCCAGTCGACGAGGGGATGCTTCACCTCAGCCCTATCCGGCGTCCTGTTCTGCTGGAGACGTATGAAGGCATAGCATGCCTCTCATACAGTGTGTGTAATGGTGATGTTTGGTTTGTGGGGCGCTCAACTGCACAAAGATCAGCGCCCATACAAAGTCCCAATTTTTACACAGTGCAAGTTTTACACAATCGAATCTAGCCACTGTCACGAATGGTGATGATGATAAAGAAATGATGAGGACAACACAAACACTCAGTCCTCAGGCAGAGAAAATCCACAACCTGGCCGGGAATCAAACATGAGACCCCATGATCCAGAGGCAACAATGCTAACCACTAGACCATGAGCTGCGGACTGATCCAGTGTGTGTGTGTGTGTGTGTGTGTGTGTGTGTGTGTGTGTGTGTGTGTATACACAGTCTGTAACACTGAAGTCACGCCATTGAACAGTCACCACAATCTTGAAGGCAGCAAGAGCAGATAAATACGAGAACTGTCGGGTAATCCTTTTAACATTTCACGCATCCGAGCTTCTGACAAGGATAGCATACATAAAAATGGAAAAGGATATTGAGGCTGTGCAAGATGGCGATCAGTTGGGCCAACATGGCAGGTGTAATATCGCAGATGGAATTGGAAGCCAGAGTTATGAAAAAGTCAGGGTACTTTCATAGGATTCTACAACCTAGAAAAAGCTTTCGGCATTGTGAAGTGTTGCTAAATATTACAAATACTAGTAAAACTATGTCTGAGATATAGTGAAAGATGTATAACATATAGTATTTACAAGAACCAAGCAGTTGCTGTACGAACAGAAGACAATGGGAAAAGGACGGAGAGTGTACAGCTAGGATGCAGTATGTCTTCGCTACTGTTTAATCTGTACATCGGTGAAGCAATTACGGCAATAAAATAAGGGTCGATGGGCAGGATTAAAATTCATGGTATCAAAGATTAAGTTCGCTGATGACGTTGTTATCAGAGAAAATGAGGAAGAATTGCAGGGTTTGTTGAATATATGAAGTGTACACAATACGTGCTGAGCTTGAACAAAATAAGGACGTACTGAGGCGTAGCACCTTTGCATCGCACCTACAGCAGTCAGACGAGAGCAGACAGGTTCATACAAATGGCGAGTCACAGTTCTACCATGACACGATAAAGCAAATCTGTTTCTTCCAAGTAGAAACGGCTGTGGACGAATGGTGTCAGCATGAAACAGGTTATGAAATCTGAAGCAGTATAAACAGCGTATTTTGGAAATGAAACTTTATCATCTGCGAATGTTGTATCTTTCATTAAGTACTGCTGATCTAATGTGTTTAGCTATGCGTCTGAACGAGGGTGTGAATGCGAAGTAATTTAATAAATGAATGACTTTTAATCTATTGACTAAGTAGAAGCTAGCGTGTGAATTGTAACTGTATAGACAGAATGAATGATACTCCCAGGGGAATTCGTAAAGTGTAATTCGCCAGCATGCGAGGCCAGAAACTTCCGTCATAAGAAGGCACCCTCACTCTGCTGCCGGCCTTGTTAAATAGGGCGGAGAAACAGACAGAGGATCGAGGCACTCTCTTGTCCTTGCCGTGGGAAACTACCCCTAAGGGCGGAAGAATCCGCAATGATCAACGGCATGAAGTTGCAGGAAGGAATGGAAGCCACAGCATTAAAGACACTTATCATGTGTCCACAGGACAAGTGGCCTGCAATTGAAAAAGTGTCACGATGGTCTCTCCATTGACAAAATATTCCGCAATAGTTCCCCTCTCGGATCTCCGGGAGGGGACTGCCAAGTGGGAGGTGACCACGACATAAAGACTAAACTACCAACTAAATGATAGTGATCTACGAATCGGGGCATGAAATGTCAAAAGCTTGACGTGGCAGGGAGGCTAGAAAATCTGAAAATGGAAATATCACGGCTCAATCTGGATGTAGTAGGGATCAGTGAATGGAAATGGAAAGAAGACAAGGATTTCTGATGAGATGGGCATAGGATAATATCAGCAATAGCAGAAGATGATATAACGGGAGTAGAAAGCGTTATGAGTAGGAATGTAGAGCAGAGAGTGTGTTACTGTGGACATTTCAGTGATGGAGTTCCTCTCATAAGAACCGACAGCAGACCAGCACTTACGACGATAGTTCAGGTATAGACGCCGATGTCACAAGCTGAAGATCAATAAGTATATGAGGATATTGAAAAGGTATACAGCACATACAGGGAGATGAATATCTAATAGTCAGAGGGGAATTGGAATACAGTTGTAGGAGAAGGAACACAAGGAAAGGTTTCGGGGAAATACGGGCTTGGGACAAGGAATTTGAGAGGAGAAAAACTAATTGAGTTCTGTAACAAATTTCAGCTTGTAATAACGAATACTCTGTTCAAGAATCGCAAGAGAAGGAGATTTACTTAGAAAACGTCGGGTAATACGGGAAGATTTCAGTTAGATTACATCATGGTCAAACAGAGACTTCGAAATCAGATACTGGAGTACGCAGGAGCAGATATCAGAATGTAGTAGTGATGAAGAGCAAGCTGAAGCTTAAGAGCTTAGTCACGAAGAATCAATACTGAAAGAAGTGGGATACAGAAGCAGGAAGGAATGAAGAGACACTCGTAAAGATCTCTAAGGCTATAGATACAGCAATAAGAAATAACTAAGTAAACAGTAAAGTTGAAGAGCAATGGCCACCTCTAAAAAGTGCAATCACAGAAGCTGGAAAGAACAACATAGTCACAAAGAACATGACTGTAAACAAACCCTGGATAACAGAAGAAATACTTTAGCTAATCGATGAAAGAAGGCAGTACAAAAATATTCAGGTCTACAGAAATGCAAGTCGCTGAGGAATGAAATAAATGGGAAGTTCAGAGAAGGTAAGATGAAACGCTTGCATGAAAAATGTGAAGAAATCGAAAAAGAAATGTTTGTCGGAAGGAAAGTCAAAACAACATTCGGTGAAATTAAAAGTAAGGATGGTAACATTAAGAGTGCAACGGGAATTCCACTGTTAAATGCAGAGGAGAGAGCTGATAGGGGGAAATGGTCCATCGAAGGCCTCTGTGAGGGGAAAGATTTTCCTGTTGTGATAGAAGAAGCAGGAATCGATTTAGAAGAGATAGAGGATCCAGTATTAGAATCCAAATTTAGAAGAGCTTTGGAGGACTTAAAATCAAATAAGGGAGAGGGGATAGATAACATTCCATCAGAATTTCTAAAATCACTCGGGGAAGTGGCAACAAAACGGCTATTCACGTTGGTGTGTAGAATGTATGAATTGGGTGACAGACCATGTGCCTTCCGGAAAAATATCGACGTTATTCAGAAGACTGCAATAGCTGACAAGTACGAGAATTATCGCACAATCAGCTTAACAGCTCATACCTAACTGACGTAGTATTTGCAGTAGATCCTGATGCAGTTAGGAATTCCTGTGTGATGGTCTGATTAGACATCTGCCTACTACACATTACGACCCTCTTCAACTGTCGGCGGTCTCTGTCAGTCAACAGACGACGTCGGCCTGTACGCTTTTGTGCTGTACGTGTCCCTTCACGTTTCCACTTCACTAGGACATCGGAAACAGTGGACCTAGGGCTGTTTAGGTGTGTGGAAATCTCGCGTACAGACAGACGTATGACACAAGTAACACTCGATCGCCTTGACGACGTTCGAAGTCCGCGAGTTCCGCGGAGCGCCCCATTCTGCTCTCTCGCGGTGTCTAACGACTACTGGGGTCGCTGATATGGAGTTCATGGCAATAGGTGGCAGCAGAATGCACCAAATATGAAAAACGTCGGTTTTTGGTGGTATCCGGATCCTTTTGATCACGTAGTGTATTTGTCCCCAAGAACTATCTCAGATTCCAGTAATACCATTCTGTCGGTCCCAATCTTTTGTCAGTAAACGCCCAGCACTGTACCATTAGTGTATCATGAGCTAGTGACCTAGAAACCCCTCTCACTGAATGAGAGTGTCTGTGCCGTCAGATTAGGTTCTTGCATATTTGTGGGTTGCGTTGTGTGTCACCTTTTGTTTTAGATTTATGACAACAACCTGCTGACAGGTGCTGAGTGTAAATTAAACTAATGCTTACAGAGACACCAATAGGGAAACGAAAATTGATCAGTTACGGTCCCCAGTAACTTTCTTTCCTGTTTCCTAACTTCTTTGCCATTAGCGTCCTTTCGGTAGACACATGTAAGATCAAACTACTTTCAGTTTCTCTGTAGCGATAAAAACGTAGACGAAACCAAAGTTAGGTATAGTAATGAACTGTTACAGGAGGTAAAAAGCACGAATATCATATAACTCAGATTACAAAGGAACTTGATGACTTGTGTTTCTATCGTTATTGAATAGACATTCATAAAGCTGTCTCTTTTGCTTCTGCAGTTGCCGTATGTGTTATGTAAGTAATTTTAATCAAACTCTTCTCTTTCTCGAGTAATCTTGGTTCTCGAGGAAAATATAGCCAAAGACCTCATGCTGCAAGTAGTTTATTGTAAAGTTGGGCATACTTACCGCTGATTCACAGTTCATAGCATTTCTCAAGAGGATTAGGCAAACGAACACTACTGAGTCACAACGATGCTAACTGCTTTGGTTACACAGTGACTCAAGGCAGTTACTGCACCACGCAGTCGCTCAACGGCACTGAGCAAAAATGGTTCAAATGGCTCTGAGCACTATGGGACTTAACATCTATGGTCATCAGTCCCCTAGAACTTAGAACTACTTAAACCTAACTAACCTAAGGACATCACACAACACCCAGTCATCACCAGGCAGACAAAGTCCCTGACCCCGCCAGGAATCGAACCCGGGAACCCGGGCGCGGGAAGCGAGAACGCTACCGCACGACCACGAGCTGCGGACAGGAATTGAGCACCAAATTACTTTCTTAAGACAAGTCCATTATTCTCGCTCCTCTTTAAATTATTTTTATCTTCCCTTGACTTACTACTACTATTCAACGTTTCTGTTAGGTAGAATTTGGTCTGGACCGTGCCGATGATTATTGCAGCTATACATTTATTATTATTCCAATTTTCCTATTTTGCTTCAGTAATCAGCACCCTCAGTCCATTCCAGACAATATGTTCCAATGTAATTACCTACAACAGTTCAGGACATGTTGACGTAGTGTACAGTTAGAGAAGGTCCCTATTTTCCTCTGGGAGCTGGGGGAAAGTTCGTAAGTCTTCTGTATGAATAGCTGGCGTGAACAAGTCAACGCCAGAAGGCAGCCTTCCTTCAGTACTTAAAACCGAGTGCCCTGATTGGCCCTGCGGAGCCCCCTGCAGAACTTTGCACAACTGTGTGGGACTCCTCGCCGCTCAGAGGGAGCCCAGGGGCGACAGCTGTTCGCTCTGTCCGGCCAACCTCGTTGGCTGAGCGCGCCTCGCTTTCTGAACAGGCGCCCGGGGCTGGTGAGGTGTCGGCCCTCCACAGAGAAATGACTCTGGACACTGCGTGCGGGACGGGTCTGCGAAATTTCTGGCCGGACACACTCAGACACAGACAGCCGGATGGTACACTCATTTCCATTGGAGTGTGGTCTTAGACACGAAGTCAGGTTAAGATTTTATAAGTTAGGTCATATTTGCACAGGGTAGGATGAGGACTCTAAGGTGTACGGAGAGTGATTAATTTTACTTGTTTTCTCTTTTGCACGTGAAGTTTGTTTTTTGTGGAGGTTAGAATTATGTATTCGCTTTGTTGCGTAATCTTGTAATTAGTGGCGTGGACGCTATGAAACTGGTTACTAATTACGCGCCATTTATCTTTCTAGTGCAGCTGGCCAGCCGTAGTTCCTGTTTCGTTTGTGCGAAATTCAGGGCTGAAGGTTTTTTTTCCCTTGCGTGGTTTCGGATGTCACGCAGTCACTGGCCATTCCAACGCTGACTGTAATTGGCGTTACTGGAAGGACCTCAGGCCCACATGTCTATCCAATCCCACTAGGCACATACCATATCTATAATTGTTCATTTCTGTGGCCATAATGTCCATAGTTGCATTATAACTCATCAGAGTATTTTTATTGTGTTGTTGCAACTGAACACATTGATTTGTACTTACGGTGATTTTCGGTTGATTTCTCTCTTACATCGGGAAATGCCGTATGCTAACACATTGTTGGTTTTATGCGTTAGATATTGATAATTTTGGTCTTATTTTTAGATGTTTTACAGCACTATACATTTCTTATGGTTTTCGCTACCCATTTATATGCACGCATCTTTGTAATGGCAACGACAGAACAAAAATACCCTCAACAAATCAATAATTCCTGGCATTTACTGGCGATTGAGAACAGGCGTTGTTAATTTCCGTGTCTCTGTGATCTCCATATGAGTGGATAATCGTAGGTTTACTCTAATGTAGAGGCTATCTGTCCACAGCTCCAGTGCTAAATTCACGTGGTCCATCCCTGCTTTGGTGTATGTAAGGAAATAAAGTGGAATACACCCGTTCCTAACATAACTTTTTGTATAGAAATAGTCGATGCCAAGTAACTTGTATAGTTGAACAGTATCTCAGCTGTTTAATTAAATGAATTTCATATGATGTCAGGCTAAAATGCATGGAAGTGAAACATGGACGAGAAGAGAATAGAAGCTTTCGAAATGTGGTGCTACAGAAGCATGCTAAAGATTAGATGGGTAGATCACATAACTAATGAGGAGGTACTGAATAGGATTGGGGAGAAGAGGAGTTTGTGGCACAACTTGACTAGAAGAAGGGATCGGTTGGTAGGGCATGTTCTGAGGCATCAAGGGATCACCAATTTAGTATTGGAGGGCAGTGTGGAGGGTAAAAATCGTAGAGGGAGACCAAGAGATGAATACACTAAGCAGATTCAGAAGGATGTAGGCTGCAGTACGTACTGGGAGATGAAGAAGCTTGCACAGGATAGAGTGGCATGGAGAGCTGCATCAAACCAGTCTCAGGACTGAAGACCTCCACAACAACAACATGTCTTTGTGTATGGCGAATCCGTTACAAAGCTTTCTAATAGATATATAGTTTGATAATCGCAGTCGCCTTGCCGTTTAAAATTGTCTACTCCCCTTTGGCTTAGAGAGTGTTTGATTATCCTGGAAGCTATCAAAGATTATGCCAAGTGAATCTGAGTAAATAATACGTCGCTACAAGGTCGGCCGTATCTTCGCGTATCTCTTGCGTTTGCTTGGTAGTTTTTGTTCCTTTTGGTTCGATCACTTAGTTGGTTTGTTGCTTCAATAAATCGCGATCCCGTATGCCACTTGTCTATGGTAATGGAACACCCGTTCCCAACACAACCTTTTTTTATAGAAATAGTCGATACCAAGTAAATTGTATAGGTGAACAGTATCTCAGCTATTTAACTAAATGAATTTCATATGATGTCAGGCAAGAATGCATAAAAAGATATTAACTTGTTACACTCTGCATGTACGGTTAAAATTATCCTTTCTCTTAGAAACATTTGAAATTACTAAATATGTGGCATACCTAAAATTCATATTATTAATTGCACAATCTAACGCTAATTATTAAATTTATTTCTGGATTCATTTATAAAATAATGTTATAACTTACTAATGATTATTCCTTTCACAAGAAAGTATGTAGACGCTTTTGCTTTGTAAACTCTTTGGAATATTATGAGTACCGCGGAATTTCAGGAGTAGTGGGTATGTGTGTGATGGAGGCACACGTATTTCTTTTATGGTCGGCACTAACAACGTAATTTGGATTATTAAGTGGAAATTGTGAAGACAGTGTAATATTGAAAAATGCGACAAAGAATAAAATTCAAGTTATCTTCATCTTTTATTTAGTCATCACGAACCAACAAAGCAAGAGCAAAATTTCGGCCTCAAGAATGTACCCTAGACGCAGAAACTGGAGTCAACAACAAGAGAAAATGAAGATAAGTAAAAAGTTTTTATTTTGCATATCTTACGTCTTTCGAAGTTTTGAAACTAATGAGAACACTAAGAAAAATTAATATAGATATGTGGGAGAGTAAGATTACAACATGCAGTGAACAATTTATCCACCCACGAGGCGAGAGAGGACCAATGGAACCCCACTCGGTGTAGTAAACTACAACCCCATTTCCTGCTGCGGCTCCGTAAGGGTTTGTATATGAAAAAACAGAGCGGAGTTCGTCGTGAAATTAATATGTCCCCCTTTTGACGTATCTACGAATAATGGGAACGTAGCTCCGGTACTTACGTGGATCGTCAGTTCTTAAACGATCGACTGTGGCCTCTGGAACGTATTCTGAAAAATAAATTGATAAAATTTCAGTGGAAAAATAGAACATGTATTTAATCAGCTAATATAAAATTATTGGTCATTGCTATACCGAGACTTCCGTCAACTGCAATAAAACGTTACCTGTTGTGTTGGACTCTGGGTCACTGAAGTCGGTAGCTCTGACTACCGCCATTAAAATGTAGATTAGCCAAATACTGGTTCTGTAGATCATAATGCCGGAATAAAGTTGCTATGTCAAATAAAAAACTCCCTCAAAATATCTTCATAAGATTTTCAGACTGCTGAAGAACCTGTAATTTTATGAATAAATGAGTTAATTTTCTTTCTATATGGTATAATACACTTTAACTTGTGTAAATTAATGTTTCACTCCGACTAGGAACCTTATCACTCTACAAGACTCATATAACTTCGTCCTGTATATATAAGAGATGGGGTGGGGGGGTGTCTTGAGTATAGCAGCAGCTTTTGCCAGCTAAACGAGCCTTGGGCCGATAAGGACATGCCAGCACGCACTTCCCGAGCATGGTGCTGGGTGAAACTAAGTACTTGGGGAACTTCATAGCGGCAACTGAGTGCTGACTCGAATTATTATTTCACCGTACATAGTTTATGTCTCGAGAGGCCACAAAATGATCGTCATGGATGTAAGATTATTTTAAACTATTGTACGCTATGTAATCAAAAGTAATCCGACACCTGCCTGAAAATGACTAACAAGTTCGCGGCGCCCTTCGCCGGTAATGCTGGTAATCAATATGGTGTTGGCCGACCATTAGCCTTGGTGGCAGCTTCCACTCTAGTAGGCATACGTTCAATCAGGTGCTGGAAGGTCTCTTGGGGAATGGCAGCCCATTCTTCACGGAGTGCTGCACTGAGGAGAGGTGAGGCCTGGCACGCCGTTGGCGTTGCAAAACATCCCAAAAAGAATCCATAGGATTCATGTCAGGGCTCTGTGCAGGCCAGTCCATTACAGGGATGTTATTGTTGTGTAACCAATTAGCCCTAGGCCGTCCATTGCGAATAGGAGCTCGATCATGTTGAAAAATTCAATCATTATGCCCAAATTGCCCTTCAACAGTGGGATGCACGAAGGTACTTAAAACATCAATGTAGGCCTGTGCTGTAATAGTTCCACGCAAAACAAGATGGGGTGCAAGCCTCCTCCATGAAAGACAAGACCACATAATAACATCACCGCCTTAGAATTTTACTCTTGGCACTACACACGCTGGTAGATGACGTTCATTGGGCATTCGCCATACCCACACTCTGCCATCAGATCGCCACATTGTCTACCTTGATTCGGCATTCCACACAACGTTTTTCCATTGTTCAAGCGTCCAGTGTTTACGCTCCTTACACCGAGCGAGGCATTGTTTGGCATTTACCGGCGTGATGTATGGCTTATGAGCAGCCGCTCGACACGAAATACAAGTTTTCTCACCTTCCGCCTGTGATAGTACTTACAGTGGACCCCGATGCAAAAAAAAAAAAAAAAAAAAAAAAAAAAAAAAAAAAAAAAAAAAAAAAAAAAAAAAAAGGTTCAAATGGCTCTGAGCACTATGGGACTTAACTGCTGAGGTCATCAGTAGTGTGGGACGTCACAGATGGTATTTCAGCGCCAAAATCTGTGTGCATACTGTACGCTCTTTGTGCCACTGGCCTGTTTCCGTTTTTAGGAGTTTCGTCGTTCCGGTTTCGGCAACAGCCGTTCTCGGTAAATTTTTGCAGTGATGTCACGAAAGGTAATTCTGAAATTAGCATCTAGGCCGATAGGTAAACGCGAGAGTCAACACGAACATTCTCTGGGTGCAGAAAGTGTGGCTTGGTGTAATGGAACTGAGCTCAGGCTCACGCTTTAACTTTGTGCACGACTTGTATTCTGAAGGCAGTTTCTCTCATGGACTTTAAAGCACTGCAGCTCTCTGATTATGAGACTCAAGACAGCATCGTTTGCTGTATCTGATGGTCATGGTGGTGATCGGGGCGCGACAGTGGTTGGTGCCAGTATGTTCCAAAAAGCGGCGAGAGAAACTGCGATCCTTCAGGAGGTCGTATCTCGGAGTTCTGTTAATCACAATCGATCCAGTGTTTTAGGTAGCCCTAGGCCTATCTACCGTTTGCATATCTGTCGGAAGAACGCGCATACTGTAGCTATCTTACAGTACAAAAAAAAAAAAAAAATGAAAGCTCCGTCCGAAGAGGCCATGAAGGCCCAACAGTACCGATCGGCAGCCATGTCACCCTCAGACCACAGGCATCACTGGATGCGGATATGGAAGAGCACGTAGTCAGCACACCGCTCTCCCGGCCGCATGTCAGTTTACGAGACCGGTTCCGCTACTTGTCGATCAAGTGGCTTCTCAGTTTCCCTCAGCGCTTGGTAGACCGGATGGTCACCCGTCCAATTGCTAACCCTGTCCGACAGCGCTTAACTTCGATGATCTGACGGGAACCGGTGTTACGACCACGGCAAGGCCGTACGCATCTTACACTACAGGGTCCAAATTTAAACATTACGCACTTCCTCCAGTCCAGGCAAACTGAGCAAATGGGTTGGTTATTTTTGCGCCGGTCGTGCACTAGGATGTACCTTAGGTAGCTTTTAAAAAGACGATTTTTTCAAGTGCAGTTCCTGAGCAAACTCTGCCAAGCTATGATTTTTTGAGCACGGTAAGTATCAATTGGGGGATTGCCACTTCTATCAAGTTAACAAATTCAATAAAATATTTCTAGTAACATTTTTACTTTTTTAACACATCATAAGCTGGGCATTTTCGATGAACAGTGGTTATCAAGCAAAGCACCCAAAAAATGTAAAACAAGAGACTGTGTTTAAACCTTATATTAAGAGTACTTATTTATGGCTTATATGCATTAAATTATATAAATGAGGGGAAGTACATACATAACCTTTCCAGATTGTACTGACCTGCAGAATTCTCTTTTGTATAAGCAGGACACCGTATTACAGACCAGCAGGAGAAAGCGCCTGTCAGAGCAGAAAAAAGGCGAATATGTTCCCCTTTAAAAGACTTTGACGCGGAGTGGGGAGCCAGCTGCATGAACCTGTGTTCCTCACCAAACGCTTTGGCATGAGAACATGCTCGGGGTTTTTGCGCTGAAACAGAGTAGCAGAGAGATATTGCGCACGTAAGGGAGAGGAGGCAGTGCCAGTGAGGGACATAGAGGAAGAATATAATGATGGTGGAAGACAGAACATGGCAGGGAAAGAGAAAGACAGATTTATGAAGGCGATAACAGTGGGGAAGAATGAGATATTGATGGTCAGTGAGAGACTGCGGCAATAAGACAGATGGAGAGATGGATGGAGAAAGAAACAGTGGAAGCAAAACAGAGAGGAGACAGTGGAAATGAGAAATACAGACGAGTGGAGACCATACACAGCGTTGGAAAGGGGCAGGGTGGGAGGGGGAGGGTTATGTATAGGGAAGGGTACATTTTGAATTGAAATTTGAAACACGTGAGTGAAATGAAAAAGATAGGTTCAACCTTCCAGAAAATTTGAACTTAATTAAGGGGTTCATATACTCTCTCAAGAATAAAAGCTCTTCTGTTTTTGATGGTGTTTACAAAAGAATACTAAAGATTTGTTCCCATTTAATAAGTTTGGTATTGTTTGAAATATGTAATACATAACTGATTCAATGCATTTTCCAAGAGAGACTAAAATATGCCATATTTAAACCGCTCTTTAAGAAAGTTGATAAGAGAAACGTCAGTAAATCCCGACCTATTTCACTGTTGACATCATTTTCCAAAATTTTTGGGAAGATGATGTATTCTAAAAACGTATATCTCACATTGGCAACAATAATATCCCAAATAAATCACAGTTTGGGTTCCATAAGGGTTGCTCTACTGAGAATGCCATTTCCATGTTCACACACCAGATATTACACGCATTAGATAACAAAATAGTACAGACAGGTATTTTCTATGAACTATCCAAGCCATTTGATTGTGCGAATCATAGTATCTTACTAGATAAATTGAAGTTTTATGGGATTGATGGCATAGCCAACGAAGGGATCATGTTATATCTAACCAAACGAATGCAGAAATTCAACGAACGGAATCAAGGGACACAATTCTGATTGGGGAGAAATCACATATGGAGTTCCCCAAGGCTCAATCTTAGGTCCACAACGGTTTCTCATATATATAAATGATCTACCAACTAATGTAAACAAGCAGATTAGCTCTTTTTGCATATGACACCAGTATTGTAATCACTCCCAGTATCCATACAGAAATAAAAGAAATGGTGAACGAAGTTCTCAAAAGTATTACTGACTCGTTATCAGCGAATGGTGTCAGCCTGAATTTCACAAAGACACATCATATTCAGCTCTCCACCTCTAGGGCAACTGCATCAGTGATAAGTGTAACACACGTTGAAGAAATAATACATAGGGAGGAAACTTTAAAATTCTTAGGTGTCCATATTGATGAGAATTTAAATAAAAAAAACACATTTTGGAACTCCTAAAACAACTTAGTTTGAGCACATTCGCACTTAGAATCAGGGCAAATTTTGCGGAGAGAGGCATCAGTAAGTTGACACATTTCGATTATATTCATTCTGTAAAGTCATATGCAATGACTTTCTGGGGTAACTAATCTTTAAGAAAGATCTTCATTGCCCAGAAATATGGTGCTAGAGTAATTCGAGATGCTATCTAAAACTTTCGGGACTGGTGCTGCCATCTGTTGAAAACTTTCCCTTTGGACTAACGGTCACCATCACCCTCAAGTAGTTGCCATCCGCACGTACACACCGGTCCCAGCGCTTCTGCTATGGGTGAAACGTTTTCTGGAAGTCCTGTTCTTTGAGGGTGTTTATCACTGCCAGCAATGCTTCTTGAATCCTCTCAAGAGTGTCGAACCGACGGCCTTTCAGCTTGAGTTTCAGTTTTGGGAATAGCGCGAAGCCACAAGGTTCCAAATCTGGCGCGTACGGTGGGTGGAATATAACCCCCATGTTGTTTTTGGCCAAGAAGGTCCTGGTGAGCAAGGACGTGCGACAGAGCGCGTTGTCGCGATGCAGCAGCCAGTTCCCTTGACGCCAAAGTTCGGGCCGTCGTCGCTGCACGTTTTCACGGAGCCGTCGCAAAACGTCACAGTAGTACTCAGAATTCACTGTTTGTTTGGGTGGGTCGAATTCTTTGTGCACAATTCCCTTGTTATCAGAGAAAACGATGATCATGCTCTTCACTTTGCTCTTCACCTGTCTCGCCTTTTTGGGTCTTAGAGAGCCCGGGCTCTTCCACAGGGACGGTTGTTGCTTCGTCTCTGGGTCATAACCGTAAATACAGCTCTCGTCGACTGTGGCAACCCGTGAAAAGAGGGTTGGATCATCAGATGCGGTCTGACGAAGGTGCTCACTTCAACACGCTGTGCCTTCATAAAATCTCCACACACCAAACAAAAAGTATTGTGGAAATCAGTGTGGACACGCAACACGTCCCCCCACCTAAATGACACTCTGCACGCTGACTCATCAGATATGCAGCCCTCACTACCTAGTTGTGCAAAGATATACTACTGCTATTTTCCAGTTGGCAGCACCAGTCCCGCAAATTTTGGATTCCACCACGTACGTGGGGCTCACCTGTGATTTTCTTCTAGACATGCCTTTAAGAAGTTGGGCATTCTGACTACTGCTTCACAGTATATTTATTCCCTGATGAAGTATGTTGTAAATAATCCTCTACAATTCAAAAGGAAAAAAAGGTGTGAAACGGGGGCACCACGTTACAACAAAAATTTTTGACGACTTACCCCGTGATATAAAATGTCTAACAGATAAAATTTGAAAATAAATTGAACAAGTTTCTCCCTGACGACTCCTGCTATTCCGTAGAAGAATTCTACACCTACATCTATATCTACATCCATACTCCGCAAGCCACTGACGGTGTATGGCGGAGGGTACCTTGAGCACCTCTATCGGTTTTCCCTTCTATTCCAGTCTCGTATTGTTCGTGGAAAGAAAGATTGTCGGTATGCCTCTGTGTGGCTCTAATCTCTCTGATTTAATCCTCATGTTCTCTACGCCAGATATACGTAGGAGGGAGCAATAAACTACTTGACTTTTCGGTGAAGGTATGTTCTCGAAACTTTAACAAAAGCCCATACAGAGCTATAGAGTGTCTCTCTTGCAGAGTCTTCCACTGGAGTTTATCTATCATCTCCGTAACGCTTTCGCGATTACTAAATGATCATGTAATTAAGCGCGCTGCTCTCCGTTGGATCTTGTCTCTCTCTTCTATCAACCCTAACTGGTACGGGTCCCACACTGCCGAGCAATATTCAGGCAGTGGGCGAACAAGCCTACTGTAACCTACTTCCTTTGTTTTCGGATTGCATTTTCTTAGGCTTCTTGCAATGAATCTCAGTCTGGCATCTGCTTTACCCAGGATCAACTTTATATTATCATTCCATTTTAAATCACTCCCAGATAATATATGGAATTAACTGCTTCCAGTTGCTGACCTGCTATTTTGTAGCTAAATAATAAGGGATCTATCTTTCTTTGTATTCGCAGCACATTACACTCGTCTACATTGAGATTCAATTGCCATTCCCTGCACCGTGCGTCAATTCGCTGCAGATCCTCCTGAATTTCAGTACAATTTTCCATTGTTACAACCTGTCGATATACTGCAGCATCATCCACAAAAAGCTTCAGTAAACTTCCTATGTTATACACAAGGTCATTTATATATATTGTGAATTGCAACAGTCCTACGACACTCCGCTGCGGCACACTTGAAATAACTCTTACTTCGGAAGACTTCTCTCCATTGAGAATGACATGCTGCGTTCTGTTATCTAGGAACTCTTCAGTCCAATCACACAATTGGTCTGATAGTCCATATGCTCTTACGTTCTTCATTAAACGACTGTGGGAAACTGTATCAAACGCCTTGCGGAAGTCAACAAACACGGCATCTACCTGAGAACCCATGTCTATGGCCCTCTGAGTCTCGTGGACGAATAGCGCAAGCTGGGTTTCACACGATCGTCTTGTTCGAAACCCATGCTGATTCCTACATAGTAGGTTTCTAGTCTCCAGAAAAGTCATTATACTCGAACATAATACGTGTTTCAAAATTCTACAACTGATCGACGTTAGAGATATAGGTCTATAGTTCTGCACATCTGTTCGACGTCCTTTCTTGAAAACGGGGATGACCTGTGCCCTTTTGCAATCTTTTGGAACGCTACGCTCTTCTACAGTACACCGCTGCAAGAAGGGGGTCAAGTTCATTCGCGCACTCTGTGTAAAATCGAACTGGTATCCCATCAGGCCCAGCGGCCATTCATCTTTTGAGCAATTATAATTGTTTTTAATCCCTCTGTTATCTATTTCGATATCTACCATTTTTTCATCTGTGCGACAATCTAGAGAAGGAACTACAGTGCAGCCTTCCTCTGAGAAACAGCTTTGGAAAAAGATATTTACGATTTCGGCCTTTAGTCAGTCATCCTCTGTGTCAGTTCCATTTTCGTCACAGAGTGTCTGGACATTTTGTTTTTATCCACCAACCACTTTGACATAAGACCAAAATTTCTTAGGATTTTCTACCAAGTCAGTGCGTAGAACTGTACTTTCGAAGTCTTTGAACGCCTCTCGCATAGCCTTCCTCACACTACATTTCGCTTCGTGTAATTTTTTTTTTTGTCTGCAAAGCTTTGGCTATGTTTATGTTTGTGGTCAAGCTCCGTTTGTTTCCGTAGTAGTTTTCTAACTCGGTTGTTGTACCACGGTGGCTCTTTTCCTTCTCTTACGATCTTGCTTGGCACATACTCATCTAACGCATATTGTACGATGGTTTTGAAATTTGTCCACTGATCCTCAACACTGTCTGTACTTGAGATAAAACTTTTGTGTTGGGCCTTCAGGTTCTCTGAAATCTTCTTTTTGTCACTTTGTCTAAACAGAAAAATCTTCCTACCTTTTTTAATATTTGTATTTTCGACTGAAATTACCGATGCTGTAACCGCTTTATGATCGATGATTCCCTGTTCTGTCTAACTGTTTCAAATAGTACGAGTATGTCTGTCACCAGAAGGTCTAGCATGTTATCGTCACGAGTCGGTTCTCTGTTTAACTGCTCAAGGTAGTTTTCAGATAATGCACTTAAAAAAAATTTCACTGGATTCTTTGCCCCTGCCACCCAGTATAAACGATTGAGTCTCCCAGTAAATTAAAATCTCCACCCAAAACTATAACATGGTCGGGAAGTCTACTCGAAATATTTTCCAAATTTTCCTTCAGGTTTTCTGCCACAACGGGCTGCTGAGCCAGGAGGCCTATAGAGACATACAATTACCAGGTTTGAGCCTGCTTTTCCCGCGACCTTCACCCAAATTATTTCACATTTCGGATCTCCATCAATTTCCTTCGATACTATTGCACTTTTTATCGCTATAAACATGCCTCCCCCTTCAATGTGCAGACTGTCTAAATTTGCAATCTGTAAAAGGTTAATGGTAGGTATTGCTAACTCAATCTGTATTTCCTTGTTTTCATTTTAGTGGAAAAAAGAATTATATGGTGATGTTTAGAGTACGAAGAGATGTACAAATTGATTTGCAGAATGAATGTAAAAGGAGTCGTACCACATCATCACGATTTATCGTGTAAAGTGATCCATGGAGCATGAAAGTTACTATCTATCGAACTACTGAGGTGTGATGAAGACTGTGGCAGTGGGAACGAAAGACAATTGTGTCTCCTAAGTGATGTAGGAGACACTGGCTGTGGGAAGCAGTGTAAATCAATGGGAGGATAGAGGAGCCTAGTCAGAGGAAGACGCTGAGTATGTAGGTATAGCTACAAAGAATGACTGGGTAGGAGGACTGAGGTATCAAGGGATAAAAAATTTCGTACTGGATGGCAGCGGAAATGAGTTCGTGCGCTAAAATTTTTGAAGAGGAAGGCGGGATGAGGATTGACGCAGGTGCTTCAACACTTTTCTGACAGGATCTTCTAAAGCGGAAGATAATACCTTAGTTATGCTCTGAAAGGAGTATTTTATTGCTAGCAAACAATAATGATTAATATTTGCACCACGTATGGTAAAGGAAGACCTCAGATGGAAAACAAGTTCTAAGCAAAGCAGAATGGTGGAAGTAATATATAGGAGATTTATACAATGGCGATGTACTGGAGGGCAATATTATGGAAATGGAAGAGGATGTAGATGAAAATGAAATGGGAGATATGATACTGGGTGAAGAATTTGACAGAGGAGTGAAAGACCTAAGTAGAAACAGGACCCCAGGAGGAGACAACATTCCATTAGAACTACTAATAGCTTAGGGAGTACCAGCCATGACAAAAGTCTTCCATCTGGTGAGCAAGATCTATGAGAGAAACATTTATGACACAAGCGAAATACCCTCAGACTTCAAGAAGAATATAATACTTTCAATCGCAAAGAAAGCAGGTGTTGATAGGTGTGAAAATTACCGAACTGTTAGTTTAATAAGTCACCTCCAAAATACTAACACGAATTCTTTACAGAGGAATGGAGAAACTGGTAGAAGCCGACCTCAGGGAAGGTCAGTTTGTATTCCGTAGAAATGTTGGAATACGTGAGGCAATGCTGACCCTACGACGTTATCTTAGAAAATAGATTAAGGAAAGGAAAATATACGTTTCTAGCATTTGTAGATTTAGAGAAAGCTTTTGGCAACGTTGACTTTTCAATTCTGAAGGTGGCAGGAGTCAAATACAGGGAGCGAAAGGCTATTTACAATTTCTACAGAAACCAGATGACAGTTGGAAGAGTCGAGGGGCATGAAAGGGAAGCAATTGTGGAGAAGGAAGTGAGAAAGGGTTGTAGCCTATCCCCGATGTTATTCGATCTGTGTACTGAGCGAGCAGTATAAGAAACAAAAGAAAAATTTGGAGTAGAAATTGAAGTTCAGGAAAAGAATAAAAACTTTGAGGTTTGCGCATGACATTGTAATTCTGCCAGAGACAGCAAACGACCTGGAAGAGCAGTTGAACCAGATGGACAGTGTCTTGGATGGAGGACATAAGATGAACATCAACAAAAGCAAAACGAGGATAATGGAAAGTAGTCGAATTAAATCAGGTGATGCTGAGGGAATTAGATTAGGGAATGAAACACTTAAAGTAGTACATGAGTTTCGCTATTTTGGGAGCAAAATGACGACAGTTGAAGTATAGAAGATATAAAACGTAGACTGGCAATCGCAGGGAAAGCGTTAATGGAGAAGAGAAATTTACTAACGTTGAGTACAGATTTGTTGGGTTGTCCTTTCTGAAAGTATTTGTGTGGAGTGCAGCAGTATATGGAAGTAAAACATGGACCATAAGTAGTTTACACAAGCACAGAATGGAAGCTTTCGAAATGTAGTGCTACAGAAGAATGCTGAAGATTAGATAGGTATATCACCTAACTAATGAGGAGGTTGCAAACAGAATTAGGGAAGAGAGTAATTTGTGGCAAAACTTGACTAGAAGAAGGGATCGGTTGGTAGGACAAAAATTTCGTACTGGATGGCAGCTTGGACGGTAAAAATCGTATAGGGAGACCAAGAGATGAATACACTAAGTAGATCCAGAAGGAAGTACGTTTCAGCAACTACCTGGAGATGAAGAAGCTTGGACAGGATAAATTGGCATGGAGACCTGCATCAAACCAGTCTCTGGACTGAGGGCAACAACAACAGCAACATAGTAAAGAAAATGTGCTTCAGGACTTTCGAAAGAGTACACAAGGGTTTTCGTAGTTAATACTTTGAGACAGGAAGTCTGCATGTACATGCCCCACTTTTAAGCTGTACTCCTGCGTTTAATTCATTATTATATATTAAGAAATTTTATTTGCATGCTTACTAATGTGAGGCAGCTTTCACTGATACTTGCATAATGTCAGTAAACATTTATCAGATTCGTACTGTTATCCTTTGGTGTTAGACAACATTGTTAGCCACACGGGAATTTATCTTTTCCGTCCACTGCCTCATAACTTGGCTTACTTGCCCGTGAGTACAGAGGCGAGCCAGCCGGCAGTGGACGCCGTGCGTTCGCCCACGGCGCCTCTGTTATTCCGCACGCGCCACGTTTAGGCGCTGCACCCAGGCAGAGGAGTGATACACAGGGTGATTCACGAAGATATGCAAATACTTAAATATGTTACTCTACAAGTAAAACCAAACAAAAAAGTTCATATAAACATAGGTCCGCAAGTGTTTAGTTACAGAGTTACGGCTAATAAAAGATTTTGCCTGAAATCTAGCAACTTCACTAATATGGAGCCATCGCAAAACTCTATGAGGTTAAAATAAAGCACGATTTCCATATATTTTGTTGATATTGGTCTGGTGAATCTAATGAAACATGTCCCAGACGTGTGCCTGCAGTGGTTTTCCAGAACATTCAGAGAAGCAAAGACTATTACACAAGTAAATTTGTTCACTTCCCTGAAACGAGCAACAAAATCCGTTCATACCCGCGCAGCTAAATGCATTGAACTCGGTGTAGACATTTTTGAGCATTTATTGTGGATTTATTGTGAAATTGTATGTACACTGTACAACTTCGTTAACACGGAGCTTTTGTTTTTTTCCGGTTTAACATGAATTCACGTGTGCTACGGTATTAATACAAGCAGATTATCTGATACATTCATATAGTTTCACTCAACGTTATTACCTTCATTTTTCCAAATTTATATTTTCTACAACTTCTGTTGAAAACTTTGTGCAATTATCTGGAATTTAAAAAAACAAATTGGGCCAAGTAGTTAATAAACTAAAAGTTTTACGAAATTGCGTCTTCTCTGGATGTTCTGGAAAACCACTGCAGGCTCACGTCTGGGACATGTTTATTAGATTCACCAGACCAATAACAACAAAATAAGTGGAAATCGTGCTTTATTTTAACCTCGGACAGTTTTGTGATGGCTCCATGTTAGCGAAGTTGATAGATTTCATGCAAAATCTTTTATTAGCCGTAACTCCGTAACTATGTTCATGTGAAATTTTTTCTTTAGTTTTACTTGTAGAATAACATATTAAAATATTTGCCTATATATGTCAGCATGGCAGCGTGGTTACATATTCCATCTACAGCGCCAAATATTCGTGTAGCCAGTCCTTCATTTTATAAAGATTCACAGGCTCGGTTTTCAATTTTGTCTATAAAGTTAATTAACCAATTTTCGTCGTCTATATGTATCATGCTATAGCGCTACGTTTATAACTTCTGTTATGAAGAGCGTATCCGTTGTCTGTGATAAATGACGGAATGGGGGGGGGGATTCCCATTCATTTTGTGGATGGAGATTATGAAGAATTGTTTATTTACTATCAATATACCACTTCCAACTACTTATGGTAAGATACCTACTAAAATAGATAGCTCTAGAATAAGGACCAGATTACCGTCAGATGCCGACCTGCTACCATGTCATCCTCTGACATATGCCAACACTGATTACTTCCTCACAGTGGCAGCGAGCCCTGTACAGACGCATTTGATTTATTTGAGAAGACACTGCTTTTCCGCCAACGGACTTTAGTTTCAAATGTGGAGAAACTAGGGAGATCACAAAGTCATCAGACCACCAAAAACAGAAATTCTGTTGGATATGACCGAGTGTTTATAGATTCATCACATCACTTAAGGTTAATAATAATGATGGCCTGATGGAGTTTCTGCTGATTTGATAGGATCACCCCTTAGCTATTTATGTAATCAACGAAGTGGTGCTTACTTCCTGACAGAGTTAAATGTATTATAGGATTAGCGATCTATAAAATTACACATAGCCAGACCATCTTTAACTATTTGCCTGTTTCACTCCTTCCACTCTTTTCAGAATTCTACGAAAAAGTGGCTACGAAAGAGTAGTGACGCTTTTAATTGAGCAGGACTCTTTAACTGCTTCACTGTTTCACTTTGAGGACTTCTCCACAGAAAATGGGATGTAAGGTGATTCATTAGCTAATGTGGTAATTTATCTTGTTGGTGTATTTCGTGACCGGGTGAAAATCTCCGATCGTGAGGAACACAAAGTTCTACTTGGCATCTACATCTACGTAATTAATCTGATATTCACAATAAAGTGCCTGGCAAAGGGTTCAATGAACCACCTTCAAGCTGTCCCTCTATCGTTGCACTCTCGAACGGCGAGTGGGAAAAACGAGCACCTAAATTTTTCTCTGCGAGCCCTGATTTCTCTTATTTTATCGTGATTATCATTTCTCCCTATGTAGGTGAGTTGCAACAGAATGTTTTTGCTATCGGAGGAGAAAACTGGTGATTGAAATTTCATGAGAACATCCCGTCGCAACGAAAAACGCCTTTCTTTTAATGACTGCCACTCCAATTCACGTATCATGTCTGTGGCACTATCTCCCCTGTTTCGCGATAGTACAAAACGAGCTGCCCTTCTTTGAAATTTATCGATGTCATACGTCAGTCCCACCTGATGCGGATCCCACACCGCACAGCAGTACTCCAAAATAGGGCGGATGAGCTTGGTGTAAGTAGTCTCTTTAGTAGACCTGATACAGCCTTTGAAGTGTTCTGCCATTGAATCACAGTCTTTGGTTTGCTCTACCCATAATATTATCTATGTGATCGTAACAATTCAGGTTATTTGTATTTGTAATCGCTAAGTATTTAGTTGAATTTACGCCCTTGAGATTTGTGTGACTTATCATGTAATCAAAATTTGGTGGATTTCTTTTAGTACTCATGTGAAATTTCTCACTTTTCATTATTATTGAGCTGTGTTGTAAGTCTAATTCCTCTTCCATATGTCGAGTTTGTCATTCGTATCGGAAGTCATAAGGTGTTACAGTCATGAAACGAACCTCTGACTGAGGGGGAACACGACGTGTGAGTTCCGACAAAGGCCGGTGCTGGGCCCACTCTCGCTCTTAATCTCCATGAATAACCTTGTAGAGACTCTAGCGTGCGGTTAAAAAACTACAGCTCGTGACCCAAGCACACTAATCAAGAATCCAAACTCAGCCCCATAACACAAGGATGACAGCCGAATATCCGGTTCACAGCTGGCAGTTTGTGAGTCTTAATACCACAGTGAGTCTCATTATGCGTTTCCAAACAAGCAACAGTGACCTACTTGCAGCAGTATCAGTCGTTAATGCTCACAAACCAAATGAAACAGTTTCTGTAAAATTCCTTGGTGTCCAAATCGGTAACAAATTAAAAAGTTGTCAACGAACAGAGACAAACTGATCGAGAACATCTTCGGCTCTCAGAAGCACCTCGCACCCTACTGACCTACAGGCAGGGACCTTTACTCATTTTGCCTCTTGTCACATTGATTTGGGGTAACGTCTCCTGGTGCACTGCACCTAAAGCAGATAAAGTGTTTATTCCGCGGAAGTGGACAGTAAGATTATTGCGGCACGTAGATAATCTTGCTTAACTCTTACAGTTCTTTCACTACTTCCGAATACGTTTATTGTAGCCGACAATTACAATCGGTTTTACCAGAGCACAGGGCGATTCCAAAGACTGCGCAGAAACTGTAACAGGTGCCACAGTTTTTTCGTCGGGAATTGGAGATACGTACACGAGGCTTTTGATACGCCCTTACAAAATTAAAAATAATTTTTGGGGGTCGTCAGATGTGGAGAGCGAGGTGACCATGCACCTGGACCACCTCTACCTGTCCAGCGTCTGAGTTACGTGGAACTGAGTGCGTCACGTACATCAAAGGAAAATGTGCTAATGCTCTTTCTATCCGCCATTTCTGCAATGCACAACATTGTCGACTAAACAGTACACTGCTGAAGTTCAGAGGCATTTTCATTGACTGTCTTGTTGTTCCTGAAATTCCATAGCCTGAGATTTACTTCCAACTGGTTAGGTTGTTTCGTTTTGGCTAACCGGTCAGCTCCTTCGGGTTGTGTGCAGTCTTTCAAATAACTGTACATAACGTAATGAATTCTACGTCCAACTGTCCACAATATTCTTTCTTGTTTTAGCAAAAACATTTATCAGTCCTCAGTGCCTGAAGGTCGGTCAACTGGGAAATAGGGCTTACATATACTGCCACTTTGTGGAAGAAGCTTGCTGCAAGTTTCCGCTGCTCATACTGTTTCAATCTAGGGTAAAATTAGTTCAGACAACAGCTTTGAAAACATACAAGATGCGACGACAGTAAATATTGGTAGTAATGGCACTGTTAAAATTATGCTGTAAGAGTAATCTGCTATTGTGCGTAACTCGTGTGAACCAATACAGGAAGGCATCAGACGAGCTGTTGCGTTCCAGGTCATGGAACATCGCAATAACCAATCAAGATAAAGTTCCTTCTAAATGGTTGAAATGGCTTTCACCACTATGGGACTTAACATCTGAGGTTATCAGTCCCCTGGAACTTAGAACTACTTAAACCTAACCTAACCTAAGGACATCACACACATCCATGCCCGAGGCAGGATTCTAACGTGCGACCTTAGCGGTCGCTCAGTTCCACACTGAAGCTCCTAGAACAGTTCGGCCACAGTGGCGGGAAAAGTTCCTTCTCCTTCTTCCTTAAGTGACCAATGAAACGAACTAACTTTTTAAAATTATAACGTAATGGCATGCGCAGCGAACAGTAACAACAAAATATAAGGGACACGGCATAGCTAGAGCGTTGCTAGTGGCCGAAACGTTGGCTTCTCTCCAGCAGCAGTAGTTTCATCCATGATGACGCGGTACCACACCTAGAAAACGTTTATGTCGACAGACTCTGGCTTCAGAAGCCTATCCAATTATAACCGTATAATGAGTCTGTCCTCTAACATTACCTTTTTTTTATATATAGATAACGGACACCTTGCGTACTATCGATTCTTGCATAGGTTAAAATTATCTCAGCTGTTTCATTAAAAGAATTCATATGATTTTGTATACGATGTAGTCTATGTCAGGCTACAATATTATTTTAAAAATAACTGAAATTGCGAAATTTGTGATATGCTTAAATATTATTAAATGTACAATCTAATACTAGATGTTAAATTTATTTCTAGATTGATTTAAAGAATAATTATATATTTTAGCGAGGATTATTCGTTGGTGCAACACTCCGTCGTCAGGCCACGAGTGGCCTACCGGGACCATCCGACCGCCGTGTCATTCTCAGTGGAGTATACGGATATGAGGGGTGTGTGGTCAGCACACCGCTCTCCCGGTCGTTACGATGGTGTTCTTGATCGAAGCCGCTACCATTCGGTAGAGTAGCTCCTCAATTGGCATCACGAGGCGGAGTGCACCCCGAAAAATGCCAACAGCGCATGGCGGCCTGGATGGTCACCCATCCAAGTGCCGACCGCGACCGACAGCGCTTGACTTCGGTGATCTCACGAGAACCGGTGTATCTACTGCGGCAAGGCCGTAGCCATTCTTTGGTAAAGAAAGTGTGTAAATTCTTTTGCTTTTTTAAACTGTTTGGAATAATGTGAGTACCGCAGAATGTATGGATTGGTGAGCATGCCTCCGATGGAAGAAGAAGTCTTTTGTCACCAACAATCCCGTTATTTTTTTTTCTAATCTAAAAAATGTATAAACGGTGTGATGTTGAAAGATGTGACAAAGAAGAAAATCCAAGAATAATACAGGCAAATCTTCATCGGTTATTTAGCTATCAACAATCTACAAAATCGAAATTCCAGTTGCAAGAATGTACCCCTAGATAAGACTTTGAGCCATCTACAACAAAAACGAGATAATGAAGATAGGTAAAGATAGGTAAAGATAGGTAAAGATAGGTAAAGCTCTCGAAGCTTTCGAAATTTGGGCAAAGACAGATAATTTTAATACTGATGTGTGGGAGAGTAAGATTACGAAGTTAAGAGAGACAGAAAAAAGGACTCGGTCCTTCCTTTACTTCCGCGCATTTTCACTGTGGCGGCTTTTAAGAATGAGGAACACTGATGACAGGAGACTAGGAGGCTGAGTTAAGTGAGGGGCGCGACGCGTCGCACGGCGGCGGCAGAAGTGCGGCGGAGACTCACCGGAGGCGTGCAGCGGCGTCGCAGCTGGCGGAGCAGTGGCGGGCGGCGGCGGCGGCTCCCGCCTTCTCTTCTGGCCTCGCGCCCTGGCCGCGGCTGGGCTGGGCCCGGCTGCCGCCCCCCCCCCCCCCCACCCACTGAGCCAGTGGTCACCACCCTCCTCCGCCTCCTTCCCCACCTGGCCCCCTTCCCCCATACACACCCACGCCCGATCCCAACAACGAAAGATCTGCAGCCGTTTGACGTCTCAAGTACTGCCGCGCAGCGCCTCACACGGAGGACGTGGGGGCACCTTCGTAATCGGGACAAGGGGGCACCTTCGTAATCGCGACAACTGCGCCGCTCCTCTTTCTCAGCTCGCGGCCTCTCTTGACCCGACTCCATGACGGTCACGTGCTTGCACCCGACTAGCTCTTCATCCTGCTGGTCATTCTCTCCTCCCCCTCTGAAATACTCACTCCGGACAAAAAACTCGTAACCTCAGGTGACGTCACGCTCATATCGCGCCTCTAGTCTCGACAGTGCCCTCATTTTCGTGAAGAATAGAGTCCACGTCGTTTCTGAGGCGTGCCGTATAAATGATAATTGGACCTGTAGAGCTACAAAACTGTGAGGAGAGTCAAATCAGGAACGTGTGTGTTAACAGCAGTTGTCATCTTTAAAGGTGGCAGCGTGTACAGCATAATAATCAACAAAGCTGCAGAGAAACGGCGACACTTTGACAACGAAAATGTTTAAATAAACGCCGTGGTTAAAGTTCACTGCAACCTCAATACGTGGGCTCGAGTAAGAAGCACCTTGAAACTTCACACAACCACTTCCATCCTGAACTGAATCCTCTGTAACTGTTGTTGTTGTGGCCTTCAGTCCAGAGACTGGTTTGATGCAGCTCTCCATGCTACTCCATCCTGTGCAAGCCTCTTCATCTTTAATGCAACACACATCCTTGTACGCTTCCCTCCAGTACTAAACTGGTGATCCCTTCACGCCTCAAAACATGTTGTACCAACCGATCCCTTCCTCTAGTCAAGTTGAGCCACAAATTCTTCTCCCCAATTTAATTTTGTACGTGCTCATTAGTTATGTAATCTACCTATCTACTCTTCATTTTTCTTCTGTAGCACCACATTTCAAAAGTTTCTGTTCTCTTATGGTCTAACTGTTTCTTGTCCATGTTTCACTTCCAAACATGGCTAAACTCCGTACAAATACTTTCAGACAAGCATTCCTGACACTTACATGTATGCTTGGCGCCAACAAATCTCTCTTCTCCAGGAACGCTTCCCCAGCCAGTCTACATTTTGTATAGTCTCTATTTCGACCATCATCAGTTATCTTGCTCCCCAAACATCAAAACGTTTCTACTTTAAGTGTTTCATTTCCTGATCTAATTCCCTCAGTGTGACCGGATTTAATTCGACTACATTCCATTATCCTCGTTTTGGTTTCGTTTATGTTCATCTTATATCCTCCTTTCAAGACACTGTCCATTCTCTTCATTTGCTCTTCCAGGTCCTTTGCTGTCTGTGACTGAATTACAATATTATCGCCAGACCTAAAAGCTTTTATTTGCTCTCTATGGATTTTAATCCATGCTCCAAATTTTTCTTATCTTTCCTTTACTGCTTGCTCCATATACAGGTCGAATAACATCAGGGATAGACAACAACTCTGCTTCACCCCCTTCTCAACAATTTATCCTCTTTCATACGTCTCGACTCTCTTAGCTGTCATCTGATTTCTGTCCAAATTGTAAATAGCTCTCTGTATTTTACCCCTGCTACCTTCAGAATTTGAAGGAGACTATTCCAATCAACTTTGTCAAAAGCTCTTTCTATGCCTATAAATGATAGAAACGTAGGTTTGCCTTTCCTTAACCTACCTTCGAAGGTAAGTTATAGAGTCAGTATTGCTTTGCGTGTTCCGGAATTTCCACAAAATCCAAACTGATCTTCCCCAAGGTCGCCTTTTACCAGTTGTGCCGTTCATGTGTGTAAAAAATTTGTGTCAGTATTTTGCAGCCATGACTTACTACGGTAATTTTCGCACCTGTCAACACCTACTTTCTTTGGGATTGGAATTCTTATATTCTTCCTGAAGTCTGGAGGTATTTCGCCTGTCTCATACATCTTCCTCACCAGATGGAAGAGTTTTGTTGTGGCTGTCTCTCCCCAGGATATTAGTTGTTCTAATGGAATTTTATCTACACCTAGGTCCTTGTTTCTACTTGGGTCTTTCACTGCACTGTCAAATTCTTCATTATCACTCCTCCCATTTCATCTTCATCTATGTCCTCTTAAATTTCCATAATAATGCCCTCTAGTACATTGCCCTTGTGTAGACCCTCTATATACTCCTTCCAACTTTCTGTTTCCTTTCTTTGCTTGGGACTGGTTTCCCATCTGAACACTTGATATTCATACAAGTGGTTCTCTTTCCTCCGAAGGTCGCTTTAACTTTTTTGTAGGCAGTGTCTATCTTACATCTATCTTACCTCTAGTGATATATCCTTCTACACCCTTACATTTGTTTTCTAGCCATCCCTGCTCATCCGTTTTGTACTTCCTGTCGATCTCATTTTTGAGATGTTTGCATTCCTTTTCGCCTGCTTCATTCACTGCAGTTTTATATTTTCTTCTTTCATCAATTAAATTCGATATCTGTAAGTAGTGGCTTGAATTCGGAAGATTGATAAGAAGATCGCAGTTTGATGGCACTTCGTCACAGAGGTCAATGGAGGCGTGTGGGTTTGCACTAAAGCCTCATTGTGCCCTCGACACCTCGGCACCAGTAGACAAGATGCGAAACTGTGACTTGTGGGAACATATTACACACCTCCAGCCAGCTACAGCTCAGTTTCTGTGTTGTTTGGCCTGCTGAAGATCCACAGTCTAATAGGGTGCTTGGTCCCAACTCCGTTGCATACGCTTCTCTTGGCAAATATCGCCCGGACACGTTGCGATATGGCCATGTATTCAGTGACGGAAGCTTTCCTTCATCGATTTGAAACCATCTGTAGTTGACAAGCTGTGGCTTTTGTCGTTGGCCCTAGCGGTAAAACTATTTTTATGACATACCTGCTGTTGTATTTCTTTTCATATCGATACATTGGACAGCACATATTCATAGACCTACAAATCGGGGAACTTCAGGCAATGTGTGGTCAGATTTTAAAGACACGTCCAAACATGATAGCACCTATGTTTTCTTGTGTGAACTGCCCATAACCCGCGATATACTTCTATACAAAGTTACACTCCAGAAAAGTACCTTTCAGAAACTGCTTCACAAATGTCTCTTTTCCAGAAGTACTTTTCACGCTATTCCAATTACGAATTTGGATCTTCTCTACTTCGGCTGTTATCACTTATTTTGCAGCCCAAATAGAAAGTCATCTACAACCTTTACTGTTTCATTTCCTAATCTAGTACCCTAAGCATCGTTTGATTTAATTAGACCATATTCCATTACCCTTATTTTACTTTTTTGTTCGTGATCTTTTTAAAATTTCTCCTCAAGACTGCATCCATTCCATTCAACTGATCATACGTTTCTACATTCCTCTGGAAGCCAAACTGATCTTCCCTGATGTCCGCTTCTCACTTTCTTCCATTCTTTTACAAACAATTCATGTCAGTATCTTACACCCATGACAGCACACTGATGCTTTGGTAAAACTGAAACCTTTACTTGCCTTGTGTGGTACTGGAATTATTACATTCTCATAGATGTTATAGATCTTGTACACCATGTGGAACAATTTGGTCGTGTCTGCTCCCACAAGGATCCCAAAAACTCTGAGAGAATGGTGTCTACTTCAGGGACCTTGTTTACATTTAAGTCTTTCTGTGCTCAGTCAAATTCTTCTCTGAATATCGTATGACCCATCCTATTTTCGCCACTTCCTCTACTACTTTTCCCTTATATTCCTATGACTACGCGCCAACTATTCACCTAGTTACGCTTTTATTCCGCCTCCATTACACAATCAATAATTATGCTTATCCATTACGGATATTTTAGAACCGTGACTGTATATTAATGTAAATAAATTATACACAACTGCAACCAGTCACTTTTTCATTAATAATGCTTTATTACATTAACCGGTTTTCGAACCCTTTCAGGTTCATCTTCAGATGATTTCGGCAGAATCCGGGAAGTTACATCATTACTGGTAGTAGCATAATGCTGGGTGCTGGTTCTATGGCAGAGAGATGGGTCACTTCAATGTATCGCCATGACTATAACTTATCTTTCGATATCGATGTAAATTTAGTTTTTACTTACTGCGACAGTATAGGCGTCGCAGTAAGTAAAAACTAAATTTACATCGATATCGAAAGATAAGTTATAGTCATGGCGATACATTGAAGTGACCCATCTCTCTGCCATAGAACCAGCACCCAGCATTATGCTACTACCAGTAATGATGTAACTTCCCGGATTCTGCCGAAATCATCTGAAGATGAACCTGAAAGGGTTCGAAAACCGGTTAATGTAATAAAGCATTATTAATGAAAAAGTGACTGGTTGCAGTTGTGTATAATTTATTTACAATCAATAATGTTGTAATTCAGCTTTCCACTAACATCCATTCTCAGATACTTTTGTTTATTTTCCTGTCTGTCTATTATTTCCCCGCCTGCATCTGTCCTCTGTTTCAGTATATCATTCTTGATTTACACTGTTTTCTTTTCGATATTGTGATTGTACATTATTTATGTCCCACTACAATCGATTCTAAAACCAAGTCTCTAATTTGCTCGAAAGGTGATTTCATTCGTTGTTGACGTTTAGTTGGCCTAGAAGAAAGCAGTACCAACTCTTCAATAATATGAAGGTCGTTTTGGTATATTCCGTTCCATGCATTACTTATTTGTCTGTCTTGCCGTTGTCAGGACACGACAGCTTCCCATGTGGTTGCTGAAGGCAGTCCAGGTGGTTGTGTGGTGCAGACCTCCCTGACTGGCATCTCTCGCTCTCTGCGATTCAGCGTTTTCCGCTGTCCTGATGAACTGCAGCGCTAACTGATGCGCTAGAATGGTCCTATCTACATCTACATCTACATCTACATGGATACTCTGCAAATGAAATTTAAGTGCCTGGCCACCTTCACAATTCTCTGTTGTTCCAGTCTCGTATAGCGCGCGGAAAGAACGAACACCTGTATCCTCCCGTACAAGCTCTGATTTCCCTTATTTTATCATGATGATTCTTTCTCCCTTTGTAGGTCAGTGACAAAAAAATATTTTCGCATTCGGAGGAGAAAGCTGGTGATTGGAGTTTCGTGAGAAGATACCGTCGCAACGGAAAACGCCTTTGTTTTAATGATGTCCACCCCAAATTCTGTATCAATTCAGAGACACTCCCTCCCCTATTTCGCTATAATACAAAACGTGCTGCTCTTCTTTGAACTTCTTCGATGTACATCGCCCCTCCTATCTGGTAAGGATCCCACACCGCGCAGCAGTATTCTAAAAGAGGGTAGACAAGCGTATTGTAGGAGTCTCCTTAGTAGGTCTGGTACAGTTTCTAAGTGTCCTATCAATAAAACGCAGCCTTCCCCACAATATTTTCTGTGTGTTCTTTCCAATTTAAATTATTCGTAATTGTAATTCCTAGGTATTTAGTTGAATTTAGGGTCTTTAGATCTGACGGAAGTTTAACGGATTCCTTTTAGCACTCATGTGGAAGAACTCGCCCTTTTCGTTAGTTAGAGTCAATTACCAATTTTCGCACCATACAGATATCTTTTTTCTAAATTCCTCACTATACTAACACTGACTGGATCCTCTCCTTCACTCTCAAGGGTGCTCAGTACAGGTTTCGTTGAAACCGAGTCTGATACTTTCGTAAAATGTGTGAACGCCAAGAAGTGTTAGCCCACAGTCATTAGATTAGTCTACGTTTAAATCTACGACTTTCAAGTGCTCCACTGCCCTCCATTCACTTCTACAGTCAGCTTGCTATTTGGCTTCTTTGGCTCTGAGCACTATGGGACTTAACATCTATGGTCATCAGTCCCCCAGATCTTAGAACTACTTAAACATAAGTGACCTAAGGACATCACACAACACCCAGTCATCACGAGGCAGCCCGCCGGGAATCGAACCCGGACGCGGGAAGCGAGAACGCTACCGCGCTTTGGCTTCTTTAATGTTGGCTTTTCCTTTTTCTATGCATTCATCTACATCTACATCTACATTTATACTCCGCAAGTCACCCAACGGTGTGTGGCGGAGGGCACTTTAGGTGCCACTGTCATTACCTCCCTTTCCTGTTCCAGTCGCGTATGGTTCGCGGGAAGAACGACTGTCTGAAAGACTCTGTGCGCGCTCTAATCTCTCTAATTTTACATTCGTGATCTCCTCGGGAGGTATAAGTAGGGGGAAGCAATATATTCGATACCTCATCAAGAAACGCACTCTCTCGAAACCTGGACAGCAAGCTGCACCGCGATGCAGAGCGCCTCTCTTGCAGAGTCTGCCACTTGGTTTCCAGAAAGGTTTTTCAACAGAAAATGCCATAAATGCTTTCACCAGTCAAAATTTGAATGATCTGAATAACCGAATACCACCCATTGGGACTTTTTGTGATCTCTCAAAGGTTTTTGATTGTGTAAATCATGAAATTCTTCTAGACAAGCTCAAGTATTGTGGCATGAGTGGGACAGTGCACAAATGGTTTAATTCGTACCTAACCGGAAGAGTGCAGAAAGTTGAAATAAGTAGTTCTCGTAACATGCAAAGATCAGCACATTCCTCAAACTGGGGAACTATCAAGAATGGGGTTCCACAAGGGTCAGTCTTGGGTCCTTTGTTGTTCTTATTATATATTAATGACTTGCCAGTCTATATTCATGAAGAAGCGAAGTTAGTTCTCTTTGCTGACGATACAAGTATAGTAATCACACCTGACAAACAAAAATTAACTGATGAAATTGTCAATACTGTCTTTCAGAAAATTACTAACTGGTTTCTTGTAAACGGACTCTCACTGAATTTTGATAAGACACAGTACATACAGTTCCATACAGGGAATGGTATGACGCCATTAATAAATATAGACCTTAATCAGAAGCATATAGCTAAGGTAGAATATTCCAAATTTTTAGGTGTGTCCATTGTTGAGAGATTAAATTGGAAGAAACACATTGATGATCTGCTGAAACGTTTGAGTTCAGCTACTTATGCAATAAGGGTCATTGCAAATTTTGGTGATAAACATCTTAGTAAATTAGCTTACTACGCCTATTTTCACTCATTGCTTTCATATGGCATCATATTTTGGGGTAATTCATCACTGAGGAATAAAGTATTTATTGCACAAAAGCGTGTAATCAGAATAATAGCTGGAGTCCACCCAAGACATCCTGCAGACATTTATTTAAGGATCTAGGGATATTCACAGTAGCTTCTCAGTATATATACTCTCTTATGAAATTTGTTATTAACAACCAAACCCAATTCAAAAGTAATAGCAGTGTGCATAACTACAATACTAGGAGAAAGGATGATCTTCACTATTCAAGATTAAATCTAACTTTGGCACAGAAAGGGGTGAATTATACTGGCACTTAAGTCTTTGGTCGCTTACCAAATAGTATCAAAAGTCTGACAGACAACCAACAAGTATTTAAGAAGGAATTAAAAGAATTTCTGAATGACAACTCCTTCTACTCCATAGAGGAATTTTTGGATATAAATTAAGAAAAAAAATATTTAAAAAATAAAAAAAATAAAAATAAAAAATAAAGAAAAACAAAAAACACAAAAAATAAAGTTGTTATATTAACTTAAGTATGTTGTTAAATTAACCTAATTATGTCATGTATTAGAAAATTCGACTCGTTCCACATCATTACGAAATATCGTATTCATGATCCATCGAACTAGTATTAATCTAATCTAATCTAATCTAATCTAATCTAAACTAAACATCTCCGTAACGCTATCACGGTTACCAAATAACCCTGTGACGAAACGCGCCGCTCTTCTTTGGATCTTCTCTATCTCCTCCGTCAACCCGATTTGGTACGGATCCCACACTGATGAGCAATACTCAAGTATAGGTCGAACGAGTGTTTTGTAAGCCACCTCCTTTGTTGATGGACTACATTTTCTAAGGACTCTCCTAATGAATCTCAACCTGGTACCTGCCTTACCAGCAATTAATTTTATATGATCATTCCACTTCAAATCGTTCCGCACGCATACTCCCAGATATTTTACAGAAGTAACTGCTACCAGTGTTTGTTCCGCTATCATATAATCAAACAATAAAGGATCCTTCTTTCTATGTATTCGCAATACATTACATTTGTCTATGTTAAGGGACAGTTGACACTCCCTGCACCAAGTGCCTATCCGCTGCAGATCTTCCTGCATTTCGCTACAACTTTCTAATGCTGCAACTTCTCTGTATACTACAGCATCATCCGCGAAAAGCCGCATGGAACTTCCGACACTATCTACTAGGTCATTTATATATACTGTGAAAAGCAATGGTCCCATAACATTCCCCTGTGGCACGCCAGAGGTTACTTTAACGTCTGTAGACGTCTCTCCATTGATAACAACATGCTGTGTTCTGTTTGCTAAAAACTCTTCAATCCAGCCACACAGCTGGTCTGATATTCCGTAGGCTCTTACTTTGTTTATCAGGCGACAGTGCGGAACTGTATCGAACGCCTTCCGGAAGTCAAGAAAAATAGCATCTACCTGGGAGCCTGTGTCTAATATTTTCTGGGTCTCATGAACAAATAAAGTGAGTTGGGTCTCACACGACCGCTGTTTCCGGAATCCATGTTGATTCCTACATAGTAGATTCTGGGTTTCCAAAAACGACATGATACTCGAGCAAACAACATGTTCTAAAATTCTACAACAGATCGACGTCAGAGATATAGGTTTTGCGCATCAGCTCGACGACCCTTCTTGAAGACTGGGACTACCTGTGCTCTTTTCCAATCATTTGGAACCCTCCGTTCCTCTAGAGACTTGCGGTACATGGCTGTTAGAAGGGGGGCAAGTTCTTTCGCGTACTCAGTGTAGAATCGAATTGGTATCCCGTCAGGTCCAGTAGACTTTCCTCTGTCGAGTGATTCCAGTTGCTTTTCTATTCCTTGGACACTTATTTCGATGTCAGCCATTTTTTCGTTTGTGCGAGGATTTAGAGAAGGAACTGCAGTGCGGTCTTCCTCTGTGAAACAGCTTTGGAAAAAGGTGTTTAGTATTTCAGCTTTACGCGTGTCATCCTCTGTTTCAGTGCCATCATCATCTCGGAGTGTCTGGATATGCTGTTTCGAGCCACTTACTGATTTAACGTAAGACCAGAACTTCCTAGGATTTTCTGTCAAGTCGGTACATAGAATTTTACTTTCGAATTCACTGAACGCTTCACGCATAGCCCTCCTTACGCTAACTTTGACATCGTTTAGCTTCTGTTTGTCTGAGAGGTTTTGGCTGCGTTTAAACTTAGAGTGAAGCTCTCTTTGCTTTCGCAGTAGTTTCCTAACTTTGTTGTTGAACCACGGTGGGTTTTTCCCGTGCCTCACAGTTTTACTCGGCACGTACCTGTATAAAACGCATTTTACGATTGCCTTGAACTTCTTCCATAAACACTCAACATTGTCAGTGTCGGAACAGAAATTTTCGTTTTGATCTGTTAGGTAGTCTGAAATCTGCCTTCTATTACCCTTGCTAAACAGATAAACCTTCCTCCCTTTTTTTACATTCCTATTAACCCGTATTCAGGGATGCTGCAACGGCCTTATGATCACTGAGTCCCTGTTCTTCACTTACAGAGTCGAAAAGTTCGGGTCTGTTTGTTATCAGTAGGTCCAAGATGTTATCTCTACGAGTCGGTTCTCTGATTAACTGCTCGAGGTAATTTTCGGATAGTGCACTAAGTATAATGTCACTCGATGTTCTGTCCTTACCACCCGCCCTAAACATCTGAGTGTCCCAGTCTATATCTGGTAAATTGAAATCTCCACCTAAGACTATAACATGCTGAGAAAATTTATGTGAAACGTATTCCAAATTTTCTCTCAGTTGTTCTGCCACTAATGCTGCTGAGTCGGGAGGTCGGTAAAAGGAGCCAATTACTAACCCAGCTCGGTTGTCGAGTGTAACCTCCACCCATAATAATTCACAGGAACCATCCACTCCTACTTCACTACAGGATAAACTACTACTAACAGCGACGAACAATCCACCACCGGTTGCATGCAATCTATCCTTTCTAAACACCGTCTGTACCTTTGTAAAAATTTCGGCAGAATTTATCTCTGGCTTCAGCCAGCTTTCTGTACCTATAACGATTTCAGCTTCGGTGCTTTCTATCAGCGCTTGAAGTTCCGGTACTTTGCCAACGCAGCTTCGACAGTTGACAATTACAATACCGATGGCTGCTTGGTCCTCGCATGTCCTGACTTCGCACCGCACCCATTGAGGCTGTTGCCCTTACTGTACTTGCCCAAGGCCATCTAACCTAAAAAACCGCCCAGCCCACGCCACACAACCCCTGCTACCCGTGTAGCCGCTTGTTGCGTGTAGTGGACTCCTGACCTATCCAGCGGAACCCGAAACCCCACCACCCTATGGCGCAAGTCGAGGAATCTGCAGCCCACATGGTCGCAGAACCGTCTCAGCCTCTGATTCAGACCCTCCACTCGGCTCTGTACCAAAGGTTCGCAGTCAGTCCTGTCGACAATGCTGCAGATGGTGAGCTCTGCTTTCATCCCGCTAGCGAGACTGGCAGTCTTCACCAAATCAGATATCCGCCGGAAGCCAGAGAGGATTTCCTCTGATCCATAGCGACACACATTATTGGTGCCGACATGAGCGACCACCTGCAGATGGGTGCACCCTGTACCCTTCATGGCATCTGGAAGGACCCTTTCCACATCTGGAATGACTCCCCCCGGTAAGCACACGGAGTGCACATTGGTTTTCTTCCCCTCTCTTGCTGCCTTTTCCCTAAGGGGCCCCATTACGCGCCTGACGTTGGAGCTCCCAACTACCAGTAAGCCCACCCTCTGCGACCGCCCGGATCTTGCAGACTGAGGGGCAACCTCTGGAACAGGACAAGCAGCCATGTCAGGCCAAAGATCAGTATCAGCCCAAGACAGGGCCTGAAACCGGTTCGTCAGACAAACTGGAGAGGCCTTCCGTTCAGCCCTCCGGAATGCCTTTCGCCCTCTGCCACATCTTGAGACGACCTCCCACTCTACCACAGGTGAGGGATCAGCCTCAATGTGGGCAGTATCCCGGACAATCACAGTCTTAGTCCGATCGGGGGATGCGTGGGACGAGCTGGCCGTCCCCGACAAACACCCATCCGGACCCCCACAGTGATGCCCATTGGCAACAGCCTCAAGCTGTGTGACCGAAGCCAACACTGCCTGAAGCTGGGAGCGAAGGGATGCCAACTCAGCCTGCATCCGAACACAGCAGTTGCAGTCCCTATCAATGCTAAAAACTGTTGTGCAAAGAACGTCTGAACTAATCTACAGAGAGCTCAAACCAATCGACAAAATTTAAACGGTTATTAAAATACAAGATTGCCTAGTAAGTGCAGTAATGCTGCTACTTGCGCACTGGTGACACACTGCTCGGCGGCGGAAGGAGACTACGCGATTTTACACTATTCAGGTACTAAAACGCGATGCTACAACTCTCAAATACTATAATATGCCCGAAATTTATGAATTAAACAATGCAAGTACCAAAAACACGCAAAGAATTTAAGAATTAAACTATGTAACAAATGAGTGAGCTAGGAGTATACGACTTGCTGCTGCAGCTGCTTATCCAACGGCGGCAGGGAGCATTGTGAATATCTAGCAAATTGTGGAGAGTCAGCTGGTACGTTAATAAATGTTTATGTTCGACTGTATCGATCTTTTTAAATTTAAGCAATTATACCATTGCTGCAGTATATAGGGAGTCATCTACTCCATAGACATTGTGTGCTTACGTTCTTTAGCATAAATGTTTTGCTATTTCTGTTGACCCATCATCATTTCTTGGCGGTTTTTGTTTCTTCACACCACGCATATATTTATCCAAACCATCTGAGGCAATATGGGCACTGTAGCAATATTTGATTAGCCATTTAATGTTGTCATTTTACATAACCAACAACGATTTTTCATTTTTGAGCACTTAGCTTTAGGAATACGAAGATGTGTAATGATTGTGACACACTGAACCACATTTTAGACTGATCTGAAGACGGCTCGTCAGTGAGCCGAAACGGGTAATCAATAAAGAACATTTGCGACCTTAACGTAGCATTTTTATCCACACATGTGTAAATCAACAGATCGTGTATCTTCCTCTTGACAACGTCATAGAATAACAGTATTTTTGATTCGAAAATATTGTTTGGAAACTTCCATTTGTTACGAGGCTAATATTACTCACTCAAAGTAAACAAGTGACACCTAGGCCCCGTAGCCTGCGCATTTCAAAATATCATTTGTTTTCAAAGAAAAATAAAATCAGCGCAAAGAAGAACTGTTTACAAATCAGCAGGTTATTGCATAAACATAACACTACAGCATTCACTTTCAGTTTGTAAGTCAATTACTTGAACTTGTCTTGGAATTTCACAATTCGACCAAATCGGGTAACTTTCTTCGGTGACTCTTGGAGATGCATGTAACTCATTCACAGATGATGTGCTGCGCATGTTATCCTGTTGATCACTGGCGTTTGACGTCACAAGAACGTAGCCAGATTTCACTCAGTTAGGTGGGATGTTCCCTTTCATATCCTGACTTTTTAGAACGAAGTATCCTGTTTTCGCTCCAGGACTTCGTACTGGCCCTCGTAGGGAGGCCCTAAATTGGCTTTAACTATGTCATTCCTCCCAAATAGATAAGTCACAGCTGCAAAATACTAACGCCAATTCTTTACAGACGAATGGAAAAACTGGTAGAAGCCGACCTCGGGGAAGATAAGTTTGGATTCCGTAGAAATGTTGGAACGCGTGAGACAATACTGACCCTACGACTTATCTTACAAGAAGGATTAAGGAAAGGCAAACCTACGTTTCTAGCATTTGTAGACTTAGAGAAAGCTTTTGACAATGTTGGCTGGAATACTCTCTTTCAAATTCTCAAGGTGGCAGGGGTAAAATAAAAGGAACGAAAGGCTATTTACAATTTGTACAGAAAACAGATCGCAGTTATAGGAGTCGAGGGACATGAAAGGGAAGCAGTGGTTGGGAAGGGAGTAAGACAGGGTTGTAGCCTCTCCCCGATACTATTCTATCTGTATTTTGAGCAAGCAGTAAAGGAAACAAAAGAAAATTTCGGAGTAGGCATTAAAATCCATGGACAAGAATTTGAGGTTCGCCTATGACATTGTAATTCTGTCAGAGACAGCAAAGGACTTGCAAGAGTAATTGAACGAAATGGACAGTGTCTTGAAAGGAGGATACAAGATGAACATCAACAAAAGCAAAACGAGGATAATAGAATGTAGTCGAATTAAGACGGGTCATGCTGAGGGAATTACATTAGGAAATGAGAAACTTAAAGTAGTGAAGGAGTTTTGCTGTTTGAGGAGCAAAATAACTGATGATGGTCGAAGTATGGAGTGTAGCCATGTATGGAAGTGAAACATGGACGATAAATAGTTTAGACAAGAAGAGAATAGAAGCTTTCGAAATGTGGTGCTACAGAAGAATGCTGAAGATTAGATGGGTAGAGCACATAACTAATGAGGAGGTATTGAATAGAATTGGGGAGAAGAGGAGTTTGTGGCACAACTTGACTAGAAGAAGGTTCTGAGGCAACAAGGGATCAGCAATTTAGTACTGGAGGGCAGCGTGGAGGGTAAAAATCGTAGAGGGAGACCAAGAAATGAATACACTATGCAGGTTCAGGAGGATGTAGGCTGCAGTAGGTACTGGGAGATGAAGAAGCTTGCTCAGGATAGAGTAGCATGGAGAGCTGCATCAAACCAGTCTCAGGACTGAAGACCACAATAAAAACAGATATTTACTAACGCGTATTGCTTGCTTCACCTCGTGGGAACATTTTGAAGGGCGTTGTTTATCGATATTTTATCGTAACTGAGAGGTGTATGGTGGTAGGTCTATGTCTTGTTTGCTTCCCGACCTTACAACGAAATTCAATTGGAAATTGTCAGAGTCATGCCACGTAGCATCTCAGCAGCTGTTGAGTTATTTTCGTCTGTCAAACACCAACTCAGCCATAGGAGAATTGTGGGAATCATGTCATTCCATTTATTTTTACCATCTGCTCTGGCAGCTGCCTTCAGCATTCGATGAGTGTTCTATATTTCCCCATCTGATTGTGGATGACATGCTGTAGTTTGCTTTAATTTACTATCACAAATTTTAGCAAATGAAGAGAATAGCTTTGACTAAAATTGTGCTGCTCGGTCACTCACTGTTTTAGTTATGTGCTGATCCAGAAGTTATAAAACACTCGTACCACTATTCCTGCTAGGACATCAAACAGTGGAGTAACATCTGTCCATTTCACTGAACCGTTCGGTGGACGTTAAATGGTTCAAATGGCTCTGAGCACTATGCGACTTAAGTTCTGAGGTCATTAGTCGCCTAGAACTTAGAACTAATTAAACCTAACTAGCCTTTGGACATCACACACAGGCACGAGGCAGGATTCGAACCTGCGACCGTAGCGGTAGCTCGGCTCCGGACTGTAGCGCCTAGAACCGCACGGCCACTTCGGTCGGCTGGTGCACGTTAAGCTGTATATGAATTCTTCTGAGGGAGCCAGTATGCCCATCATATCGATGTGTTCCAAGTGAAACTAATAGCCGAGTGACACGCTTTGGTGCATTCATCCCCTATTTTGTATTTAATCCGTTTAAATTCTTTAACAAAAGTTTTTTTTTAAAGAATTATTCCTCAGTGTCTGTCCTACTACCTGCTTCTGCGCGCTCTCGATGGCTGATCGCACCTTGCCGTCAACTTCTATAGTCTTATGTTCTATCCATTCTAGTACGATTTCGCCCATTTTTGGACATCTTGTTTGATGTTTGACAAACAAATCAGCAAGTGTGTTATTTAAAAGGAGACTTAATACTAGGGTGTGTCACCCAGTGGTAATACTGAAAAACTTTAAATTGCTGAGAGTTACACTATGTGATCGAAAGTATCCGGACACCCCCACAAACATACGTTTTTCATATTAGGAGCAATGTGCTGCAATCTACTGCCAGGTACTATATGTCAGCGACCCCAGTAGTCATTAGAAATTGTGAGAGAGCAAAATGGGGCACTCTGCAGAACTCACAGGCTTCGAACATGGTCAGGTGATTGGGTGTCACTTGTGTCGTACGTCTTTACACGAGATTTCCACATTCCTAAATATCCCTACGTCCACTGTTTCCAATGTGATAGTGAAGTGGAAACGTGAACGGACATCTACAGCACAAAAGCGTACAGGCCGGCCCCATCTGTTGACTGACAGAGACCGCCGAGGGTTGAAAAGAGTAGTATTGCGTAAAAGGCACACATCCACCCAGACGATAACAAAGGAATTCAAATCTGGATCAGGATCTACTGCAAGAACTATGAAGAAAGGCGGGAGGTGAGAACACTTGCACTTCATGGTCGGGCGGCTGCTCATAAGCCACACATCACACCTGTAAATGCCAAACAACGCCACTTTTAGTACAACGAGCGAAAACAATGGACAACTGAAGAGTGGACAAACATGTGGCGGTCCGATGAAAGGGTGTGGTAATGGCGAATGTCCGGTGAACCTCATCTGCCGGCGTGTGTAGTGCCAACAGTAAAATTCGGAGGCTGTGGTGTTATGGTGTGGTGGTGTTTTTCAAAAATGGTTCAAAAAATGGTTCAAATGGCTCTGAGCACTATGGGACTTAACATCTGAGGTCATCAGTCCCCTAGAACTTAGAACTACATAAACCTAACTAACCTAAAGACATCACACACATCCATGCCCGAGGCAGGATTCGAACCTGTGACCGTAGCGGTCACGCGGTTCCAGACTGTAGGGCCTTGAACCACACGGCCACCACGGCCGGCTTTTTCAAAAATCAAATGGCTCTGAGCTCTATGGGACTTAACATCTGAGGTCATCAGTCCCCTAGAACTTAGAACTACTTAAACCTAACTAATCTAAGGACATCACAGACATCCATGCCCGAGGCAGGATTCGAACCTGCGACCGTAGCAGTCGCGCGGTTCCGGACTGAAGCACCCAGAACCGCTCGCCTACCGCGGCTGGCGGTGGTGTTTTTCATGGAGGGAGCTACCACCCCTTGTTGTTTTGCGTGCCACTCTCACAGCACAGACCTACATTGACGTTTCAAGCAACTTTTTGCTTCCCACTGTTACAGAGCAATTCGGGGATGGCGGTACATCGTTCAACACGATCGAGCACGTGTCCATAATGCACGGCCTGTGGCGTAGTGGTTACACGACAATAACATCCCTGTGATGGACTGGCCGGAACAGAGCCCAGACCTGAATCCTATAGAACACTTTTGGGTTGTTTTGGAACGCAGACTTCGTGCCAGGCCTCACCGACCGACATCGATACTTCTTCTCAGTGCAGAATTCCGTGATGAATGGGCTGCCATTCCCTAAGAAACCTTCCAGCACCTGATTGAAGGTATGCCAGATAGAGCGGAAGCTGTCATTAAGGCTAAGGGTGGGCCAACACCACATTGAATTCCAGCATTATAGGTGGAAGGCTACAGAAGAACGCTGAAGATTAGATGGGTAGATCATATAACTAATGAGGAGGTATTGAACAGGATTAGGGAGAAGAGAAGTTTGTGGCACAGCTTAACTAAAAGAAGGGATCGGTTGGTAGGACATGTTCTGAGGCATCGAGGGATCACCAATTTAGTATTGGAGGGCAGTGTGGATGATAAAAATCGTAGAGGGAGACCAAGAGATGATTACACTAAACAGATTCAGAAGGATACAGGTTGCAGTAGGTACTGGGAGATGAAAAAGCTTGCACAGGCTAGAGTAGCATGGAGAGCTGCATCAAACCAGTCTCAGGACTGAAGACCACAACAACAACAGATGGAAGGTACTCGAACTTTTAAGTCACTTTCAGCCAGGTGCCCGGATACTATCGATCACATACTGGACGAATGTTAGTTGTTGATTCATCGCTCTGTAATAATCCTTCACTAGGGTATCCTGCTGTTTAAACTTGAGGTGTGAGGACTAGAGAGAAGTTTCTCGAGTTTTTCATAGCTCATTTGAGCATCTGCTATCTTATCGTAATCAGTTGGTGGAACGGTGGTCTGATCATTTAATATTAAAGACTACGACCAAGGTGTGGACAGGGCCAAGGAACTGATATATCAGACGTGATTTCACACACAAGTAATTTATACATAACATACAATACGTAACACCAATTACGTAAATCCTGCTTCGATGCTTAAAACTGCCCAAAATGGGAGGGCCACCACTTTCGAATTGGAAAGGCTTTAATTTAAGAAGCTAAAACACCTATTTTAATTTTTTTAAATTATAATAGCACAACACATAAGTAAGCGCTAAGTGAACGCACTCTTAAATCTTTAATTATTAATCACAAAGCGTGGGATTTACCAAATTCAAATTCTCATTGCAATATAAAACATAAATACATGAATTCATAACACAGCATGGCTTCAAAATTTCTATCTGGACGACCTATGGTCCTAAAACTTTCGTATTACATTCCAGCCAATCACATTAATAGCTTATAACACGGTTGGTAAAATAAAAACGTTTGCACTATAATCAATTTTAATAATCCATCATCACTCAAAAAACAACATCAGAAGTTCGATACGGAACATGTAAGCCTGTTTACACAATCTTTCGGACCAAAATAGGCACGAGGGCCACCATAACAGAAGTGCGCTGGTTGCTTTTAGGATAGATGCTCCCATTAGCTTAATCACTGAGCAGATATTTACTTAAGCGACAGGTAAGATAGTTAATGCAAATAGAAGGTACTTCTAAAGTTCGTTTTTCCTTCCTCCCTTTTAACTAGGGGGTTTTAGTAAGGTGGAAATTACACATTGAGGAGACGCAATAGCAATCTAGCGGGCCCGCCTTCACGAGGACGCCCTGGGACTACACACGTACTAAACTAGCGGCGTATCCGCTGTTCGAGCCAAACATTATCAACACAGTTCCATATTCCTGACACCCAAATAGTCGGGATCCAAACAAAACCAAAAATCCCAAGACCGTAACATCCAGCATAGCTTCAGAACAGATCGTACTTAAGGCGGTTGCCTTCACAAGTACAGGTATAAAAATGAAAACAAGAACGTCTATCAACATTCCCTAATCAGCACAATGTTCTTCTTTAGGTCCTTGTAGCGCTTGAAACGCTGACATGCCAATGTTAACAAACCTCTAAGATAACATCCTCCAACTGACAAGCCGAAACCAAAGTGAACCCTTATCAGCTCCGTGACAGGACTCGAACCCCAACCCCCACTACTGTCAGTGCTACTCACTTGGAATAGATACAGCGCAAATAGTATGGCGGACACATATGACCCAGGGATTAACAGAGCAGTAGACTGAAGTAGAATTAACCTTAATAATACAGCACTAGATCTTGGGAGACAAGGAACTAACTCCCCACCCGAAATTCTGCAACCAAAGGGCGGGAGGATGAACTACCAAAACATAGAACTGCAAACGTACACAAACAACTACCCAAAATACACCACTACACCGGTTAGCAACGATGCGTGGAGGAATCTGCACTGTCAGAACTGCACCAGTGAACAGAACAGAGGAATGCCACAGCGGTGGCAACAAGGCGGGAAAGACGACTGGATGAACTCAATCCCAAAGGAAGATCAACTTGAAACATTCACACTTAACTTCTTTTCTCCTTTCCTTCGGCACACTTCGTCGTTTGTCCGGGACTGCCATGCACAATTATGAGCCGTCCCCAGTCCTCCCGGCAGACACCGACCCAGTCGAACTGCTCCCGGACTCAAACCCTCGCCGAACGGCGGCTCCACCGCCCCATGCTGGTTACTGTTTGTTTGCCTTCGTCGACACAGGCGATGATTAGACAGCCATCCACCTCCCGCGGACAACCAGTGAAGAGCGGACAGAGGGGCCCGACCAGGCCGGCGTTCCTCCCCGGGTAGAACTGCGGGTTCGATAACAACACCGGTAGGCGGAAGGCAGGACGTCGACGTCTCCAGAGCAGACACGAACGCCACTGAGCGGCAACCTCCCCCGGCGTGACCGCGCTCGCCTGTAAATAGTACAGGCCAAAGAGGATGCTGCAGTAAACACGTGAGTCGGTCGTGTTACCAACCTACGGTTTCTAAGTACACCAAAGACAGAACTCGCAATCGATAGTGGGTACACTACGGGCGGGAGTTTAAACGAAAGGGCATCTTAAAAGACCAACCCTGAACAATTGCGGAAAACGAAATAGAAGCGAAGCAATAAAAGACAACAACGAGATGCTAGAGCCCGATCGCGCCCAAACACTGTCGATTACCAAAAATATTGGCTCCACACGACGCTCAGGAAACGAGCTGTGGAAAGATGGAAGTACACACTGCTCAGTTGGTACTGTTTCTTACAGTCTGGATAGGTTTTCAGTCACAATACATTGTTTTCAAGAAATGTGTCTGTTTTCTTCGGCAAAATGTCGTACGAACAGTAGGAGGCGGAACTGCACAGCGGTTGCCTTATCGTTTCGTTATCCAAAGGCATGCATCAAAGAAGTATGGTCGATATACGTTGCAAGTGGACGTCTTTGACGGAAGAATTTAATATATCTTATTCCATTTGTATGATTTCCCTACCGTATGTTGAATATTCCATCCGGGATGGTGAGAACTTTTTGGAGTAGAACCCAATAGTTTCCCATTTACCTTCTGCGTGTCGCAGCACTACACCACGTGCAAGACCTTGAGCATCTGTAAATGATTCGCTCTCCATACTAGGGTATGCTGAAACGACTGCGTTTGCAGAAACGATTTGGCACTTCTTGAACTGCCTTATTGCATCCTCTGCGACTGAATGCTTCTTTTGTCGTATTTATTGATATTCTTCAGGCAATCGTTTACCAGATGTAGAAGTATGAAACCGGAATATCCCTTTAGACGGCGCTATCAGTCAGTGGAGGGCCCTTGAGACAGCGTCTGCAGCGCCATCTGCTTTCTGTAACGGCTGACGACGAATGTCAACACACAGTAACCCAAGTTCCGTACATCGGTATCTGTTTCAAACTCATAAACATGTTTATTTTTGTGCCTACGAACTACGATTTCCCGACAGCGTTGGTTTTTTGCTTTCATTTGACGAAAACTGCTGCAAAATAGCGTGAGACGCTTGTCGAAGCTTTCGGCGAACATGCTATTGCGGAAACACAGTGTTTCGAGTGGTTAGAACTATTCAAAAGTGGTGAAGTTGACGTGAGAAACGACGATCCCGGGAAACCACCGAAAACGTTCGAAGAAAACGAATTGCAGGTCTTATTGATTGAAGACGATACTCAGACTCAACAGGAACTCTCGGAACAACTGAATGTGACGCAGAAGGTGGTCTCTTTTCGGTTGAAAGCTATGGAAAGAGTGCAGAATGTGGGAGAAGGCGATGAAAGACAGCAAGCAACTCGGTAGTCGACTTGTGAAGTGCTGCTCTCCAGGTACAAAAGAAAGTTTTTTTCGAATAGCGACCGGTGATGAAAAATGGATCCTAAGCGTCGTAAATCCTGGGTGAATCGAGGCAAACCGTCAATATCCACTGCAAGACCAAATCGCTTTGGAGAGAAGACAATGCTCTGTGTTTGGTGGGATCGGGAGGGTGTCATCTATTAAGACCTGCTAAAACCTCGTGAACCTGTTAATACTGATCGCCACCAACAGAAAATGGTCGATTTCAATGGAACATTACGTGGAAAACGAGCGGAATCTGAAGAAAGGCAACATAAAGTCACATTGGTCCACGAAAAATTTTATTTATTTATTTAATTTTTTTTGGCGTGTGATTTATAGCCTGCCGGACAGGTGGGAGAAATGTATAAACAGCAATGGAGATTATTTTGAATAAAATATTGTTTATCACATTCGAGCAACAGACGTGTAATTAATGGAACGAGATTACAGGTTCACACTTGTACACCTGATATAGCAGCTAGATTTTTTTCGACATGTTAAAAATGCCACCGGTAAAAATTGAATATGTGAAGGAAAGAAGTATTTGTGACACAGTTGCTACAAATCAGAAATTAGTTACCACTTGTACTCGTTTTGTGTTTGGTTTGGTACCTTCTGGATCAATCACAAGACCTAAAAGATAATTTCTTGCCCTCCGAACGCAGATTTTGCAATAGAAATCATTGAAGCAAAATAGTTCAATTGTTCTAACGGGATAGTTATGTGCTGAGTGTATTTTTCTCAGGAGTAGAGGATATCAGTATAGCCTCTAAATAAGCAAGACTGAAATCTAAATATCTTCTAAATTCATTACGTAGTCTCTGAAAGGTACCGGCTCCATTCCTGAGGCGAAATGGCATGAAACTGAACTCATACAGTCCAAAGGGTGTGGTCACAGCCCTCTTTTCCTTATCACTTTCATCTGGTGAGTATGGAAAACGCTTTGAAGAGTTGGAGTTGTCTTGCCCATAGGGATGGAATTTAAATCATCTGCAGGAGAAACTGGGTAGCTGTCATTAATATGTACACCATCCAGCTTTGGTACACTGTGCCGCGAACTAGTTCACTAGGATTTAGAAGGGTGAAATATAAACTGAAGAGTCAAAGAAACTGGTACACCTTCCTAATATCGTGTAGGGTGCTCGCGAACGCTGAAAAGTACGGCAATACAACGTGGCTTGTACTCGACTAATGTCCAAAGTTGTGCTGGAGGCAACTGACGGCATGATTCTTGCAGGGCTGTCCATAAACCCGTACGAGTACGAGGAGGTGCAGATCTCTTCTGAACAGCAACAGCGAAAGCGTTCCTGGAGCCGTTCTGTAGCAAATCTGGACCTGTGGTGTGTTGCACTGTTCAGCTGGAATTGCCCAAGCCCGTAGGAATGCAGAATGGACATGAATGGATGCAGGTGATCAGACAGGATGCTTACGTTCGTGTCACCTGTCAGAGTTGTATCCAGATGTATCAGGGGTCCCATATCACGCCAGCTGCACACGCCGCACACCATTACAGAGCCTCCACCAGCTCGAACAGTCCCCTGCTGACATACACGGTCAATGGATTCATGAGATTGTCTCCATACTTGTACACGCCCGTCCGATCGATACAATTTCAAAAGAGACTCGTTCGACCAGGCAAGATGTTTTCAGTCATCAACAGTCGAATATAGGTGTTGACGGTCCCAGGTGAGGCGTAAGGCCTTGTGTCGTGCAGTCATCAAGCGTACACGAGTGGGCCTTTGGCTCCGAAAACCCATATCGATGACGTTTCGTCGAATGGTTCTCAAGCTGACACTTGTTGAGGGCCCAGCACTGAAATCTGCAGCAATTAGCGGAATGGTTGCTCTTCTGACACGCTGAGCGATTCTCTTAAGTCGTCGTTGGTCCCGTTCTTGCAGGATCTTTTCCAGGACGCAGCGATGTCGGAAATTTAATGTTTTACCGAATTCCTGATATTCACGGTACACTCGTGAAATGGTCCTATGGGACAATCCCCACTTCATCGCTACATCGGAGATGCTGTGTCCCATCGCTCTTGAGCCGACTATAACACCACGTTCAAACTCAATGTTGATAAACTGCAGTTGTAGCAGCAGTAACCGATCTAGCAACTGCGCAAGACACTTTCTGTCTTTTGCCGACCGCAGCTCCGTATTCTGCCTGTTTGTGTTTGAATATGCATGCCTATACCATTTTTTGGCCTCTTCAGTTAATTATGATTCATTAGGAACTAGAATTCTAGTTCACCAAAATTTAGTTTATGTGGATCTAACCTACCGGCTTTTGAGCACACTGGCGGGCCAGAGCTGGTTGTGATATGATGATTAATATCATTCTTAATTTCCTCCTCCCCCCCTCCCCGGTGTAAAGCTGGGTTTCGTCAGATCAGGAAATTCTTAAGTAGTTCACAGTACTACAGTTACCATAGAGTGAAGTAACGGAATCAGACAAACCAACTGCATACTGCTGTTAAGCCACGTGCAACTGATTAGTGCTGGCAGCTAATATTTTCCCACCAGGTCAAAGCCAAACTCATAAAAAATGTCTCCAGCGATTATACATCTTTTTGTGTTGCCTACAATAAAAGGATACTTCAAACTGCATTTTAAACCTTAGTCAAGATTTGATCAATCATACATCCGCAGCATAAAGTTCGTAGCCAGACTTTTTAATCCCATCCTGGGACACGTTGGTATAACGTAATCGCCGGAACCGCTGTCAAGCAGAACACGCAACCCTATCGTTTTATCTCTAACAATCAATCGATTTCGGCGGCTGGTAAAACCGCTACGGCAGAACACTCGGCCGCCGACTGGAGTTTCCCTCACTTTTCCACTGGAGAGGTCGACCACACTCCTCAGGTCTGCAGTTCGAGCTACTGCGAAAATCAAAACAGCAGTACTCTCCTGAACTGTTGTACCTCTGATTGCTGTGGTCTCTGCTACGAGAATGTCGTCGCGATTGACACTGTCGATCCCTAGATCTGCATTTTACAACTTCAGCTTCAGGCTCATCGATCTTTACCAGAAAATCTTTCACTGATACACAGAAGTCACACAACGCAGGGAACACTTCGTTGGAGATGACTCAAGTTCCTGGATGCTTCGCATTTCCATCATCAGACCAGCCATTTGCGCTAGTTTGTCCACATTTTCTTCGGAAACTAATATAATACAGGGTGTATCAAAAGGAATTATCCGATCTGGCACGTCTGTATTTCTGAAACTAATAAACATATACAATGAATTCTGTTTTACGACGAACGGGAAACACAGAAGACTTTTTAAATATCTTTACACAGGTGTTCAATATGACCCCCTTGAAATGCTCGGCATTGTCAATGCAGTATTCAAATTACTACCATACTTAAATTACTCCCACACTGCTGCGAGTATGTCTTTAGTTACAGCTGTCCACAGCTGCTGTTATGCGATGTCTCACTTCATTCATTGTTGTTGGTAACGGAGGCAAATAATAAAAAGAGTCTTTTATACACCCCCGCCAGAAATAATCACATACAGTCAGATCCGGTGACCTTGGAGGACAGTAACGTAAGGCTGAATCATTTGGTTCAGTGCGACCGATCCATCGTTCAGTAGTCCTTTGATTTAAAAATTCCGGCACTTCCACATGCCAGTGTGGCGGTGCCCCATCCTGCCGGTAAATGAAGTAGTCTGAATGAGTCTGCAATTGAAAAAAAAAGACAGTTCTCAATCATATACGGATGTGTTTCTCCTGTAATAATGTTCTCGACAAAGAAAAATTGACCGTAGACCTATTCCCATGAAACTTCACAAAACGCATAAAATTTTGCAGAGTCCCTCTCATGTTGTACAGCTTCATATTACCACATTATGATGTTTCACCTCCAGCTTTAAACGCAATATTACCTCGTCACTAAACACTAAGAGTGGAACAAAACTGTCATCCTCCATCTTGCCGAAACGGAAATTACAGAACTCCACACGTTGTTGTTTGTCACCTTCACGAAGAGCTTGCAATAGCTGAATTATATATGGTTTGATGTGTAAACGTTGACTCAACACACGCCAGACGGACATCGGGGTACGTCGAGCCGCGCGGCGAACGGTTTTCTGCGGACTCCTTGTGAAACTATGGAGGATGCGTTCAACGTCCGCGTCAGACACTCGGGGACGGCCCGGCGATTTTTCTTTACACAGACAACCTGTTTCTCGGAATTGTTCGTGCCATCGTCTAACGCTCTGTGCTGTAGGAGGATCCACACCATACCTAGTCCGAAGGCCAACCTGAACAGTTATTACTTACCTGCACTGCGCAAAACGTAGAACACGAAACGCTTTCTGTTGTCCTGACACCGTTTTTACTAGAACTGAAGTAGGCGCACACCCCTGCTAGCCGGTCGCTGAGGCCGAGCGGTTCTAAGCACTTCAGTCCGCGTTGCTGCTGTGGTCACAGGTTCGACTCCTGCCTCGGGCATGGATGTGCGTGATGTTCTTAGGTTAGTTACATTATAGTAGTTCTAAGTCTAAGGGACTGATGGCCTAAGATGTTAAGTCCCATAGTCCTTAGAGCCATTTAAACACAGCTGCTGCCGTGCGTGAACCATGTAAAACTCGATAGCTTGATTTTTCCTGCAGTATGTTGTTCATGCACATCGTACATATCTCAAATAACATAATAGTTATGATTTTTTTAAATCTGATGATTCTTTCTCATACACCCTGTATTTCGTACACAACCACGAAGTTTGCCTAGCCACAAAGTCTTAAAAAATTTTATCTGGAACATTCGTTCCTTCATAACCTTTCTTTCTTCCAATAAATTTACAGGGTTTCATGTCACCAACAATAAATTCGGTAGCTAGTTTCTTAATCTGAAGGTCTTCACTTTCCGGAAAAATCACCAACAGTCTTTCTTTAGCTAACGCATATTTGTTGCTTTCGTAACTTGTCATGAGATCCCGTATGGTTTCAAGATTTTGGGATTCAAACTGTGCCAACAAGTAATTGAATTAAGTTGCTTTATTCTGGATTCCCGAAATTGTGAATTGTGCCTCAGACTGACAAAACTATATATCAGACTTTTCAGTCCATAACTGTGGAAGTTCCACAGCCGCTTATCCCACATCTATCTTTGTATCACTGTTTGGGATATTACTGTTTCATTTATAATCCTTCACATTCGTTTGCGGCTTAGAGGAACGCAAATCACCCCACCTAGGCAAACGCCATGGTTTGTTTAATCACGTACATTTCATACCACACTGTATAGGGACACAATGTAATCCTTTTGCCGCGTAGAGTGGCTGTGTGGTCTGAGGCGCCCTGTCACGGATTGCGTGGTCCCTCCCGCTGGAGGTTCGAGTCCCTCCTCAGGCAAGGGTGTCTGTGTGGTTCTTAGCGTAATTTAGATTAGGTTAGTTTAAGTCGTGTGTAAGTCTAGGGACCGATGACCTCAGCAGTTTGGTCCCTTAGGAATTCACATCCATTTGAACATTTTAATTTTGTAACACTTTGTTAATTGCTGTTCATTCTTCCTTATATTTTGATTTTAATCTGCAGTAGTATATTTCCTGAAGCAGATGTTGTGTGGGGTACAACGATGTTGCTAGGCAAGACTACTGCTGTACATCGAGTCAAATTTTCGTCCAAAATAAGTTAGGCTAAGATTAATCTGAAGCACTTTTTATGAAATATTGTATAGTTTTGTCAACAGTGAACCTGATTCTTCTAGTGGTTGTAAAGCTGTTTCAGCTAGGTGCATCAGTTACGTAACGAGTGGCTGATTTCGTAAATGAGTATTGTAACAGTGGTTAGGAAAATCGACAGAAAAAGTTTACCAGTGTTATTAACCATTTTCATTTGAATGACTGAGCTGCCGAAAAGATGAAAACTGAGTCGGATCAAATCCGAGGGACTGCAGAATGTCTGCTTGCTGGAATGAAGCTGCAGGCGTATGGGGTCCTGGACACCTAGTGACGTCAACACAGAAGATGGCGAAGGATCTGTAGGTGTCGCAGTCGCCCCTTATCAGTTAGGGGACTGGCACTACAGTCAAGCAAGATGGGCTGCCGCCCTCCCTTCTACAGCTCATATCAAAACAAAGCCAGTGAATGTAAACGTCATCACTTTCCCCATAAACACGTCACTACTTTGTGAGTATTATGTGACAGAGGTCCACCAGTTGGAAGCAATGTTACTGAGTGTAACACACGGCAGACGCGGCACGCCAGCATAGTCGGACCGGCAGTGTGGACAGACAGCTAGGACAGCCCTGGCCATTACCTATGCTGCCTCTAGCCCAGTAGACACTTTCCGTAGTCTTCTGTAGAAATTTATATCTTATGGGGCGTAACGGCACTTGGGAATTGTGTTGTGTAGTATTGTGGTTCCAGAATGAGTTTCTCACTCTGCAGCGGAGAGTGCGCTGATATGAAACTTCCTGGGAGATTAAAACTGTGTGCTGGACCGAGACTCGATCTCGGGACCTTTGCCTTTTGCGGGCAAGTGCTCCACTATCTGAGCTACCCAAGCACGACTCACGCTCCATCCTCACAGCTTTAGTAGCTGCCTGCTGCCTGTGAAAGGCAAAGGTCCCGAGTTCGAGTCTCAGTCCGGCACACAGTTTTAATCTGTTATTATTTATCATTGTCTTGTAACTTTTATCTAGCTTTTGCCACCACAAGAATTATTGTGTTTCTTGTTGTTCTCGAGTTTGGAAATTAGTGTACGCCAAGAAGGCATTTTAGTTAAATGAAGTGTGTTCATTGTTGATTGTTAGTTCTTTCCTGCCGACTGCAGGACACTACACTTGGTGCCGTGACGCAAAGTGTCTGAGTTTCGACCGAGAGCGCGTCCAGATAAATGAGTAAGGGGAACTTTAGGTCGCGTAATCCAGGACATTCTGGCCACACAAGAGATGAAGCAGCAGAGATAACAACTGCCGAAGGACTTCGAATTCAGCAAAATGAGGAGAAACCTGTTTGTCAGGTAATACTGTGTTAAGGACAGTACACACGACCAGATTCAACATAAAAGTTTATCTAGCAAAATCGGCTCAGGCGCATTTTGAAAAGACATGTACGAGAAAGAGGAACTGGCAATGCTATCACATCGTGAAGCCTATCGGAATGTATAGAGGAATGTGTTCCACGCCGCACAACTGCACCAGCCGCTGCAGCTCACTGTGCAGTCGACTGGGACATCAAACACACAGCTACTCTGGAGCTATGTTTCGAATTCTCGTAAGACTCCATCTTTTTTTTATTTTTTATACAACCGTTCTCTAGTTTTCGTCATATAAAAGCAGGACATCACTTTTTCACATGACAATAGCCTATCACTTGACAGTGGGATCCATTAAACTCCTAGCATATGTGTACTAAACACGCAGTGCACAACACTAACTAGTCCTGCCAAGTCCACGTAGGGTGTCGCCCGGGTTGAATACGTTGATAGGCTTTTGGTGCTGGGTATATCCGATAACCAAGCTGCTGCTGCTCCTGCTGCTCGAGCGTGTGGTGCAGTGCGACCTCAAAGGCGCCATCCCGACAAGAACGTATTTAATAGCGCGGAGCAAGGCCTTCGGTAATAAGGTCGTTGAAGGACTAGAGACGCTCTCCTGACAGAGAAAGCAATTCTCGAAACCGTTCACCAATCACGACCCAAAGTATATCTGTTTAAAAAAGCTGATAAAAATTCTGTTAACACAATTTTAAGAGACAGTCTTTGCTCGTTCCGATCTGCTCATATAAGTGTAGAAAAGCTGTGGAATGTCTTTAAAGAGATAGTATTGACAGAAACGGAGAGATATATATCACATAAATTAATAAGTGATGGCACTGATGCCCCATGGAACACTAAACGGGTCAGATCGTTGTTGCAGAAGCAAAGAAAAATGCATCCCAAATTTAAAAGAACGCAAAATCCCCAAGATTGGCAAAGTTTTACGGAAGTTCGAAATATAGCGCATACTTCAATGCCAGATGCTTTTAATAATTTCCTGCCGGCCGAAGTGGCCGTGCGGTTAAAGGCGCTGCAGTCTGGAACCGCAAGACCGCTACGGTCGCAGGTTCGAATCCTGCCTCCGGCATGGATGTTTGTGATGTCCTTAGGTTAGTTAGGTTTAACTAGTTCTAAGTTCTAGGGGACTAATGACCTCAGCAGTTGATTCCCATAGTGCTCAGAGCCATTTGAACCATTTTTAATAATTTCCACAACGAAATTCTGTCTCGAAATATGGCAGAAAATCCAAAGAGATTCTGGTTATACATAAAGCAGACCAGTGGCAAGACGCAATCAGTACCTTCACTGCGCGATGACAACGGTGCAGTCGCCGATGACAGTTCCACTAAAGCTGAGTAATTAAACACGGTTTTCGGAAACTCCTTCACCAAAGAAGACGAAGTAAATATTCCTGAACTCCAATCAAGAACAACTGCCAAGATGAGAAACATAGATGTAGATATCCTCGGTGTAACGAAGCAGTTTAAATCAATAAAGGCCTCTGGTCCATACTGTATACCAGTCAGGTTCCTCTCAGAGTATGCTGATAAAATAGCTCCATATTTAGCAGTTATATACAACCACTCGCTCACAGAAAGATCCGTACCTACACACTGCAAAATGGCTCAAGTCACACCAATACCCAAAAAGCGAAGTAGGAGTAATCCGCTGAATTAAAGGCCTATATCACTAACGTCATTTTGCACTAGGGTTTTGGAACAGATATATTCGAACATTATAAAGTACCTCGGAGAAAACGATTTATGGACACACAATAAGCACGGATTCAGAAAATATCGTTCTTGTGAAACACCACTAGCTCTTTATACTCATGAAGTAATTAGTGCCATCGACAGGGGATATCGAATTGATTCCATATTTTTAGATTTCCAGAAGGCTTTCAACACCGTTCCTCACAAGCGCCTTCTAACTAAACTGCGTGCCTACGGAGTGCCGTCTCAGTTGTGGGATTTCCTGTCAGAAAGATCACAGTTCGTAGTAATTGATGGAAAGTCACGGAGTAAAACAGAGGTAACATTCTGTGTTCCTCAGGGAAGTGTTATACGTCCTCTATTGTTGCTGATCTATAATAACGACATCTGAGTAGACGCCATAGATTGTTTGCAGATAATGCTTTCATTTACGTCTTCTAAAGTCATCAGATGATCAAAACGACTTGCAAAATGATTTAGATAAGATATGTGTCGGATGCGTAAAGTGGCAATAGACCCTGAATAAAGAAAAGTATATAGTTAGTCACATGAGTAGTAAAAGAAATCAGCTAAATACTTAGGGATTACAATTACAAATAACCTAAATTGGAACGATCACATAGATAATGGTGTGAATAGAGCAAACCAAAGACAGCAATTCATTGGCAGGACACATAAAAGGTACAACAGGTCTACTAAAGAGACTGCCTACACCACGCTTGTCCGCCATTTTCTGGAGTACTGCTGTGCGGTGTGGGATCCGCATCAGGTGGGACTGATGGCTGACATCGAAAAAGTACAAAGAAGAGCAGCTCGTTTTGTATTATCGCGAAACAGGGGAGATAGTGCCACAGACATGATACGTGAATTGGAGTGGCAATCATTAAAACAAAGGCGTTTTTCGTTGCGACGGGATCTTCTCGTCAAATTTCAATCACCAGTTTTCTGCTCCTATTGTGAATACATTCTGTTGGCATCCACCTACACAGGGACAAATGATCATCACGATAAAATAAGAGAAATCAGGGCTCGCACAGAAATATTTAAGTGCTCGTTTTTGCCGAGCGCCTTTCGAGAGTGGAACGGTAGAGAGACAGCTTCAAGGTGGTTCATTGAACCCTGGGCCAGGCACTTTATTATGAATAACAGAGTAATAGCGTAGATTTAGTTGTAGATGTGGATGTGTCGAAATTGGCTCAAGGATATGGCTGGGAATTACCCGAGATACATCAAAGTGTTGCACGATGAGGAACCGCATCTATATCACTACACGTTAACTCAACACAAGCGACCAGAAAACCGCATTTGATGAGTAGAGTTTTGTGAATGACTTTTTTACAAATGGAAGATAAGGAGTGTTTTATAAATAACATCGTATACACTGACGAATCTACACTATCTAATCAAAAATATCCGGACACCTGGCTGAAAAAGACTCAGAAGTTCGAGGCGCCCTCCATCGGTAATAGTGGAAATCAATATGTTGTTGGTCCACCTTTAAACCGTGATGACAGCTTCCACACTCGCAGTTGTACATTCATTGACATTCTGATAGGTTTCTTGGAGAATGCCAGCCCATTGTTCACGGAGTGCTGCGCTGAGGAGAGGTATCGATGTTGGTCGGTGAGGCCTGGCACGAAACTGGCGTTCCAAAACAATCCAAAAGTGTTCTACAGGACTCAGGTGACGCCTCTGTGCAGGCCAGTCCATTACAGGGATGTTATTGTCGTGTAGCCACTGCTCCACAGGCCGTGCATTATGAACATATGCTCGATCTTGTTGAAAGATGCAATCACCATTCCTTAATTCGTATTGACCAGTGGGAAGCAAGGAGGATCTTAAAACATCAATGTAGGCCTGTGCTGTGAGGTTGTTTGGTTAGTTGTTTGGGGAAGGAGACCAGACAGGGTGGTCATCGGTCTCATCGGATTAGGGAAAGAAGTCGGCCGTGCCCTTTCAGAGGAACCATCCCGGCATTTGCCTGGAGTGATTTAGGGAAATCACGGAAAACCTAAATCAGGATGGCCGGACGCGGGATTGAACCGTCGTCCTCCCGAATGCGAGTCCAGTGTCTGGCCTGTGCTGTGAGAATGCCACGCAAAACTACAAGGGGAGCAAGCGCACTCCATGTAAAACACTACCACACCATAACATCACCGCTTCCGATTTTTATTTTTGGCACTACGCACGCTGCGTAGTTCAACGGGCATACGCTGTACCCATAACCTACTATGGGATGGCGACGATGTGTACCGTGATTCGTCACTCCACACAACGTTTCCCCACTGTTAAATCGTCCAATGTTTACGCTCCTTACAGCCAGCGAGGCGTCGTTTGGCATTTACCAACCTGATGTGTGGTTAATGAGCAGCCACTAGACCGTGAAATCCGTTTTCTCACCTCCCGCCTGACTGTCATAGTACTTGCAGTGGATCCGGATGCAGTCTGCAATTCCTGTGTGATGGTGTGGATAGATGTCTGCCTATTACACATTAGGACCCCCTTCAACTGTCATCGGTCTCTGCCAGCCGCGGTGGCCGTGCGGTTCTAGGTGCTTCAGTCCAGAACAGCGAGACTGCTACGGTCGCAGGTTCGAATGCTGCCTCGGGCATGGATGGGTGTGATGTCCTTAGGTTAGTTAGGTTTAAGTAGTTCTAAGTTCTATGGGACTGGTGACCTAAGATGTAAGTCCCATAGTGCTCAGAGCCATTTCATCAGTCTGTGTCAGCCAACAGAGGAGGTCGGCGTGTACGGTTTTGTGCTGTACGTGTGCCTTCGCATTTTGACTTCACAATCACATCGGAAGCAGTGGACCAAGGGATGTATAGGTGTGTGGGAATCTCGCGTGCAGACGTGTGATACAAGTGACATCCGATCACCTGACCACGTTCCAAGTCCGTGAGTTCTGCAGAGCTACTCATTCGGCTCTCTCAAGATGTCTAACGATTACTGTGGTCGCTGCTATGGAGCACCCGCAGTAGGTGGCAGCACAATGCACCTAATATGAAAAACGTATGTTTCTGGAGGTGTCTGGAAACTTTTGTTCACTTAGTGCATCTTCACCTGTGAAGATATTTCCAACATCCGAAACAGCCATTACTGGCCGGAACGCAACGCACGTGCCGCGTGTGAATGTGCCCTTCAGCCACGCTTTGGCATGAACCTGTGAGCTGGAATCGCGAGAAGAGTGCTTTTGGGCGCATACCTATTGCAGGACAAGTTGATTGCGCCCCTGTATTGTACGCTTCCTTATAAGACTTTGCCTGACGCATTAGAAAATGTTCCACTTGGTGTTCGGCGACAGCTCTGGTATCAGCACACTTTGCAAGGAATATAAATAACTATTTAAACGAAGAATTCCCAGGGAAACAGTTTGGTCACACAGGCCCAATGTTCTGACTTCCACGTTCCTCGGGTCTCAATCGATTATATTTTAGTGCGTGGGGACACTTAAAGAAATAAGTTTATAGCACTCCACCCATGGACGTACATGACCTAATAGCTCGCACGCATGCCGCTTTGCCGATGGTGAATATAAGTGTGTTGCTTAGGGTACAGCAAAGAACGATCTAGTGAGTGGCGAAGTATTTTAACTTGTTAGATGGTCACTTTGAACATCTTCTCTAAAGTCTATGTTGCTCACATGTGTACGTACTGGCTCAGTAAAGGCTGGGCGTCAAACGTAAGGAATGGTAAATATTATTGAGTGTTGCATGGTGTGCACTCTAGTGTCACCTACCTATCGTGTCTTGCTCTACCTTACTGGGTACAGACCATGTTGATGTGTACACTGTTATTCCTTATTTGCTTTATTTGAGTCATGAAGAAAATAAAGTGGTCCGTAAGAAGTTCGTGTTATCTCCTGATGTTTAAACAAAGGTTACAGAAACACAAGGGAATACGCAAGGTACCGCATTTTGAAGATGTGAACTGGATACAGTTTGATACTTTAACTGAAATGAAGAAGAAGAAATGTCTGGCGCGAATGCTACTCGAACGTTAGCAAGTCTGCATATCCGTTTCCCACGCCATTGTCTCTGCTCACCTTTTTTCTTGCGCCCCGCCCCCCTCCCCACCTTTGGTTGATTGTTGTCGTATTTTTTTTTTTTTTTTTTTTTTTTTTTTACAGGCGGAAATCAGCCCTCTGAGCCATCACGCTGAGCTAACCAGCCAGGATCTGAGCTGGTGGAACAGCAGCTCCGGCACAACGAGTAGCTCATGCTCTCTTTTCTTGGCCATGGTTCAAATGTCTCTGAGCACTATGGGACTCATCTGAGGTCATCAGTCCCCTAGAACTTAGAACTACGTAAACCTATCTCATCTAAGGACATCACAAACATCCATGCCCGAGGCAGGATTCGTATCTGCGACCGTAGCGGTCGCGCGGTTCCAGACTGTAGCGCCTAGAACCGCTCGGCCACTCCTGCCGGCTCTTGGCCATGCTGCACGCAGTTACAGCGTTGGCAGGAACTTCGTTTCTCAAATCGTATTTCTGTTAAACCTACTGTCGGGATTAGGTTTCGCTAGGTACACCTTTGCCTTGACGTGGGGTGACAAATGGCGTGCCTACCGCCGAAGTACGCCATTTCTTCCTTCACTATGTTAACAAAAATAGTAAATTAATTCTATTGAGAATGTTAGTTTTATCTTTTGTGTGCTTTTAGTGGGTCCTATTGATTAATATTTTATAGCATGAAATTATTTTTCGTTGTTCTTAAGTAATTCAACCAGATGCAATGTTGGAATGTTTTAACACAAAGGTAAATTATATCATTTGACATTGATGCTGAGTGCATATAGACAATCCATAATATGTTTCCCTATTCGGTACCTAACCACATATGTAAAAACCTAAGATAACTTTGGGGGCTGGAGGACAAGGTGCCACTAACCTACAATGCTCCTTGTAGGCTGCTTTGCGCTGGAATAATGAGCTGAAAAATAAGTAACAAGTAGTAGCGCGATGGACGGTTTTGGTTCTGCTCAGGCGGATTCAAAGATTTCTATGTGTCTCTCCAAATGATGATTCACTGAATCCTTTGTAAGAGAATCTCCATAAAATTATTTATTTTTCCTACCACAGTAATGATTTAAATTTGAATCGGGTAGTTTACTAGGGTGGCATGTGATGAACTACTGAAGATTAACTGACTACAATACAGATTAACGAAATGAAAGAGAAGGAAAATACGAGTACATTGATCTCACACACAAAGTTTAGACCCATTTTATGTTTATATAACATCACAAATGCTCAACACATGTTGAATATATTCAACTTTCATTTAAACAAGAAATTATATCAATAAATGAAGCAGATACAGTATCTTTTTTCAAGTCAGTTTCCGTATAGTGGGCTGTTATTAAATGTATGCATTAATAGGTCAACGTTATTTTTATGTACCTAAGGTCTCGTATTTTTTCTCGTGTGGGGAACTTTTTTCTTGTTGTTTATTGTGGTCCAAGAATCTAACTGGTATATGTGATTATGTGATATTCTGTGGTTCAGTGGATCGGTTAGTCTATGAGTTGCTGTGGTAACTGTGTAAAGAAATAACAGTAGCCATTTATACATGTGGAATTTGTCTTGTCAAAGATTAGTTTCTTAACTTCTTCACAGTCTGTGATCTCTATAAAAACCCATATTTGGTCTAAAATGTTTCCTTTTGTTAGTGATGTAATAGTATGCTGCAATATTTTTATGTTGTGTCAAGCAATAATAAGGGAACTGTAGCTAGAGCTAATTATTTCCGTTTTGGAACTGCAATAAGTTTTTATTCCTTTTTCTCCTGCTATATTTTGCCTCGTACCTTTCTTAGGGCGCTAAGATTTCCCTTTAGCTCAATTAGAGCGGCGTATTGCAGGCCATTTATGGCTGTACAGTGTCTCTAATTTAATGAAGTTTGTGGAAACCTAGGTGGGAGATCTGTTTTTGTACTTTTGTGCGTGAAGCCTTCGAAGCAGATAAATCTCTTTACTATTAGATTTAATAAGGAAAGAATTAAAGTCGGTGTCGCTATTTTTAAGAATTAGTGGTGAATTTTACTGGTTAATGACCGGAATAGTTTCTGATTAGGATTACTCGCTGTCTCGCATAACTTTTAGGGGTTCCGTTAATCTAGTGCTGTCCGTTTCCTCGTGTCATTGTCGGTAGAGAGGAGCTGTGATTTTGTTCTTTGCTTGTCTAATCCGTGAGTGGTACAGTATGTGGTTCTCATTGTTACTTCATTTTGAGTTTTCCACGTTCTGTTCGTTTAGTGCTTTTTCTTGTATTAGTTGGGACAGTGTCTGTCAGTAGGCTATTTCCCCTTATCATTACTTTTTAAGTAGCGTTAGTGTTCCTTGAGTACAGTTTGTGTATTTAAATTATTGCAACATGTGCTGGATGTTATCAGTCTCTGCCTGTTTTGCTGTGCTCTACTTCAGCGGTTAGGGTGTCACTCCGTATCAGTTCAGGAATGCGATTGAAGGAGAGGGAAAGTTGATGATGTTGATAGTTCGTCAGTTGTTGAACAGAAACGTTATAAAAATGATACAGAGTTAGTAAAAATGTTCAAATGTGTGTGAAATCTTATGGGACTTAAGTGATAGGTTCATCAGTCCCTAACCTTAAACACTATTTAACCTAAATTATCCTAAGGACAAACACACACACCCATGCCCAAGGGAGGACTCGAACCTCCGCCGGGACCAGCCGCACAGTCCATGACTGCAGTGCCTCAGACCGCTCGGCTAATCGCGTGGCACAGAGTTAGTAGAAACCGTAAATATCGCAGTGAATTACATGAACAGAGAGCAGCGAGAGCGTTCTTCACTTGTTCGGCGCTGCCACTAGTTCACAACTGGATCTCTCGCCAACTGGTCCGACGATTTCAAATCATAGAGCGCATGGTCCAGCTCACTTGTTATCATTGAATGGCAATACTGGCGGAACGCAAATGAGTGTATGGGTTGTGCAGTATGTGGACTTGTCCGTTGTGATTTTATTTTTTTAGAAAAATTATGAATTACTGTGCTGGTAAACCTCTTATGTTATTTGATTTACAAACAGCTGAGCAAAACTCAACGTACTCAGACAGTTTTCTCTTTACTTGTTCTGATCATCATTAAACTGACACACAATATTTTTAGCGCAACGCAATCTGACTTTCAATAATCCCTACAAAAGAATGGGTTTGAATAACAATAATCTATACCTTTCATGATTCACTTACGTTACAAAAATCTTCGTTACTCGAACTACTGCAATACAGCGAGCGCCAATACTGCCAGCTAAATAAAAGATTCTAACTACTGAAGGCACTAACTACTGATAGGCAAGGTTAGCGAGTGAAAGATTTTGATAGAGAACAAACAATGTATTAACCTTGATAATGTTCAAAAGTCATCATATACATATCAGTTCATGACATCTAGTCTTACAAATTTCCTTTTTCTGACGGACACACGTCTAGATCGTCCACTCTCAAAACTCCGCCATCTCTCTCCCCACATCCACCACTGCTGGCGGCTCACCTCCAACTGCTCAACGCTACGCGCTGTTAACAGGTAACTGCCCAACACTACAATAGCGACTATTTCAACAATGCCCTCCAGCCACAGACTGCACACATCACAGCCAGTGATTTTCATACAGAGCGTTACGTGGCGTTACCAACATAAAAAGCTAAACAGCCTACTTACATCTACATCTACACATACACCTACATCGTACTCCGCAAGTCGCCTAGTGAATGGTCTATGGCGGAGGGTACTTTCGGTAGCTCTACTTCATCCCCCAACCCACTCGCTAACAGTGCGTTGGAAGAATGATTGTCGGTAAGCCTCGGTATTGCCTCTAACTTCTCGAATTTTCTAAAAAAAATGGCTCTGAGCACAATGGGACTTAACATCCCCTAGAACTTAGAACTAATTAAACCTGACTAACCTAAGGACGTCACACACATCCATGCCCGAGGCAGGATTCGAACCTGCGACGGCAGCGATCGCGCGGTTCCAGAATGAGGTGCCTAGAACCTCTCGGCCACTACGGTCGGCTTGAATTTTGTCTTTATTGTCAATACGTGAGATGAATGAGGGGGGAAGTAATATGTTGTCCGACTCATCCTGAGAAGTGCGGCCTCCAAATGTCAATAGCAAAACCCTCTGTGATGCGCGACGCCTCTCTTGTAATGTCTGCCAGTGGAGTTTGTTTAGCATCTCTGTAACGCTCTCTCGGAAGCTAAACGACCCCGTGACGAAACAGGCCGTTCTTCGTTGGATCTTCTCTATCTCCTCTATCAGTCCTACCTGATAGTGATCCCAGATAGATGAACATTACTGAGGAATCGAGCGAACAAGTGCCATATAAGCCACTTCTTTCGTGGATGAGTTACATTTCCTTAAGATTCCTCCTATGAATCTTAGTCTGGTGTCTGCTTCTCCCTCCCCCCCCCCCCCAAATTGTTTAATATGGTCATTCCACTTAAGGTCGCCCAGGATAGTTACGTGTAGATATTTTACTGCATACGTTATCTCCACCTCTTTGCCCTCAATAGTGTAGCTGTACGGTAGTGGATTTCTTTTGTTATGTATGCGCAATGTGTTACATTTATTAACTTTCAGTGCAAACTGCTAGAGGTTGCACCATCCATCAATTCTCTGCAGGTCGTTCTGCACAATTTTTACTGTTTTCTGGTGTTGCTACTTTGGTATGGACAACAGCATCATCTGCGAATAAACTTAAAGAGCATCCGACGCTTTCTGCTAGATCATTCATATATATTGTATACAGCAACGGTCCTATCACCCTTCCCTGTGGTTCTCCGAATATTACCTTTAAATCTGTCCATTTAGTTCAGTTAAGAGCGACGTGTTGACTTCTGTCTGGAAGAATGTCTGGAATCCCATCTCAGGTCTGCTCCGATACTCCATAAGCTCATATTCCTATCATTAAACGGCAATGCGAGACGGTGTCAAACGCCTCACTGAAATCGAGAAACACGCCATCAACCTGAGCGCCGTTGTCCACTGCGCTGTGGATATCATGGAGGAACAGAGCGAGCTGAGTTTCGCTGGATCTCAGTTTCCGGAATCCATGTTGATTTTCCATAGAGGAGATGTGCGTTTTCCCAAAACGTCGTCATTCTTGAGCATAAAACATGTTCCATAATTCTACAACAGATTGACGTCAGCGGTATAGGTCTGTAATTGTTTGGATATGTCTTACGGCCTGTCTTAAAAACGGGAACGACTTCCGTCAAGATGGGCTTCGTGGGACGAGAACAATTGAAACAGAGAAATACACACAGAAAAATGGGACAATTATTGGTTTCGACTTATAACCAAGTGGCTATTAGATAATTTGTTTAAACGCAGAGAAAAGACACAGTGGGGTGTTACCAAACTAAATGGCAAATCGAAGTATTTATCTACAAAACTACACGCACTTGTACATGTTACACAACAAATCACCAACTAAAAAGAAGCACTAACAAAGTAAACATATCTGCCTTCCGACTGTTGGAACTGAAAGCTGCAGTGAATAGGCAATTGTATAGAGTTAGTATATTTTAAATTACAAATATAAGACTAAGATTACCAAAATGTAAAACTGATTGTGAGAAGAAGCCTTTTGTATGACAAGGTTCTCTAAAGCGAATATCAAACGATCTGCTCTGCTGGCTTATGTAAGACTTTGGACAGAGGATGACAGACTACCGGCCGAAATACTAAATGTATTTTTCCAAAACTGTTTGACAGAGGAAGACTGCACTGTAGTTCCTTCTCTTGATTGTCGCACAGATGACAAAATGGTAGATATCGAAATAGACGACAGAGGGATAGAGAAACAATTAAAATCGCTCAAAAGAGGAAAGGCCGCTGGACCTGATTGGATAGCAGTTCGATTTTACACAGAGTACGTGAAGGAACTTGCCCTCCTTCTTGCAGCGGTGTACCGTAGGTCCCTAGGAGAGCATAGCGTTCCAAAGGATTGGAAAAGGGCACAGGTCATCCCCGTTTCCAAGAAGGGACGTCCAACAGATGTGCAGAACTATAGACCTATAACTCTAACGTCGATCAGTTGTACAATTTTGGAACACGTATTATGTTCGAGCATAATGACTTTTCTGGAAACTAGAAACCTACTATGTAGGAATCAGCATGGGTTTCGAAAAAGACGATCGTGTGAAACCCAGCTCACGCTATTCGTCCACGAGACTCAGAGGGCCATAGACACGGGTTCCCAGGTAGATGCCGTGCTTCTTGACTTCCGCAAAACGTTCGATATAGTTCCCCACAGTCGTTTAATGAACAAAGTAAGAGCATATGGACTATCAGACCAATTGTGTAATTGGATTGAAGAGTTCCTAGTTAACAGAACGCAGCATGTCATTCTCAATGGAGAGAAGTCTTCCGAAGTAAGAGTGATTTCAGATGTGCTGCAGGGGAGTGTCGTAGGACTGTTTTGCTATTCACAATATGAAACGTCCCCTTAGAACAATTTATACTGTGCTTAACCTGACACACAATATTTTTTAGCGCAACGCAATCTGACTTTCAGGAGTCCCTACAAAGGAATGGCCCTGACTAACATTAACCAGTACCTTTCACAAATCACTTACCTCACAAAAATCTTCGTTACTCAAGCTACTGCAATACAGCGAGCGCAACTACTGCCAGCTAAATAAAAGATTGAAACTGCAGAAGGCACTAACTACTGATAGGCATAGTTAGCAATTGAAAGATTTTAATAGAGAACAAACAATGTATTTACCTTAACAGTCATAATGTATACAGCAGTTCATGACATCCATTTTTACAAATATCAAACCTCCGCCATATCTCTCCCCACATCCACCACTGCTGGCGGCTCACCTCCAACTGCGCAACGCTACGTGCTGTTCACATCCAGCTGCCGCTGCCAAACACTACAATGGCAGACAACAATGCAAACTAGCCACAGACTGCACACAGCACAGCCAGTGATTTTCGTACAGAGTGCTACGTAACGTTGCCAATAAGAAAACATAAACAGCCTACTTACATAGCCCCCATGCTCGCCACAAAAAATTTTACAAATTGTTTTGGGCAGTGGCCAATAATGATTTGATAAAATTTTTCATAATTACAATAACAAAGATATCAAATGCACACACTTATTGATACAATGTTGGTCAAAAGCTAAGATTTTCTCACAGTCCCATAAAGACAGTCCTGATCATTCATCACAGTATTAATTACCATTTTATGCACAAAGTCTGAGCAGTAAATGGAAATGCACACAGAAGTACTGGATTTCCATGCAGTCTAGTAGAAGTAGTGTTGTCCTTCCAACGGAAAGACAATGCTGACTCTTGACATGCAGACAGGTAACGGGCCACAACAGAGCAAACCCACAGCAGATTCAGTCGAAGTTATGAAGAATATTGGTAGGTAGGTCATCACAGAGTAGACCCCACTGTAGTCATGGTAGAGATTGTGATATTGGTGGGCCACCAGAGGTGCAGACCCACTGTAGTCCTGGTAGAAATAATGGGATTGGTGGGTCATCAAAGATGCAGACCCACTGTAGTCCTTGTAGAGATGGCCAGCAGCCATCCGTTGTGACTGTGCAGGTGCACAATCACCATCGAAGGGTCTTGCGGATAATATAGCAAGTCCATAACCACCACTTGTGCACTCACAAAGTTTTTGGAATTGTCCTTAGAACCAGCAATGCTGTTATCCAGTCCCTTGCTGAATAATTAACACACGTGCAAACACTAACAGTCCCTACTTCTCACATAGTGTCCATATAGTATGACCAACAGAAATGTGTGCAGTGAAATGGAACTTACAAGTTACTTAAGTTGATGAACTGGTGTCAATTACAATTTTATAACACAAGAATTCAATAACAAAGGTACAAAACACATCATTAAAACATAACAATACAGATAACATTTGTAGTACAGGCTTTACAAAAGAATTGAAATAACATATACATCAGTGTTACAGGAATTATGACATAAGTAAATACATAAAAGATCAGAATAACTTTTGAAACATCAACTTTACACATGAGCATTAAAACAAAACAGAATAAATAATGTCTAAGCATATTTACAAGGTAAATAACATATTATTAATGCCAATTATATTTGAGGATAACAGTACTCCTCATCATAGTGAATGTAGCTTAGTATTAGAAGAAGAAAAAATTCTATGAAACTACACAGAGACAGGAAGAAAACAAATACACAAGGGTACACAAACACATAGTGGGATAATACAAAAGGATAGGACAGGGTTCGTTTTCAGTGTAACATTTGGTACTGTAGTCCAACCCAAAACTTCGTTCCATAGATCTTTCGTCTTATTTCGATATTTGCTCCAGCCAAAAAAATCCTATCCAAGCATGCTTTCTGTATTTTTCTCGTATAATCTCTCAGCACATTTCTTCAAATTCATCGCAACTCATTCTCTTATAGGCTATCCCCTCTTAAGCTAACTTAAATCTACTGAGCTCTGATGCTAAACTAAGTGACGAGGCAATGCAGCAGCACACAACATATTAACATGAACAGCAATGACAAAAAAATGGAAAATTGCAAAGGAAGCAGCAGTAAATCTAAAGTAACAGATAAAATGCAAATTTACAACTAATATGAGCCAATGTGCAGCAACAAGAAAAATAAATCAGTAGTAAACTAGCTTAACAGAGTAATACAAAGTGAAATTTAGTAGCACTATGCCTGGCAAACAGCCACAACAAATGCAATAATTTATATCTAAACATGACAAAGCTCAAGCAGAAAAAATTTACAGTAAAAATGGCCATGTCTAATACCTATGTCACATCTTAGTGTCTATGTAATTAAAGTGGTGCACCACAAATTATTCTACAAAATAAATTACCAAGTACTTGAAAAGAAAATTCTGTATGCAATTCCTGTGAAATGTTTTTGTGCTCCTTTGTTTTCTTTTTTTAAGTACATTTTTTTTTACTGGATCTGTAGGCATAAAATATTTACATTAGTACATCTATAAAATTTTAACCAATGCTGCTGCAGCTAGAAACTTGATATTAAACAAAACAAGTAAATAAATACATAAAGCAAGCCATAAAGCATTTTTATCAACTAGCAAGACAATAGCCGTGAAATGTTTCTCATCGTTTCATTAGGCATTTTAGTAAATATCATAAATTAAGAGCTCCACAGTATAATGATATGTTTTCACGTTTGAGCGTGTCGTATTTGTGATGCTTTCTACAAAGGAATGTCAATGGCGAGGATAATGGCCTCTTTTCTTTTTCTCCACCTAATGGCTTTCTTTTGTCAGACGACTACCTCTCAGCTGGGCGCCCAAAACACATTACGTCAAGGTCACTTACCTTTCTTACTGAAATATTTACGACAGCAGTTTCTGCTACAGTGGCAGTCTCATATAAAAAAATTCACAGGTTGAGAATTTGCGTTACAAATGTGTAGAAACAAAATCCTATTGATATAACAGTGTCCAAAAAATTTACGTCGGCATTGTGGTACAATCACGCATTTACACACATTTCATAACTCTTAAAGTACGATTCTTGGTTTCCAACATCCTTTTTCACATGTCAGAGTCCCTAAGCACTACTCATTACTCTTTACCTTGTTACACACATATACATATTCGTTGACACTTCTTCAATATTTCATCATAAGAAATACGTAGCATAATCAAATTCCTCATATACGGTAGCATCATCTTATTGATCATAAACATACCTCAACAGCATAATACACATCGTCGTCGTAAAAGTATCATAACACATAACAGCTCAGTCAATTCTCAAAATCGTCGTAGCTTCCTCCAATAATTGCAAAACCTAAAAAAAATTCTCTGCTCATTTCAATAGTGTCATCTACCTCAATCGTATTTTAAAAATCGTGATCCCATACCAAATATATCATTCAAAGCTCTCATAATATCACAATGGTTCCGAGAAAATATGAACAGTTCACAAAGTACAGACAAACTACAATTTCGTAAGTGTGACGTTATTCAACGGTGTAATTACATAAACATCTGTCACTGACGTAGGAAAATATATGTTTGTCTCTCTCAGTTAAATAATCAGATAGCCGTGTAATTTATGTGTTAGAGAAATATGGTACCGATGTGCAAAGTTGTATAAGCAAATATCACATTACCTAGGGCTCCTTGTGCTTGCCAAACACATGGTACATAAAGTAGGCGTGTACCCCCCTGAGGATTAATGTAATTATACCCTCAAGTGCTATAGATTACAGCAATGGAATGAAATGTATCATGGAAAACTTTCTTAGTAATTCAAAAATCTTGAAAAATAAATGGTTTAAGTACAAAATTAATCTCTCAAATGCGTGTTCTGTAGCGCTAAATGTGAGTCTTGCTGTGGGATAATTCTGTGGAAGTGTCGTAGTTATCGTCCTCTGTAGGCAAAGTTCTGCTGAAGTCAATGTACTTACCTCATCATAAACGAAAGTGAAATGCTTTGCGTGTAGATATCGTAGTTATTACATACCTTACCGTGATCAAGAAAGTACTATAATGTAACGTACTGTTGTGCTACGGAAAAGGCTGTGTCATCAGTTTCGTAAGTACGTTTTGTGGCTGCCAGCGGTGTGAGTCATTGCCTACTGTCTCTTTGTTGGCGCGTGTCGTTATTGGGATTTGGAGACCTAACTTCTACAAATTCACCGTGATGAGAGGGCCCTGCCCTGTTTAATTCCCGCCAGTTCTGATGCAATTCAGGTCTGTCGTTACGATCTAATCGTCTGTCGTCATGTCGGTAGATTCCATAGTTTCTTTCTTGTCGGTCACATGGTGTATAATTTCTCCCTGAGTCGTAACTGCACGCTGGACCGTTGCGTTTAAAGTTATTCTGTCTCCCTTGATAATAATAGTTTTGGTTCCCATATTGTCTGTCTCTGTGATAGTCATTACTGCGGAGAGGTGATCTTTCCCTGAAATTATTACTACTCTCCCAACGGTTGTCATACGGGTGGCGTCTGTTTTGATCACGATTTACGTTGTAAGAATAGCCTTGTCCTGTCCATTTACTATTTCTGTCATCGCGGAATCGTGACAGATGTGACCTGTAATTGTTGTACTCCTGTTTTCGCGTTCCGCGATTGTCAGTGTCAATTTCCAGTTCTTGTAACAGTCCCTGAAAAGCTTCAATGTCGTCTTTGCAACGTCCTGCTAAAATAATATGTCGTAAATGTTCAGGCAGTTTGATTAAGCAAATGCGGATGAGTTCTGAGGGGCTTTATGGGTTTGAAAGATACTGATTCTTATGCAACATGTCTTCACAATATTTCATAAGGCTGGAAAATTCAGGTTGTTCTAAACGTTTCATCATTATGATGCTATGTTCTACTCGGTCTTGTGTAGCTTGAGACCAATACGCTGAGAGGAAGGCATGATAAAATTCTCCTTCACTGTGACAATCGTGAATGGCCGATCGCATTCTTACAGCTGGTTCATTCTCCAAGTAGCCACACATAAATTCTAACCTGTGCACCAATGACCAGTTGGGAGGAAAACAATGAGAAAATTGATGAAGCCATGCTTGTGGATGAATGTCGTTGTCAGAATTCTTAAATGTTTTGAATTTACGTGTAGTAATGAACAGCTTATAGTCGAAATCATCGTGTCTGCGAGTCGCACATCACTCATTGTTACTTCGTTTCGGCAGTTCCATCTCAAAATCCAGTGCGCCTTGCCAATTTCTTTCATAATTTCCGAAGTGTCCTGTGTTATTATTTTGTGGTTGTTCCGTATTTCTATGTCCCTCTTCCCGTACTGGAGCGCGAGTGTCCTCTGAAATATGTAATTCTTGTATTACCTGTGTCAACTGATCTTGTACTTCCCGGATTTCTCTTTTGTACTGTGTATTGATTTGATTTTGATTTTGTTTGAATTTTCTAATTTGTTCATACTCTTCTGTGTCAGTGAAGGCTACGGGTCTTGTGTCATTCAGATCATCATCTACCTTTGTAGATAAGTTATTGACCTGATCCGAAAGTTCGGCTACTTTCTCCGATAGTGAACACATTTCCTCAGTGTGTTTTTCTGAACCAAGTTTCAGAGTGACCATTTGTGTTGAAATCGAATCTACTGTGTCCTTTAAGCTTTCCTGAGTTTTTGCAAGTTGCGTAACCGAATCGGTAGATGCAACTGAGTCAATTTTAGCCCACAAGGTCTCATGATTTTCATGAACAATGGTTTGCAGTTCTTTTATGGCTGCTTCGTCATTCTGTAATGCATTTTCATGCCACGAAAAAATAGGTAGAAAATGCTCACAAATTTGTGTTTTTACGTCATTACAGACTTTTTGACATTTCGATTCAATGTTATGTAACTCAGTAGTTAAATCTTCACGAGTGTGTTCAAGTGTGGTGTCTAACTTCCGAAGATTTTGTTCCATTGTGTCAAACTTTTGTAGATTTTGTCCCATTTGCTGCATTAATTGTAATAATTATGTATTAGTGTCTGGAATCTGTTTCTCTATGCTTTTTGGCAGTGCATTTTCACCGGCAACATTTACATTTTGACAAGCAGAAAATGTGTATTGACTCATTTGAGAAAACGGTGAGGACCCAAAACCTAAGTCTACAGTATCTGCAATATTGTGTTCTGTCATTTCGGATTCCTGAGGCGAGCTGTTGCCAACCGATCGATCGATAATGCTTTTTTGTTCACTACCTGTTTCACTGTCTACACCATTATTTGCCGCCTGCTCCATTTCTCTATGCACAATTACCAAATTACTACTTCGAATGTCTGTTAATTCACTACCTAGTGGTGCTGATAAGCTACGCTCCTCGTCACTATTATTTCTCAGTTTACTTTGAAGCCTAGTGTTATTTTTTCACACGCCATTATTGTCATAATATTTCACACGATAACACAGAAAAGCACAATTTGAAGAGCAAAAATAAGAGAACACATTAACATAGCACTGAAAATAATATCTAGTTAATTGCAAGTGCAGCTGCGAAATACTTGGTGGAAATCTACATGCATGCCACAACTGTTTTACTGTACAACAATGAAAGGCAGCAACTACATAGGAGATTCTCTCTACAATTACGCGCTAGCAATAAACAAAATCTACACTAATTACACAAACTACAAGAAAAAATCAGAAGATTCCAGTGAGGTATCCTCGGCTAAGGGTCGACATATGAAACGACCCCTTATGAAAAATTGTATACGAGACTGTGCTTAACCTGACACACAATATTTTTTAGCGCAACGCAATCTGACTTTCAGAAATCCCTACAAAGGAATGGCCCTGACTAACATTAACCAGTACCTTTCACAAATCACTTACCTCACAAAAATCTTCGTTACTCAAGCTACTGGAATACAGCGAGCGCAACTACTGCCAGCTAAATAAAAGATTCAAACTACAGAAGGCACTAACTACTGATAGGCATAGTTAGCAATTGAAAGATTTTAATAGAGAACAAACAATGTATTTACCTTAACAGTCATAATGTATACAGCAGTTCATGACATCCATTTTTACAAATATCAAACCTCCGCCATTTCTCTCCCCACAACCATCACTGCTGGCGGCTCACCTCAAACTGCGCAACGCTACGCGCTGTTCACATCCAGCAGCCGCTGCCAAACACTACAATGGCAGACAACAATGCAAACTAGCCACAGACTGCACACAGCACAGCCAGTGATTTTCGTACAGAGCGCTACGTAACGTTGCCAATAAGAAAACATATAGCCGGCCGGAGTGGCCGAGCGGTTAAAGGCGCTACCGTCTGGAACCGCACGACCACTACGGTCGCAGGTTCGAATCCTACCTCGGGCACGGATGTGTGTGATGTCCTTAGGTTAGTTAGGTTTAAGTAGTTCTAAGTTCTAGGGGACTTATGACCACAGTAGTTGAGTCCCATAGTGCTCAGAGCCATTTGAACCATTTTTTAAAGAAAACATAAACAGCCTACTTACAAATATACATATATGACCTTGTGGATGACATCGGAAGTTCACTGAGGCTTTTTGCGGATGATGCTGTGGTATATCGAGAGGTTGTAACAATGGAAAATTGTACTGAAATGCAGGAGGATTTGCAGCGAATTGACGCATGGTGCAGGAAATGGCAATTGAATCTTAATGTAGACAAGTGTAATGTGCTGCGAATACATAGAAAGAAATATCCCTTATCATTTAGCTACAACATAGCAGGTCAGCAACTGGAAGCAGTTAATTCCATAAATTATATGGGAGTAGGCAGTAGGAGTGATTTAAAATGGAATTATCATCTAAACTTGATGGTGGGTAAAGCAGATGCCAGACTGAGATTCATTGGAAGAAGCCTAAGAAAATGCAATCCGAAAACAAGGGAAGTAGGTTACAGTACACTTGTTTGCCCACTGCTGGAATATTGCTCACCAGTGTGGGACCTGTGCCAGTTAGGGTTGATAGAAGAGAGAGAGAAGATCCAACGGTGAGCAGCGCGTTTCGTTATAGGATCATTTAGTAATAACGAAAGCGTTACGGAGATGATAGATAAACTATAGTGAAAGACTCTGCAAGAGAGACGCTCAGCGAAAGCAAAGAGAGCTTCACTGCAAGTTTAAACGCAGCCAAAACCTCTCAGACAAACAGAAGCTAAACGATCTCAAAGTTAGTGTAAGGAGGGCTATGCGTGAAGCGTTCAGTGAATTCGAAAGTAAAATTCTATGTACCAACTTGACAGAAAATCCTAGGAAGTTCTGGTCTTACGTTAAATCAGTAAGTGGCTCGAAACAGCATATCCAGACACTCCGGGATGGTGATGGCATTGAAACAGAGGATGACACGCGTAAAGCTGAAATACTAAACACCTTTTTCCAAAGCTGTTTCACAGAGGAGGACCACACTGCAGTTCCTTCTCTAAATCCTCTCACAAACGAAAAAATGGCTGACATCGAAATAAGTGTCCAAGGAATAGCAAAGCAATTGGAATCACTCAACAGAGGAAAGTCCACTGGACCTGACGGATACCAATTCGATTCTACACAGAGTACGCAAAAGAACTTGCCCCCCTTCTAACAGCCGCGTACCGCAAGTCTCTAGAGGAACGGAAGGTTCCAAATGATTGGAAAAGAGCACACGTAGTCCCAGTCTTCAAGAAGGGTCGTCGAGCAGATGCACAAAACAATAGACCTATATCTCTGACGTCGATCTGTTGTAGAATTTTAGAACATGTTTTTTGCTCGAGTATCATATCGTTTTTGGAAACCCAGAATCTACTATGTAGGAATCAACATGGATTCCGGAAACAGCGATCGTGTGAGACCCAACTCGCTTTATTTGTTCATGAGACCCAGAAAATATTAGATACAGGCTCCCAGGTAGATGCTATTTTTCTTGACTTCCGGAAGGCGTTCGATACAGTTCCGCACTGTCGCCTGATAAACAAAGTAAGAGCCTACGGAATATCAGACCAGGTGTGTGGCTGGATCGAAGAGATTTTAGCAAACAGAACACAGCATGTTGTTCTCAATGGAGAGACGTCTACAGACGTTAAAGTAACCTCTGGCGTGCCACAGGGGAGTCTTATGGGACCATTGCTTTTCACAATATATATAAATGACCTAGTAGATAGTGTCGGAAGTTCCATGCGGCTTTTCGCGGATGATGCTGTAATATACAGAGAAGTTGCAGCATTAGAAAATTGTAGCGAAATGAAGATTTGCAGCGGATAGGTACTTGGTGCAGGGAGTGGCAACTGACCCTTAACATAGACAAATGTAATGTATTGCGAATACATAGAAAGAAGGATCCCTTATTGTATGATTATATGATAGCGGAACAAACACTGGTAGCAGTTACTTCTGTAAAATATCTTGGAGTATGCGTGCGGAACGATTTGAAGTGGAATGATCATATAAAATTAATTGTTGGTAAGGCGGGTAACCAGGTTGAGATTGATTGGGAGAGTCCTTAGAAAATGTAGTCCATCAACAAAGGAGGTGGCTTACAAAACACTCGTTCGACCTATACTTGAGTATTGCTCATCAGTGTGAGCTCTGTACCAGATCGGGTTGACGGAGGAAATAGAGAAGATCCAAAGAAGAGCGGCGCGTTTCGTCACAGGGTTATTTGGTAACCGTGAGAGCGGAGATGTTTAACAAACTCAAGTGGCAGACTCTGCAAGAGAGGCGCTCTGCATCGCGGTGTAGCTTGCTCGCCAGGTTTCGAGAGGGTGCGTTTCTGGATGAGGTATCGAATATATTGCTTCCCCCTACTTGTACCTCCCGAGGAGATCACGAATCTAAAATTAGAGAGATTAGAGCGCGCACGGAGGCTTTCAGACAGTCGTTTATCCCGCGAACCATACGCGACTGGAACAGGAAAGGGAGGTAATGACAGTGGCACGTAAAGTGCCCTCCGCCACACACCGTTGGGAGGCTTGTGGAATATAAATGTAGATGTAGTTGTAGATGTCGATGTAGCTCTGTACGGGCTTTTGTTGAAGTTTCGAGAACATACCTTCACCGAGGAGTCAAGCAGTGTATTGTTCCCTCCTACGTACATCTCGCGAAGAGACCATGAGGATAAAATCAGAGAGATTAGAGCCCACACAGAGGCATACCGACAATCCTTCTTTCCACGAACAATACGAGACTGGAATAGAAGGGAGAACCGATAGAGGTACTCAATGTACCCTCCGCCACACACTGTCACGTGGCTTGCGGAGTATGGATGTAGATGTAGATGTGGATGTAGACAGGCACTTTAGCGAACATACTAATCCAGTGGTAAAACAGCCCTGGGATCTCGTTTTAAAGAAGTGTGGACATACAGTAGGGGCGCATAGATTAACATCTAGGTAACATCCTGAAGGATTCCATTTGCATAAACTTCAAGAGGTTAAATGTTTAAAACATTTACAACAGACGGAAAATGATCTAGCGATTCCTGTAAACGCTTTTCTAAATATTTTTTGACCTGTTATGTATATTTCCCCTGTTTCCCTTTTTTTGCCTTCCTCTTTGTTGAGTTCCGTTCTGTTACTGGCAGAAACGTTTCTAATAATATCTGTTTTATCGGCTATTAAATACAGACAGGGTCGGCACTAGGATTTTCTGGCACTGGGCAGACATTCTTAAGACTATACCTTAATATTTTTACACTCCTGGAAATTGAAATAAGAACACCGTGAATTCATTGCCCCAGGAAGGGGAAACTTTATTGACACATTCCTGGGGTCAGATACATCACATGATCACACTGACAGAACCACAGGCACATAGACACAGGCCACAGAGCATGCACAATGTCGACACTAGTACAGTGTATATCCACCTTTCGCAGCAATGCAGGCTGCTATTCTCCCATGTAGACGATCGTAGAGATGCTGGATGTAGTCCTGTGGAACGGCTTGCCATGCCATTTCCACCTGGCGCCTCAGTTGGACCAGCGTTCGTGCTGGACGTGCAGACCGCGTGAGACGACGCTTCATCCAGTCCCAAACATGCTCAGTGGGGGACAGATCCGGAGATCTTGCTGGCCAGGGTAGTTGACTTACACCTTCTAGAGCACGTTGGGTGGCACGGGATACATGCGGACGTGCGTTGTCCTGTTGGAACAGCAAGTTCCCTTGCCTGTCTAGGAATGGTAGAACGATGGGTTCGATGACGGTTTGGATGTACCGTGCACTATTCAGTGTCCCCTCGACGATCACCAGTGGTGTACGGCCAGTGTAGGAGATCGCTCCCCACACCATGATGCCGGGTTTTGGCCCTGTGTGCCTCGGTCGTATGCAGTCCTGATTGTGGCGCTCACCTGCACGGCGCCAAACACGCATACGACCATCATTGGCACCAAGGCAGAAGCGACTCTCATCGCTGAAGACGACACGTCTCCATTCGTCCCTCCATTCACGCCTGTCGCGACACCACTGGAGGCGGGCTGCACGATGTTGGGGCGTGAGCGGAAGACGTCCTGACGGTGTGCGGGACCGTAGCCCAGCTTCATGGAGACGGTTGCGAATGGTCCTCGCCGATACCCCAGGAGCAACAGTGTCCCTAATTTGCTGGGAAGTGGCGGTGCGGTCCCCTACTGCACTGCATAGGATCCTACGGTCTTGGCGTGCATCCGTGCGTCGCTGCGGTCCGGTCCCAGATCGACGGGCACGTGCACCTTCCGCCGACCACTGGCGACAACATCGATGTACTGTGGAGACCTCACGCCCCACGTGTTGAGCAATTCAGCGGTACGTCCACCCGGCCTCCCGCATGCCCACTATACGCCCTCGCTCAAAGTCCGTCAACTGCACATACGGTTCACGTCCACGCTGTCGCGGCATGCTACCAGTGTTAAAGACTGCGATGGAGCTCCGTATGCCACGGCAAACTGGCTGACACTGACGGCGGCGGTGCACAAATGCTGCGCAGCTAGCGCCATCCGACGGCCAACACCGTGGTTCCTGGTGTGTCCGCTGTGCCGTGCGTGTGATCATTGCTTGTACAGCCCTCTCGCAGTGTACGGAGCAAGTATGGTGGGTCTGACACACCGGTGTCAATGTGTTCTTTTTTCCATTTCCAGGAGTGTATTTGAAACATTGGTTTTTTGAATAAAATCGGAGAACTTTAATGTAAAAAAGTCAAACAACCCTCCTTTTTACGCAGCGTTTTTAGTGCTCGGAGTTAACGTTCATTCGATACTTCACAAATCTATACCTTCTTTCCAGCTTTTTAAAACGCGATCTCTTTCATAATCCCATTACAACATAATGAGTATACTGTGACCCTATTGCGACTATACCTGGCTAATTCCAAAAGCAATTTTTTTGACAACATTATAATTGTCAAACAATTCTCAACTCTTGCGAGAATACTAAATGATCGTTCTGCCTGGGCATCAGTAAGAGACAAAATGCAGAAAATGTGTAAGAGTGCCATTATATTGAGAAATATGTTATTAAAAGTGCGCCTGTGAAGTGCATTGAGCAGGCGGAGAGGGACAAGTGGATCAGGCATAAAATTAGTTGCGCAAAGCTTTTCTATCTGTATAATATCTTTCCATATCCTGCTGATTACTGTCTACGCTGTACAAGGATGTCATGTGTTGTACATACACTAACAGAGCAGACTCGGCCAAGCGTATGCAGTTTTATAAAAAACCACGTGTGTCCATCGTGTTCTCTATGGCAGCATACCTTATAGCTAAGTTTCCTGTAACTGTGTCTAGGAAAACGTTGAAAACATCTAGTTTAAAACTGACCTTTGGGGTTAATTTTTGATCTTCATCTGGTGTCTCAACTACAAAGCATTTTCTTTTGCCTTTCCGTTTCTCTGTGCCGTGAATCATTACATTGAAGTCAACCGATATTACAATATTTTCCGCTATCTTGCAACTTTCTGCATAAATAACATCCGAAGTGTTTCGCTATTTATTTAATTCTTTCATTTTGCTTTTTGAGTCATCCGTCTTCCACGAATATCTCTCCTGTGCCAACCTCTTCATCTCAGAGTAGCACTTGCAACATACGTCCTCAATTACTTGGTTGATGTGTTCCATCTCCGTCTTCCTCTCCAGTTTTTGCGCTATACAGCTCCCTCTAGTACCATGCAAGTCATTCTCTCACGTCTTAATAGTTGTCCTATCATCCTGTCCTTTCTCCTTATCAGTGTTTTGCACATATTTCTTTCCTCTCCGATTCTGCTCAGTACCTCATCATTCCTTAACTTTCCAGTCCACCTAATTTTCAACGTTTGTCTGTAGCACCACATATCAAATGCTTAGATTCTCTTCTATTCCAGTTTTCTCACAGTCTTTGTTACACTACCATATAATACTGTGCTCCAAACGTATATTCTCAGAAATTTATTCCTCAAATTATGGACTACGTTTGATGCTAGTAGACTTCTCTGGGCGAGAATGCCCTTAAAACAGTGCTTCTGATGTCCTCCTTGCTCTGTCCATCACGGGTTATTTTGTCGCCTACGAAGCAGAATTCTTTAACCTTAAGTACTTCGTGACCATCAGTGGTGATGTAAAGTTTCTCGCTGATTTCATTTCTGCTACTTCTCATTACTATCGTCTTTCTTCGATTTACTCTCAGTTCACATTCTGTACTCGTTAGATGGACCATTCCATTCAGAAGATCATGTGACTTTTCTTCACTTTTACTCCGGATAGCAATCACTGATATCCTTTCACCTTGAATTTTAATTCCACTCCTGAACCTTTCTTTTGTTTCCATAATTGCTTCTTCGATGTACATATTGAACAGTAGGGGCGGAAGGCTACATTCCTGTCTTACACACTCTTTAATCCGACCATTTCGTTGTTGCACGTCCACTCTTATTATTCCCTCATGCTTCTTGTACACATTGTATATTACCCGACTCGCCCTATAGCTTGTCCCTGTTTTCCTCAGAATTTCTAAGATCTGGCACCATTTTACATTGTCAAACGCTTTTTCCAGGTCGACAAATCCTATAAACCTGTCTTGATTTTCCTTCAGTCTTGCTTCCATTATCAAGCGCAGCGTCCGAATTGCCTCTCTGCTGGCTTTACCTTTCCTAAATCAAAACTGAACTTCATCTAACGCATCCTGAGTTTTCTGTTCCATCCTTCTGCACATTATTTTCTTCACCAACTTTGGATGCATGAGCTGTTAAGGCGATTGTGCGATAGTTCTCGCACTTGTCAGCTCTTGAAATCCTCGGAAGAGCGTCTTAATATTGGCCCTTGTTACGTCTACCGTGGCTTCCTTTCCGTGAAGTGCAACGTTACTTATTTTTATTGCAGCTAATAATTTGTGTAGCATCGAAGACTCCGAGACACATTGAAATGATTCCCAGTACTTCTGTATGCTCTCTAGTTCAGTATGTGCCTCCCCAGTCAAAGATAAAAACAATTTCAACCGACCTTTGGAATCTTGGAAAATGCTTAGCAAATGAACGCACAGGATCCGTTCGTCCTGACTTACAACGTCTACCGTCGTTGCAGTCGTGCTGGTGGTACTAGCAGTGGTACGAAGTGCCCTCCATCACGCATCGTGTGGCGGCTTGCGGAGTATATGTAGATGTAGACCATCTCGTTGCTGACGTGCCATAAAGAACGCTCCACTGTTCTCTTTTAAAACTTTACCATTTGGGGACTAGAATGAAAAGAAATTATGTTTATGAAACAGTTCTGAAAAAAGTGACTACATCCATACAGCTCTCCTCAGCGTGGATGCTACGTAGATTTAATGAATGAGCGCCAAAAGGAGCAAAAATTGCCAACGTAGTTTCTTTTAATGTATCATCTTAGGGACTCACTGAGTAGTCTTCTTGTCACAGTCAACGAAGTCGAGGAAATAGTCTATAACCCTGTATTGATTTTCTTTAGAAAAGTCAATGTACCGCAATATAAAAAAATTTTACTCTTTTTTCACTTCATCGGAAGTCGCCTGTACCATAAAAGGAAGTTATTTATTACGTTTCACCTACGTTTAAATAGTCTGTCGAACAAAGTCTCCAGGTATTTCAAAAAATTTGTTAAGACGCCTAAAGAATTATCGTTGCGACGATCTCTTGGTGATCGTCGAAGTGACAAGTTTTTGGGCGTCTTGAGAATTTTGATCGAGTTATGAGAGGGCATTTAAGACAGATAATAAAGTGCCGCAACAAGAAGAAAAACAGATTCGAAACTAAACCTGTTTCTGCCACAGGAGAAACTGCTTCGATTACGCAATGCGACATTTTGGCCCGGTGCTGCTCTTCTCTGACAATATTTTGGTCTAATAGGTTGACAATGTCTGAATTGCTTAGTACCGCATTTTCCATCGTGCGCCATTCTAGTTACCAGTACAACTATTTGCCATGAGCGCTACTTTCACGTCCATTCACTTTTATCTCTTTCTAGCCTCTTTATAAGACCAGCCGTATCCTAGAGCCAATTTGACACATATACATCTGAATCTACGTGATTACTATGCTATTCATAATAAAGCGCCTGGCAGAGGGTTCAATGAACCACTTTCAAGCTGTTCCACTCTCGAAAGGCGCGCGTCAAAAACGAGCACTTAAATTTTTCTGTGCGAGCCGTGATTCTTTTTTTTTATCGTCACGGTCATTTATCCCTATGTCGGTGGGTGCCAACTAAATCTTTTCGCAATCAGAGGAGAAAAATGGTGTTTGAAATTTCATGAGAAGATTCCGTCGCACGGAAAAGCGCCTTTCTTTTAGTGACTACCACTCAAATTCACGTGTCATGTGTGTGTCACTATCTCCCCTGTTTCTTGATAATACAAAACGTGCTCCCCTTCTTCGAACTTTAACGATGTCATCCGTCAGTCCCATCTGATGCGTATCCCACACCGACCAGCAATACTTCAGAATAGGGAGGACAAGCATGTTGTAAGCAACCTCTTTAGTAGACCTGTTGCACCTTTTAAGTGTCCTGCCAATGAATCGTAGTCTTTGGTTTGCTCTACTCACAACACTATCTATGTGATTGTTCCAATTCAGGTTATTTGTAATCGTAATCCCTAAGTATTTAGTTGTATTTACAGCCTACAGGTTTTGTGTGACTTATCGCGTAATCGAAATCTAGGGGATTTGTTTCAGTACTCATGTGAATAGCTTCACACTTTTCTTTAGTCAGGGTCAATTGCCACTTTTCGCACCATACAGATATCTTATCTAATTAATTTTGCAAGTCTTTTTGGTCATCTGATGACGTTACAGGACTGTAAATGACAGCATTATCTGCAAACAATGTAAGAGGGCTACTGATATGTCGTTAATATAGATCAGCAACGATAGAGGGCTTACAGCACTTCCCTAGGGGAACGCCGAATATTAATTTTGTTTTGCCGGCCAGAGTGGCCAAGTGGTTCTAGGCGCTACAGTCTGGAACCACGCGACCGATACGGTCGCAGGTTTGAATCCTGCTTCGGGCATGGATGTGTGTGATGTCCTTAGGTTAGTTAGGCTTAAGTAGTTCTATGTTCTAGGGGACTTATGATCTCAGCAGTTAAGTCCCATAGTGCTCAGAGCCATTACTTCTGTTTTACTCGATCACTTTCCGTCTACTACTTCAAACTGTGATCTTTCTGACAGGAAATCACGAATCCAATCCCACAACCGAGGCGATATTCCATAGGCACTCAGTTTGTCTAGAAGACGCTTGTGAGGAACGGTGTCGAAAGCCTTCTGGAAAACTAAAAATATGGAATCAATCTGACATCCCCTCTCGATAGCACACATACAGTACCACGCCGGTTTTTCTCAGTTCTAAACAAACCAGCCAAATTTTGAAATTCCCCCGTTTCTTTAAAATGCGCCCGGACTCACTTAAAGGGAAAGGTTGATTACTTTTTCGGTCCTGTGCCAGTCTTCGGTGTCCGCTAAGGTGCTCGCCTAAGAACTTCTTCTTTCGCTGCGTTGCTGAAGCGCTTTTTTTCTCTGCACACACAGACACTGTAATCGGAAAAAGCTGCATACTCTCCGTCCACCCATAGGTTAAATCGGGTTCAGTTTCCTTTCCGACGTTACAGATGCTGCCGAACAACTTCGATCCTGAATATCAGCATCTGCAAAAATTTTGAAAAATTGAGCATAAACAGCATTGTCATCTGATTAGCTTAAGCTTAGCTTTATTTACAGCAGATGCTTAAAAAGACGTCCCTCTGTGGTAAGAGTAGGCCGACATATCCCGAACACCTCAGCGAGCACTTGGCGACTTTCGGCTGCCGAAACCTGGGAAGTGGCTAGCCGAACCCTGTCTTCCAACTCTTAGAGCTTGTGGAGATTTGTTGCTTACGCCTCCCAAAAGATAAAAATCACACAGTGTTAGATCAGGAGAACGAGGAGACCAGTCAACCAACCTATCGTCAAAACCACCTCTCATTGCTGTCATATAAGCATTGGCGATGAGTGGTCTTGCATTGTCCTTCATTAAATAACAGTAAATCTCTTCGTTAGGTGTTAGTTCACGAAAAAAAGGATGCAGTGTATCGTTCACATACACTATGTGATCAAAAGTATCTGGACACTGCCAAAATCATACGTTTTGAATATTAGGTGCATTGTGCTGCCACCTAGTGCCACGTACTCCATATCAGCGACCTCAGTAATGATTAGCCATCGTGAGAGAGCAGAATGGGGCGCTTCGTGGAACTCACGGACTTCGTACTGGTCAGGTGATTGGGTGTCACATGTGTCATACGTCTGTACTCGAGATTTCCACAGTCCCAAACATCCCTAGGTCCATTGTTTCCGAGGTGATAGTGAAGTGGAAACGTGAAGGGACACGTACAGCACAAAAGCGTACGGGCCGGCCTCGTCTGTTGACTGCCAGAGACCGACAACAGTTGAAGAGGGTGGTAATGTGTAACAGGCAGACATCTATCCAGACCATCACACAGGAATTCCAAACTGCATTAAGATCCACAGCTATGACAGTTAGGTGGGAGGTGAGATAATTTGGATATCACGGTCGAGCGGCTGCTCATAATCAGACGTCACGCCGACAAATGACAAACGACGTCTCGCTCTTTGTAAGGAGAATAAACATTGAACGATTGAACAGTGGAAAAAGTGGTGTGGAGTGACGAATCACGGTACACGATGTGGCGATCCGATGGCAGGGTGCGGGTATGGCGAGTGCCCAGTGAACATCATCTGCCAGTGTGTGCAGTGCCCACAGTAAAATTCGGACTCGGTTGTGTTATGGTGTGGTCGTGTTATTCATGGAGGGGGCTTGCGCCCCTTGTTGTTTTGCGTGGCACTGTCAAAGCACAGGCCTAAACTGATGTTTTAAGCACCTTCTTGCTTCCCATTGTTGAAGAGCAATTCAGAGATGGCGATTGCATTTTACAACACGATCGAGCACCTGTATGTAATGCACGGCCTGTGGCGGAGTGGTTGCATGACAATAACATCCCTGTAATGGACTGACCTGCACAGAGGCCTGACCTGAATTCTATAGAATACCTTTGACTGATCTGGAATGCCACCTTGGTGCCAGGGCTCACTGACCCACATCGATACCTCTCCTCAGTGCAGCACTCCGTGAAGAATGGGCTGCCTTTCCCCAAGAAACCTCTCAGCACTTGACCGAACGTATGCTTGCGAGAGTGGTAGCCGTCATCAAGGCTGAAGGTGGGGCAACACCATATCGAATCACAGCATTACAGATGGATGGCGCCATGACCTTGTAAGTTATTTTCAACAAATTATCCGGATACTTTTGACGCATAGTGTACCAGTCAGAACGTATTGTTTCGTGGAAAGCGTTTGCGCCAATAATCCGTCTTGCACTAATTGCGTATCACACTGCTGTTTTCACGTCATGCAGTGGTGGCTGATGTATTGCGTCAGGATTTTCAGAGCTCCAACGTCGACTGTTCAAAGAATTTACGTACCCAGACAAGTGCAGCCATGTTTCATCGGAAAAGAAAAACATCTTGGTATCAGCTTTTCTATCGTACACAGACTGTAACAGCCAGGTGTCATAACGACGTCGGGCAACAACACTTCCTCGGTTGACGCACTGCCGTTATTTTGTATGATCTGAGTTTCAGTTTGTGCACAGTTCCGCGAGCAGATGCTCTCGACACAACCAGTGGAAGCGCCGAACGCAGCGGAGATTTTCTCGGACTCCTCTCCAACGCCTCTCCTATCTCGTCTAATTTACTTTCGGTTAAAATGCCTGGTTCTTTGGCTCCTCGTTTGTGTAAGTCAGATTCAGTCTCTTGAAATTTCTTCACTAATCTGCGTATCGTCAAGTCATTGGGGACACTCACACTGGGAAATTTTCGCATGAATTCGAGCCGACATTCCACACACGATTGTATTTGCATAGCGCAACAAAAGATACATTCGTTGATCTTTGGTGTGTTTCACACCGATTGGAAATGCGACTACAAACTCAAAACAAAACATCAGAACACTGAGTCGCAGAGTACAGAAGACACAGTGTTTCTGTTTGATGACCGGGCCCAGTGATATACCGGCAGGGAGAGGCCCGGACTCAGCGCCGCTGCAGCAGTGACGTCCTGGAACAGGATTTTAAGCGATTGAGCTTGGCCAAAGAACTCAAAAGAAAACACCAGTACACTCAGTCGCACTGCGTAGGGAGCAAATCTATAAATTACTGTGCTAAAAATTCAAATGATTAACTACAAAATTTGAGTTATTTCTAGACATGAAGCATAAAATGTATGAGCTCATTCATTTTTTCACAAATCAAATAAAATCTGGAGTTTCATACACCTATAAATAGGGTTTGTATGCCGTGCAAAATTCATGGAAGTATCTCACTTACTTATGAAGGACACTATACCTATAGCAACAAATGCAGCAATGCAAAGAGAAAAAATTATGAAATTTTACATGCAAAAAAAATTATTTTCTTACGTTTTTGAACTTCCACTGCTATGAGTGTGAATTCTGAATTGTTCCTCGTCATGCTGACAAAGTTTTATGAATATATTTGTAAAAGTAAGTACAGTGGAAATTAAATAGTCCTGTGGTGCCTCTCCAGCTCCAAGTCGGCCCGTTTGACGTCCTACCCCCTCCCTCAATCAGTAAATATTTTAAGCTACACATGTTTTTTATCCATAAGGTAGAACTGTCTCAAAAACACTCGACAATGATTCGACTACATAGCGGCAAGATTTCAAGATAATGGCCGGCCGCGGTGGTCTCGTGGTTCTAGGCGCGCAGTCCGGAACCGCGCGATTGCTACGGTCGCAGGTTCGAATCCTGCCTCGGGCGTGGATGTGTGTGATGTCCTTAGGTTAGTTAGGTTTAAGTAGTTCTAAGTTCTCGGGGACTGATGACCACAGCTGTTAAGTCCCATAGTGTTCAGAGCCATTTTCAAGATAATGCAAAAATTAAGAACGTGCTTCAGGTTTACACAAATGTAAAACTTCGAACACAGACAATTAGGAAGCGTAGTTTGCTGTTACTGTAATACTAATGAGTCACTTTTACAATCAGCAAACTGAGATAGCTGGTTGTGGTCACCTACAGGGATACGACGTAGAACAATCTGGTCAGTCGTAAGTGAAGCCAGAGCCAGTCTTCGACGCAGGAAACTGGTGTAACAGAGAAAGGGGCCTGCTTAGGCATACACATGAGATCCATTGTAGAATGTTGCTGGAGAGTGCTTGACCCATTTCAAAAAAAGACTCACCAGGGGCACTGAACGTATAGAAAGTAGGGGAGCACGAACAGACACATGAGGGCTCCAGAACAGGCTGACAAGGTAATCCCGAAAATCACCAACCGGTAGACGCTCGAGATTAGCTACACGCACACGGTCTCGTCTTAGCCAACTTGCAAAGTTTCAGGAGTCTACGGATATTCTTGACGCACCTAATAATCGCTCCCATGGATACTGCAGAGACAAAGTCTAAGCGCAGCAGGCGCGCAGACACTTAAGCCCAGTCCACAGTGTTTCGTCAGATCCGGCAATCAGAGCGCAGGTGTCTATGCACTGAAGCGCCTCTCCGTACCTATTCAGCTCACTTATTACTATGCAACGTTTTCGCATCGCCGTCATGATGGATTCATAATAAATCGAAATGAAACAGTTACGTGGGCCGAGGGTTAAATAGAGAGCAAATATATATGGCAAGACGTCACAGTATGGAATGTCTGTCTATTACATTACACAATAATATAGCGGAGTGTGCGCTGATATGAAACTTCCTGGCAGATTAAAACTGTGTGTCGGACCGAGACTCAAACTCAGGACCTTTACCTTTCACGGGCAAGTGCTCTACCATCGTTTTTCTTTTCTTTTTCTTTTTTTTTTTTTGAATCGTTATTAGTCGTTGTATTTGTTAGGGGCGAACGTCCTATGACGCTTGTTTCAAGTTCATAGTTAACTCAGTTTTTTTTCTTTTTTTAATTTTATTACAGAGGGCACCTGCTATCCCTCTTACCGAACATGTGAAGCTACCGCGCCGGCTCCATTTGAGATACCCAAGCAAGACTCACGACCTGTCCTTACAACTCGTCTCCTACCTTCCGAGCTTCACAGAAGAGCAAAGGTCCCGAGATCGTGTCTCTGTCTGGCACACAGTTTTAGTCTGTCAGGAAGTTTGTTATCGGCGAACATTCCGCTGCAGAGTGAAAATTTCACTCACGAAACATCCCCCAGTCTGTGGCTAAGCCGTGTCTCCGCAATTTCCTCTCGTCCAGGAGTGCTAGTTCTGCAATGTGAATGTGGAAATGGTAGTTGATAAGGTTCAAGTTAGGACACGTACAGTTCATGACATTATCTGTAACAAGCTGAAGTTCCGCAAAGCATGTGCAAGATGGGTCCCAAAGAAGTTGGCATGGCTACATAAGAAAACAAGGTTGAGAGTGTGCCCAGAGCTAAGGCAACGTTATGACGGAGAAGGTGGTCACTTTCTCAACAAAATTTTAACTTGTGATGAAACTTGGGTTCACTATTATGAGCTACAATCAAAAACACAAAGCATGGAGTGGAAGCCCACCAACGCACCTGTCAAGAAAAAATTCAGAACCCAACCATCAGCAAGAAAAGTCATAGTGACGGTATCTTGGTATGGTGAAGGTCCAGTTTTTTGTGATTATCTCTAAGAGAAGCGTACAGTGAACAGCCAATACTACTTGGATTTGCTTTTAAACAAGGTGAAGCCAGCCATGAGAGACAGACGTCGTGGATCTCAGAGGAGAGGTGTGATTCTGCAGCAAGACAACGCTCAACTAACCCGTGAAACCTTCGACAAAATGGGCTGCGAAGTACTGCCTAATCCCCCTTACTCTCCTGATTTAGCACATAGCGATTTCCATTTGTTTGGTGCACTGAAGTAGGCATTACGTGGGAAAATGTTCCAGGACAACGAGGACGTTAAAAAGTTTGTGGGAAATTGGTTGTAACATCAGGATAAAGAGGTCGTTGCAGCTTGAATAAAAACCGTTGTAGCCTGTTGGAACAAGTGCATAACTGTTCAAGGGGAATATGTTGAAATGTAGAAAAAGTATTGTTTTGTAAAAATAAACGCTTTTTCTTTATACCAATTTTTCTCTTTAATTATTGAATGATCCTCTTACAACAAATGCACTAAAGAGCCTACAGTACCCTCGTACATCCTCTGCAACAATGCTGTCGTGCGGTATGCGTCCTTACAAGACGGGATTGACGGAGGAGGCGTCGAGAAAGTTAGAAGAATGGCTGCTGCTTTCTTTATTTTCACTAAACGCGGGAGAGCGTAGCGGCGTTGTAACGAGAGATTTCTCTCCAAATTTCTGTTGCAAATGCGAGAATGTTTTGAGGAAACCTAGATAGAGAGAAATGAAATACGAGAATTCAGAACGTGCACGGAAAGATTTAAAGGTTCATTTTTTCCCGCGCGCCGCTCCAGAGTGGTACAGAAATAGTGCAAGAGTGGTTCTGTGGGACGTCTACCAGCACTTAGGCGTGAATAGCAGAGCAGTGATGCGCACACAGGTGGCTGGCGAGGCAGCGGCGGGCGTGTCAGAGCCGCAGACTGGCACGCCGCGACTCGCTGCGACTCAAGTGGAGCTCGTTACGACTCGTCTGGACGCCAGCGGCGGCGTGGGAAGCGGACGGAGCCGCGGTGGCCACGGCAGAGTGGCTGAGTATGGGCCGGGAGGGGGGGGGGGGAGTGATGAGGAGGGCAAAGAGAGAGAGAGAGAACCCCAACACAGAAAGAACAGAGAAAGGAACGTGGCGATGGGCAAAACAGGTGTGAACTTGCTGTGTAGACCGAGGCGTCTAATCAAGATGGGGCATATATACAATCTACGTCTACATTGTACTCCGCAGGCCATCTAATGGTGTGTGTCCGATCCCTCCAACTCTGTTCCACTCGCGAATACTGCGTGTGAAGAATGGTTGTCGTTAAGCCCCTGTATTGGCTGTATTTCTCAAATTTTCTCCTCGTGGTCAATACGCGAGATGTATGTAGGGGCAAGTAATAAATTTCCGAATCCTCAAAAGTACTGTCCCGAAATTTCAATAGTAAATTTCTCCGTGATGCACAACGCCTCTCTTGTAATGTCTGCCAGTGATGCCTATGGCCAGCTAAACGATCCCGTGACAAAACTCGCCGTTCTTCATTGGATCTTCTCTGTCTCCTCTGTCAATCCTACCTGATAGGGATCCCAGATAGATAAACAATACTCAAGAATCGGACGAACAGGCGCCTTACAAGCCACTTCTTTCGTGGATGAGTAACATTTCCTTAAGATTCTTCCGGTCAATCTGAGTCTGGCGTCTGCTTTTCCCACTATCCGTTTTATACGGTCATTCCACTTAAGGTCCCTCTGGATAGTTACTCCTAGATATTTTACGGCAGACGATGTCTCCACCTGTTGCCATCAACAGGGTAGCTGTACAGTAATGAATTTCTTTTCGTATATATGCGCAATAAGTTAAATTTGTATGCGTCTCAGTCAACAGCCAGAGTCTGCACCATTCATTAGTTATCTACAGGTCGTTCTTCAAACTCATGCTATCTTCTGACGTTGCAACTTTGGTATACACAACTGTACCATCTGCGAATAGCCTTTAAGAGCATACGACATGTTGAGTTCCGTCTGGAACAAAGTCTGGAATCAAGTCGCAGGTCTGCTCCGAGACGCTGTAAGCTCGTATTTCTTTGAAATTTTCACTCTGCAGCGGTATTTGCACTGGTATGAAACTTCCTGGCAGATTAAAACTGTGTGCTGGACTGAGACTCGAACTCGGGACCTTTGCCTTTCGCAGGCAAGTCCTCTACGGGTCGTGAGTTGTGCTTGGGTAGCTCAGATGGTAGAGCACTTGCCAGAGAAAGGCAAATGTCTCGAGTTCGAGTCTCGGTCCGGCACACACTTTTAGTCTGCCAGGAAGTTCGGTATTGCTTTCATTAAACGGCAGTGCGCGACGGTGTCAAACGCCTCACTGAAATTAAGGAACACTGGATCAGCCTGAGCGCCATCCTCCACTGCGCTGTGGATCTCATGGAGGAACAGAGCGAGCTGAGTTTCTTAGAAACTCTGTTTGTGGAATTCATGTTAATTTGTGTAGAGGAGATGTCCATTTTTCGAATACGTCATAATGTCTATTGCCCGAGACTGAATGGAATATAAGAAAATATTGTTAGGTTCACACACTACCCACCACACCACTGACTTGCAGTTTGATTTAACTTCTGAAAATTAACTACTCAGCTTTTTATTTCTCATCATTTTAAAAACAGAACGTTTAAAAAGCGCTTTCTTTAAGAAAAATACTGTGAGTCAATGAAACTACACGCCTCTAAACTTCCTTACGAATTAAAGATGTCTGTGGCATCTGCAAGATCTTGAGACCAACGCACTTTTCGCTGCAGAGTGGAAATGTTTTCAGTGCCTGTTATTCAGTTAAAGTTATTCAGGGTGATGGCAACCAGCCGTTTATGTAATTTTGCACGGTTTATTTTAGTGATTTGGACGTATTTTTCCATTATGTCCACCTCCTGATGCTGCACTTGTTTCAGTACAATTTATAAACTTATACACGGAAACACCCTGTGTAAAGCGCGTGGCTGCAATTGTCAACATACAGACTAGGGATTTAGCCGGCCGGACTGTGGCCTAGCGGTTCTAGGCGCTACAGTCTGGAACCGCGCGACCGCTACGGTCGCAGGTTCGAATCCTGTCTCGGGCATGGATGTATGTGATGTCCTTAGGTTAGTTAGGGTTAAGTAGTTCTAACTTCTAGGGGACTGATGACCTCAGAAGTTAAGTCCCATAGTGCTCAGAGCCATTTTTTTTAGACTAGGGAATTTTTACATTGTTCTAGGGAAAACCAATCTTATAATTTATTTAGCAATCACAGCCGTGGTCGCATGTAAGTTGTTACTTTTCATTTGTGGATGACCGATTTCGATCCATTTCATAGGTCATCGTCATATCTATATTCCTAAGTGGTAGCAGGGATCGCTTGCGTGTTCTCAACGCCAGCAGGGGCGGTTATGCTCCATCGCTACTACCACCAAGGAATATAGAACTGATGATGATCTCTGTAGTAAATCAGCCACAAATAAAAAGTAACAACTTATCAGCAACCACTAATGTGTCTGTTAAGTAATATAGTAGGGAATTTCCGTGTGTGCTCAGTGTGCGGCCTGTTCAAGTTTGAACATTTAGTGCTTCCTCCCAAATATGGATAACGGCAAAAGAGGCGCTATACACAGTTCATCAGGACAAGCTCCCGTAGCTGATGGCTTTCTGCTGACGATTCCGATACCTCACTGAAACACCAGAGGACGGGAATAACCACCCTAAACTGGTAGTGGAGAAGCAAAAGAGCTTCTTAAAGGTATTTTTAGAGGATTGCGGTCTCCCTTATCGATCTGTACCTCAGTTTTGGTTCCAAAGTTTATTTAGGTACTACATTTTGCAGATTGCGGTGGCGTTGGCTAATATACGTTATGAGCTCTCTCTCTCTCTGTCTCTGTCTGTCTCGAAATGTTGGTTGTTGTGACAAATTGATGTACATAAAAATGGCTCTGAGCACTATGGGGCTCAACTTCTTAGGTCATCAATCCCCTAGAACTTAGAACTACTTAAACCTAACTAACCTAAGGACATCACACACATCCATGCCCGAGGCAGGATTCGAACCTGCGACCGTAGCGGTCTCGCGGTTCCAGACTGTAGCGCCTAGAACCGCACGGCCACTCCGGCCGGCAATTGATCTACAGCATTTTTGTTTTGAGTTGGCGAATCAAGCAAATACGAAAAACAGCGGTTGTTGGACCTGATAGTCCACGGATTACGTTGTGTCTATGTGTGACGCACTGTCCTCTGTGAAGAACTGCATTGAAGCATAAGTATACAACATCCACCAGGCAGGCGCGCGGGGTGGCAGTGCATGCTGAGGTGCCTCGCTGTGGTCCGGGTCACGTCAGAGGTTTCAAGCCTCCCTTGGGCTTGGGTGTGTGTGTGTGTGTGTGTGTGTTGTCCTTAGCGTGTAAGACTAGTGACCGATGACCTCAGCAGTTAGGTCCAATAGGAACTTACCACAATTTTCCAAATTTTCCTCCACGACTGTGTTCGGTGTCACCTGGATGTAATGCACTATGTGAAGAAAAGTATCCGAACACCCCCGAAAAATACGTTTATCATAGTAGTTGCATTGTGCTGCCACCTACTGCCGGGTACGCTCCAAATGAGCGACCTCAGTAGTCATTAGGCATCGTGAGAGAGCAGAATGGGGCACTCCACAGAACTCACGCACTTTGAGCGTGATCAGGACATTGGGTGTCACTTGTGTCAGACGTCTGTACGCGAGATTTTCACACTTCCAAACATCCCTCGGTCTAGTGATTCCGATGTAATGGTGAAGTGGAAACGTGAAGGGACACGTACTGCACAAAAGCTCACATGGCGACCTCGTCTGTTGAGTGACAGAGATTGCCGACAGTTGAAGAGGGTTGTAATGTGCAATAGGCAGACAACTATCCAGATCAACACACAGGAATTCCAAACTGCTTCAGGGTCCACTGCAAGTACTATGACAGGTAGAAGGTGAGAAAACTGGTGTTTTATGGTCGAGTGGCTGCTCATATGCCACACGTCACGCTTGTAAAGGTCAAACGACGCCTCACTTGGTGTAAGGAGCGTAAAAGCTGGACGATTGAACAGTAGAAAACGTCGTGTGGAGTGACTAATCACAGTACACGATATGGCGATCCGATGGCAGGGTGTGGGTATGGCGAATGCCGGGTGAACGTCATTTGCGATGGTGTGTGGTGTGGTCGTGTTTTTCACGGAGGCGGCTTGCATCCCTTGTTGTTTTGCGTGGCACTATCACAGTACAGGCCTACATTAATTTTTTTATCACCGTCTTGCTTCCCAAAGTTGAAGAGCAATTCGAGATGGCTATTGCATCCAAGAAAAATACGACCACATCATAGCACCACCGCTCTGAATTTTACTGTTGGCAGTACACACGCTGCCAGATGACGTTCACTGCGCATTCCCCACACTCACACCCTGCCATCGGATCGCCACATCGTGTACCGTGATTCGTCGCCACACACAACGTTTTGCGATTGTCCAATTTTTACGCTCCTTACACCAAGCGAGGCGTTTTTGCCATTTATCGACGTGATGTGTGGCTCATGAGCAGCCACTCGATCATAAAATCCAAGTTTTATCACCTCCCGCCTAACTGTCATAACACTATCAGTGGATCCTGATGCTGTTTGGAATCCCTGGGTGATGGTCTGGATAGATGTCTGTCTGTTACGCATTACGACCTTCTTCAGCTGTCGGCGGTGCCTGTCAGTCAACAGACGAATTCGGCTTGTACCCTTTTGTGCTGTACGTGCCCCATCACGTTTCCAAGTCACTATCAGATCGGAAACAGTGGATCTAGGGATATTTAAGAGTGTGGAAATCTCGCGTACAGATGTATGACACGAGTGACACCCAATCGCCTGACCACGTTCGAAGTGCGTGAGTTGCACGACGTGACCCATTCTGCTCTCTCCGCTGAGGTTGTTGATATGGAGTACCTGGCAGTAGGAGGAAGCACAATGCACCCAATATGAGAAACGTACGTGTTTTGAGGTGTCCGGATACTTTAGATCACGTAGTGTACATGAATTACATACGTTCGTTCTTTTTCCGTGTATCCAGTCTGTGGGGAGCCGAACTAATATACACATCTAGAAATACTCGTACGGATGGAAATTTAATGTTAACCAGCTCGTACCAGAGAAACGAGGAAATCATTCCAGGCCTGACACGCCGTGCTGTAGAAAAGATAACGGACGGCGGCATTGGTAGCCCGCCTTTGCATTTCGGCAACTTCTTTCATAATTCGCTTATTTATTATGTGGCTCACTAAATACAAATTTGTAAAGAATTATTTTCGTCTCGTTCTTGTACAAGATTTTTTATGAAGTATTGCTGTAACAGAATTAGCCACAGTGGCGGCTTTTGCACAGCATGTCGGCAAGATGGGTACTTAGCCATTCTGCTGTCTCATTATAGAATCCATCTCGTCGTTCGTAGCGGTAAATTAATTTTCTTCAGTGTTCGTGTATTTGGTTGTTGTTTTTATAAGCGTAAAATTCTTTTGATTTGTGCAAATAATTTTGAACTCTTGTGGTTTATTGTGTGATTATGACAAAAATTAGAAAGTGTGAAGGCATGGATGCAAATCAGGAAAAACAAAACCAGACTCCAGTCGGTGGGGACAATCCCGTCGAGCCACCTCAACATAAGGCAGATTTTGATACAGTTATGTCAAAATTTGGAGAAGAAAATGAAAATCCCGTGTTTGAGGAAGTGGAATTAGAATCGCAAATTTGCGAACAGGTCATACCGACAATAGAGTCAGTTTCCCCATGAGACGATTTGATAGCTCAAATTATGCGAGTTCCACGCAATTTGTCAAGTAACAAAGTTTAGCTGTTGCCAAAGAACAATATGAATATTTTCAGCAACAAAGTTTAGTTATTGCGAAAGAATCAGAAGAAATCAAAAATAAACTTAAACAACAATCTGACGAAACTGATAACAAAGTCAGAGAACAATGTGAAAATTTGAATAGCACAATATCGCAATCGCGAAACATCACTGCAAAATATTGGATCAAAGTTCGATGTCGTAGTGGAAGATATAAATACACAGATCGCTACGCCATTGGATGAGGTCAAAACATATATTTCAAATTTGACTAAGACGTAGCGCGAGATACCTGGTATCGTAAATAAATTGTCAGATGATATCACAAGAATAAAGGACAAACAATTCTAAAAAGAGACTAATGTATCGAGCCTCACTAGCGAGGTAAATGAGTTCTTGCTTGAGCACAGTCAGAAGGTGACAACACCTAACTGCTCAGGGAGAAAAATATGACAGAGGATTTTAGGAATGGATTTCCTGAATACCGAAATAAGAAACACGTGCTGCGGTGCCAGTCGTAAGCGAGTAAGTTGTGTCCGAGCCAGGAACTGCTGGCGAAACTATTCGCATAGAACTTGTCTAAATATGGAAAACGTTAGCAGAAGATTACCACAATAGTGCGTTCAAATAACCGACGTCAAAAAGCAGATCGAAAGAGTTGTTAACACGTCGAATGACATTATACATTACGATTTTGCCGGCTCAGAACCGACATTTGCAGACGTGCTTTTTGGAGAAAGCATTGTCAACCACAGGAAGTTTCGGGTTTTTATTCCAGGAGAACGGTTTACACACCCGGTGATTGACTATGTGATCAAAAGTATCCGGACACCCACAAAACATATGTTTTTCATATTAGGAGCACTGTGCCGACACCTACTGCCAGGTACTCCATAACAGCGACCTCAGTAGTCATTAGACTTCGTGACAGAGCAGAATGGCGCGCCCCGCGGAACTCACGGACTGCGAAAGTGGTCAGGTGATTGGGTGCCACTTGTGTCATATGTCTGTACGCGAGATATCCACAATCCTAAATATCCCTAGGTCCACTGTTTCCTATGTGACAGCAAAGTGGAAACGTGAGTGGACACGTACAGCACAAAAGCGTACAGGCCGAACTCGTCTTTTGACTGACAGTTGGAGAGGGTCGTGATGTGTAATAGGCAGACATCTACCCAGACATACACAGGAATTCCAAACTGCATCAGGATCCACTGCAACTACTACGACAGTTAGGCGGGAGGTGGGATAACTTGGATCTCATGGTCGAGTGGCTGTTCATAAGCCACACGTCATGACAGTAAGTGTCAAACGAAGACCCACTTTTTGTAAGAAGCATTAACATTGGATGATTTAACATTGGAAAAACGTTGTATGGAGTGGCGAATCACTGCACACAATGTGACGGTCAGATGGTAAGGAGTGGGTATAGCGAATGCCCAGTGAACGTCATCTGCCAGTGTGTGTAGTGCCAACAGTAAAATTAGGAGGCGGTGGTGTTATGGTGTGGTCGTGTTTTCCATCGAAGGGGCTTGCACCCCTTGTCGTTTTCACTGGCACTATCGCAGCACAGGCCTACATAGATGTTTTAAGCACCTTCTTACTTCCCACTGTTGAAGAGCTATTCGGGGATGGTTGCATCTTCAACACGATCGAACACCTGTTCATAATGCACGGCCTGTGGCGGAGTGGCTACACGACAGTAAAATCCCTGTAATGGACTGGCCTGCACAGAGTCCTAGCCTGAATCCTGTAGAAAACCCTTTGGGATGTTTTGGAATGCCGACTTCGTGCCAGGCCTCACCGACCGTCGTTGATACCTGTACTCATTGTAGCACTCTGTGAAGAATGGGCAGCCATTCCCCAAGAAACCTTCCAGCACCTGATTGAACGTGGTGGTGGTTAGTGTTTAACGTCCCGTCGACAACGAGGTCATTAGAGACGGAGCGCAAGCTCGGGTTAGGGAAGGATTGGGAAGGAAATCGGCCGTGCCGTTTCAAAGGAACCATCCCGGCATTCGCCTGAAACGATTTAGGGAAATCACGGAAAACCTAAATCAGGATGGCCGGAGACGGGATTGAACCGTCGTTCTCCCGAATTATTGAACATATGGCTGCGAGAGTGGAAGATGTCACGAAGGCTAAGGGTGGGGCAACACCATATAGAATTACAGCATTAGCGATGGAGGGCGCAATGAACTTGTAAGTCATTTTCAACCAGGTGCCGGCTACTTCTGATCACATAGTGTATGTGGACACATTGTGCTCCTGTTAGATGTGAATTACGAATGTTTGTCGTTGTCTTGGTTTTCGGCGGCTTTATGTGTAGAGCAGTATAATTTCGACTGTATGGGCTTATATAACGCTATGTAGACTCGTTGTTCTTGCTGGTAAATAGAATTACCAAGGTATGTTGTTGCGTTTTGCTGCTCCGCGACGAGAGACATGGTAGTGGCGTTAAGGCGCTGCAGACGACCCACCCTCCTCTGATAGAATGCTTACATCTGCATCTGGCCAGCGTGTCACTGGCTCAGGTGTGAGCTTGCTGTGGCATCTGACTTTCACGGCAGCCTTTGCGAGAAACGAATGGCTGCAGTGCCGCCAATTCGTTCAGCAGCGCCCGAGATTGTTCATGGAAAGGATAAAATAGCGGTATCAGTTTTTCAGTAGTTGCTGCAAAAGCTAAGCTGCACACGGTGCACTTCCTGGCTGACTGGTTATCTGTGTAAAGTGCACTCGAAGTTAGATTATGGACCATTATATTTTAGAAGTATCCATAAACTTGTTCATTTTTCTAAATTTGGAAAGGTGTTTGTCCGTGGCCAGTTACAGTGCATACGAGGGTGGTTTGAAAAGTTCTCGGAATCATCACGAGAGGTCAGCGCTAGCGCAACGAGTTACTCACGTGACACTCATTGGACTGTTGCCTGTAAACACGTGCCACGTCAGTGCTCTTGGAAGAGAGCTGTGGACATGACGTGGCTCTGTTGTTGTTCCCGCGTGGTAATTTGCGAAGAGATTCGAGCAGTGGTTAAGTACTTGGTAAGGAAACGTGTGAAGGAAAAGGACATTTTTGCAGATTTCCAGAATACACTGGGGGACTCTGCTCCTTCATATGCAACTGTTGCCAAGTGGACAAATGAATCTAAATCTGGCCGGGAGAGCTTACATGACGGTCCGCGCAGTGGCCGGCCAACATGTGTCACTGCTCCAGGAAACATTGCAATAGTGCACAAAATGGTCACGGAGGATAGTCAACTGAAAGTGCATGAAATTGCTCACGATTCCCAGATGTCATCTGAAAGGGTATATCACATTTTAACTGAAGAATTAGAAATGAACATATTATCTGAAAAATGGGTGCCCTGACTCTTGACGCTGGATCAAAAACGCACAAGAATGAACATATCGAAACAACGTTTGGCATATTTTAGGAGAGACGAACAAGAATTTTTGCACCAGTTTGTGACCACAGATGACACTTGGGTGGAACTACTGTATCCCAGAGACAAAACAACAATAAAAGCAGTGGAAAGATGCTGATTCTCCGCCAGCAAAGAAAGCAAAGACAATTCCTTCGGCGGGAAGGGTCATGCCATCAATGTTCTGCGATGCGAAGGGGATTATGTTTGTAGATTATCTCTCCACTGGAGAAACAATTACCGCTAACCTGCTGGACAAATTGCAACAAAAGATACGCGAAAAAAGGCCATGTTTAGCAAGGAAGAAAGTCATATTCCATCAAGACAATGCGCGCCCGCACACATGTGCCGCCGCCAAGGCAAAATTACAGGAACTAAGGCACGAATTGTTGCCACAACCGCCTTATTCATCTGATATGCCTCTGTCAGACTTCCATCTCTTCCCAATACTGAGAATTTTTCCTGGTGGACGAAGATTCACTTCAAAGAAAGAATTCATAGCTGGAGTTGACAACTATTTTACAGCCCTAGAGGAAACTCATGTTTGAGATGGGATAAAGACACTGGAACATGGTTGGATCAAGTGCACTAATCTACAAGGAGACTATATTGAAAAATAAAAAAGTTTTAGTGCTGTAAGTACTTTTTTTCTATTCCATTCAGAGAACTTTTCAAACCATCCTCGTAGCACGAATAAAAGTTTGTATGTTCACTGCCATAAGAGCTCGTTTTTTACGGTTCATGCATTTCACTAACCTAAGACCTACAGTGCGCAGACGAGTGTCTTATTGCGTCTTCATTTAGTCACTCGCACACGGTAACAATTTTAGATTTACAGCACGCATTCGATACTGCCTGAAGCATGTCGCACTGTCGTCGATGGCGGAGTTTACCGGCCAACATTTATGCAAGCACTACATTTTCATAATTACGAGTTTTTTTATGAATTGTGTATGTGTTTTCTAGCATCCCGTCGATACCAGCACACTACGTCAACTGTTTAATCATTTGTCTCTTCGCGGCACAGCTTGACGATGGTGAGTAGTGCTTGCTTCACTTTGGTAGCAGAAGGCTGTCAGTGCGAATTCACTTACACAATTGTTTGCAGAGAATTTAGTCTCTTGGTTCCTTCTTGGTCATTCTGACAAAGTTTTATGAATTTATTTGTAAAAGTATAGACAGTGGATATTAAAATGTCCTGTGGTGCCTCTCCTGCTCCAAGTCAGCTCTCTTGACGTCCTCCCCCTCCCCCCTCCCATTAAGCTTTGCGAGCAGTTAGGCTTTTACATTACCTGACTGGATGCCGATCGTGTTTCTGTTAACCGTTCCATTTTTTGTGCAACTTAATTCTTTTCTCGCTGCCTCCATAGCAATGGACTGCCTCTTTAAGTGTTGTGGTTGTTGGAGCAGTGACTTATTACAGTGTAATTTGTTGTCAGTTTCCACCACAGATTGGATAGGAGCACGCTCTGTGTTACGGCACTATTGTCTGAGTAAAGTGACTTGACAGCTGAACACCTGCCACTTGCCGCTACAGTGTTGCCACGTCGGCAGCCGGCAGCTGCTCCCTTCTAGGCGACACACAAACACAGCAGGTAACTCCACAAACACTGTTAATGTGTAACACAGAGCCATGTTGGAATTGGCTGCTGCAAGGTTTGATGGAAATGAAAGATGCTCTGTGGACAGCTGATTTCAAACGACTAAACTGAATTTACAACTGTGGCCTAGCCTAAACACACCCTTATAATGTGTAATGTAGCCGAAAAAACGGTGGTCAAAACAATCTGCAGAAGAACTAAAATAACTAGCTCTCTTCGTGGCAATTACAGCTAATGTCTAGGAGCAAAGTCACGACAGAAAAATTTGTTTTAGGCTGAAAGTAAACTGTAATTTCTCCCTGTCATTGGCTACCTGAAACTGTCCTCAAACTGGCTACACGAGTTGCTGTCCTTGTTGACACTTGATTACAGATGATTAACGACAGAGGTAGGTTACAAACGAAAAACAAATCATAGGAAAGAAAATAAGTTCCTTGTGAGTATTGTTTACAATATTGTGTAATGTATTTTGTATGCAAACGTCATGTGTAGTAACAACAATGACACGGTTTTCAATGAATAAAGGTAAAATTTTCAGTCACACTGCTATGGTTATCGTATTTTAGTCAACTGTGATACCTCTCGTGTAACATCACGGAACTTGGCAACAGCGCCTCCTTGAAGTCAGAGGACAACGGCGTAGGTTAAAGTGGCGAGTTGGTAGCCTCTTGTTACCAGGCTCGAATTCTACTGCTTCTGTTGTAAACAAAGAATTGTTAGTATGGGAGGACAACGTTAATCACAACGTTCAAAGTACCCACAGTATTTTAAATACTCGTGTATGTGGCTCCCAGTGCTCAGTGGAGAAGGCTATGAGAAACGGTGTACCCCATTCCCTGTCATAAATAAACCTTGGTTTGAGGATGAACTCAGCCTTAGATTGTTAATCGTTTTGTAGTATTAGCAGTGCGGTATTCCTAGATCTTCATCTCAGGTTGATCTAATGATTTCCACAGCTTCAGGAACACAACGTGATACCTCTAAGGCAAACAAAAATGATGGGTTATCAGACGAAAAGATCGAAATGGCCCAGATTGTGCAGATATTGTTTGTAAACCTTTTCCTACCCGGAGAGTAAGCTGTTGTTATGGTGTAAATCTGTGAACGTTGCTGCTTAAGATGTTTTAAGATAAAACTAAATTCCTTCACTTACAACACTGCCGCATTTCGCCGGTTAAAAAGGAAAAAGCCCACTGACCAGAAAACTAATCTTTCACACTGAAAGGAGAAACGAGATGAAACATTTCAGGGGGGGGGGGGGGGGTCATGTGACTTTTATAAAGTCTACAAGTTTTATGCATTGCTTAGACTCTAGGTTGATGTTGCGCTGTTGTTACAAAGCCCAATAAGTCAACTGCGTATTTACTGGTTAGGAAGAGCAGTTGTAAACAGTTTTTGCTACACAAAGGGTTGGGTTGGGTTGTTTTGGGGAGAAGACCAAACAGCAAGGTCATCGGTCTCATCGGATTAGGGAGGGAAGTCGGCCATGCCCTTTCAAAGGAACCATCCTGACATTTGCCTGGAGTGGTTTAGGGAAATCAAGGAAAACCAAAATCAGGACGGCCCGACGCGGGATTGAGCCGTCGTCCTCCTGAATGCGAGTCCAGTTTGTTAACCACTGCGCCACCTCACTCGGACACAGACTTGGAATTTCTAGTTGGTGATGAAGTGTAAGGCCTGTGAGTGGGACCCGAAAACGTTGAAATACTTTAATACACTGTTCAAGTGGACACTACAGTTAGAGTAACTCGCCGACAGTGTGAACTTGGATGACGTAATACGGGTTTATTGCAACGAAAACAGTTGATCTTCAGCACTATTTTCTTCCTTGTACTACTTGAAACAGGTGACGTCAACCAAATCATCAGGAGAGAATGACAGCGAGACTTATCTGAAGACATTAACATTCTCTGGCTTTGGAAGTTGTGTTTATCGCCCGCCAGTTTTAGTATTTTACAAGCGTCGTTGCTAAGCACAAGTTTATGAAGTAGTGCATCCCTATTTCAATTATCAAGTAACGTCTTCGTCAGTTAATTTAGATTTATGTAATCTAAGAATAACTGGAGATATCCGGTAACTTAAAAATATTCCGTAGACATGGAAAGAACTAAATAACTATTTGTTACGGTCCACTTTCCACAAAACGCCGCAACCATTTTCTGCGAATTAAATATTTATCTTTTCACAGGCAATTGCTTCTTGAAGTGACCAAGAACCATTAAATGCTTCCTTCAAGCGTGCTTGTAGTATCAGCAGAATGAAGAACTCAGTAGAGATGATGACACCATAAACTGAAGTTATTGGGAACTTGACACTCTGCAATGGTATTTCTCGACCTAAGAAATTTCTCGAAACCGTGAAAATTTCAAAATGGCTTCGAATCTTGGCTATAATGGCTAAAAGAGATTTTACATCCCGTTGACACGAGACTACTATAATTTACGTGTCAGAAACCTAAAGATGAAAAACCAGTTAATAAAGAACTGGACCTTTCCTCCGCGTCTAATTTCTTACCTATATGCGTCATACGTTATGACACAGTCATCCACTTAACACCTGTGGGGTTAGATGGTCTGCAGGAATGCTTTTAGTACCTAAGTTTGGAGGTATGGGTTCCATTGTCACTTGCGTCTTTCGCTTTAAAAACACAAGAACGGGTTTTCTTCACGTCTAGTAATGCCAAGAGGAGAACGTCACGTTGCACCATCGTTCTACATCCTCATTATGAACGTCACATCTCTTCGTTACCAACTGACGGAGAACCGGTTTACTTTGGGCCATAGCAGAGGCGCAAGTCGCTGTAAACAGAAACTCTGTCGTCAGTGAGCTTGCTTACACTAGACACTTTATTTTATTAACGAGCCAGTGGTCACCTCAGGTCCTAGGGCTGTTACTTTATTCTTACTTGTGGCATTGAAAGTTTGATGCCAGACTGGGATTCGAATACGGATCTCCTCTCTCATGCCGTCCAACCCACAGGTTCTAACCCCGGTCCAGCATAAATATATTCGTGGTTTCATATCAAGCCCAAACATATACACACCAAAACACAAGTGTAAATAACATTCATTTTTAATGTATCTTCATGTTTTGTCAACAATATCGATAGGGGTTGTTATTTCTAGTCACACTTCCCTGCATCCCATTCTCTGTTAGCAAACAATTCATGGATAGAAAACAATGGCGGTTGATGCTGTGTTCAATTCTTGGTCAAGCAAAAAAGTTGTATCATTATTTCAAATTCGAATATCTCGCAACTAGTGAAAAATTCCGATATCTAACCTCTAATTTTATATTGTTATCAGTCTGATTTTGAACTGGGTTCGAGCCCGCATCCCAAAATTTACATCATGGCATTTCGTTTTAAACAAATGAAAACTTTGTCATTTGAAATTATATTACATCTTCTTCGTGGTTGGTTCACAGGTAGATAAGGATCTTGACAGGACTCCAGGGAGAACACAGAAAGTTTCAAGTTCAGACTTACTAACTGATACAGGTGGAAACTGTATGTCTCTTAATGCCTGGTCACCAATGAGGAGCGTTCCTGTGATAGAGTTGCAGTCAGGCACGAAGGTCTTGGTTGGTTACAGTATCTATGGGTAATGGGTTTCAATCTAGATCCAGAACAAAAAAGTTCGTGATGTTGTTTAAAGTTCAGACATATGGAAAAATAATAGCTCTGCCATGAGTACAAGAAAAATGCAACTAAAGTTAAACGTTTCCAAAGAGAGCTCTCCGGGATTAATCGCGTTTCTTTAACGACGTTTCAGATGTGTGAGAAAAGATTTCTAAGAGCAAAATTTCTTCGAATTGTCAGAAAAGTTGGGAAGTCCAAATATTGTCTCAAAATTACTTGTTCTAAGAAAATTTAATTTTGCCTAGAGATTGCTGGAATGATTTGCATGGCAGAGTTGGTAAACTCAAATTCTAATGAGTGTGGTAATGATTTTGAAATGTCACTTACTGCAATGAAATTAAAAAATCGTGTGGCATTGTTGGCTGGGAGGTTCCATCCGAGGAAGTTCGGCCCCTGAGTGCAAGCTTTATATCAGTCGACGCCACACTGGGCGACTTGCGTGCCGGTGATGAGGATGAAATGACGATGAGAACAACACAACAGCCAGTCCACGAGCGAAGAAAATCTCTAACACAGCTGGGAATCGAACCCGGACACGCTGAATGGGAAGCAAGCACGTTACCACGCAGCTAAGCAGGCGCACCGCTTTCTGTAATAAAATGACTCGTTAGGCGTTAAGGACGTCTCATCTTGAATGACTCGTTTGCTAGTATTTGCTACATCGCGGTGTTCATTTACACGTGGAGATTTTATCTTAAAGAACAGTGTTCTCTAAAGATCTCTTCTGGTATCATTTTTGTATAGTCAAAGGTCTGTATTTACTTATTTACTTATTTAATTATTTATTTACACGCCAAGTTCCGGAGAACCCAGTAGAGGAGCAAATCTCCAAGGTCATGGAACGTGTAAGAACATGAAATTACAACATAAAAGTAATAACAGATAAAAATAAAATGTTTATGATCCCAAGAAAGGTCAAGCCATAAGTTCAAGTAAACGCAATCAGCAATACCACATAAGAATCAGCTTAATTTTTTAAGGAACTCCTCGACAGAATAGAAGGAGTAACACATGAGGAAACTCTTTAGTTTGAATTTAAAGCCGCGTGGGTTATTGCTAAGATATTTCAATTCTTATGGTAGCTTATTGAAAATGGATGCAGCTGTATACTGTACACCTTTCTGCACAAGATTTAAGGAAGTCCGAACAAAATGCAGGTAGATTTCTTCCGAGTATTAACTGAGTGAAAGCTGCTTATTCTGTGGAATAAGCTGGTACTGTTAATGCGAAACGACAGTAAGGAATATATATATATTCTGAGAAGCCAATGTCAACATACCCAGATCACTGAACAGGACTCAACAAGAGGTTAGCGAATTTACACCACTTATTCCCCGAACCGCCGATAACTAAGCCAAAAATATACTTTTAGTGTGGGAAGAGTTACCCCAAAATATAATACCATACGACATAAGTGAATGAAAATAAGCAATGTAAACTAATTCACTTAGTTCAGATACTATTCGAATAGTAAAAATGTCAGAATTAAGTCTTTGAACAAGCCCCTGGGCTTTCCACGACAGTTTACTATGTATCTGAACTCCTATAAATTAGAACTATTTAGTTTCACTAATCATATGCCCAATGTGTGAAATTAAAAAGTCGTGTTTGTTGAATCGTGTGTTGGGAACTGTAAAAACTGAGTTTCACTGTGATTTAGCTTTAGTTTATTTTCTATAATCCAAGAACTTATGTCATGAACTGCACTGCTAGAAACCGAGCCAGTGTTGCACACAACATTCTTTACTACCAAGCTAGTGTCACGAGGTAAACGAAATATTTTAGTTACCCTTAATACTAGAGGGAATATCTTTTATATAAGTAAGGAACAGGAGTGGCCCCAACACTGTTCCCTGGGTCACCCCCCCCCCCCCCCTCCCATTTGACTCAATACTGCAGATAGATCAAATGACCTGCAAGAAAGCTACATTTTGTGGGCTGTTTATAAATCAGGCGAAACGCAATCCAAGTCTTTTGGGTATTTTTGGGTGTGATAGTATATTATGTAGGTCTGATAGAGGTTTTGGAGGATTGATGATATCATTTAATCTTCAGTCTTACAAGCTGTCGCTGTCACTTTCCAGTTGGGTGGGTTATACTAACGAGGAAAAAAGGACAAGTGGCTTAGCCAGATTTTCCAGAATATTAGTTCAGTGGAAGAGGAGTCAAAATAAACGTGCACATGTCTCCGCTTATCTGTTGCCTATATACTAAGGAAACGCCGGTCACAGTTTTCGATGTAATTTATACAGGGTGGTCCATTGATCGTGACCAGACAAATATCTCACGAAATAAGCGTCAAACGAAAAAACTACAAAGAACGACACTTGTCTAGCTTGAAGGAGGAAACCAGATGGCGCTATGGTTGGCCCGCTAGATGCCACTGTCATTTGTCAAACGGATATCAATTGTTTTTTTTTGAATAGGAACTCCAATTTTTATTACATATTCGTGTAGTACGTAAAGAAATATGAATGTTTTAGTTGGACGACTTTTTTCGCTTTGTGATAGATGGCTCTGTAATAGTCACAAACGTATAAGTAAGTGGTATCACCTAACATTCCGCCAGTACGAACGGTATTTGCTTCGTGATACACTACCAGTGTTAAAATGGACCGTTTACCAATTACGGATAAGTTCGATATCGTGTTGATGTATCGCTATTGTGATCTAAATGCCCAATGCTGCTCGGTATCCTGGGCGACCTCATCCAAGTGTCCGGACCGTTCGCCGGATAGTTACGTTATTTAAGGAAACAGGAAGTATTCAGCCACATGCGGAACGTAACCACGACCTGCAACAAATGATGACGCCCAAGTAGGTGTTTTAGCTGCTGCCGCAGCTAATCCGCACATCAGTAGCAGACAAATTGTGAAAGAATCGGGAATCTCTAAAACGTCGGTGTTGAGAATGCTACATCAACATCCATTACACCCGTACCATATTTCTATGCACCAGTAATTACGTGGCGACGACTTTGAACGTCGTGTACAGTTTTTCCACTGGCAACAAGAGAAATTACGGGACGATGACAGATTTTTTGCACGCGTTCTATCTAGCGACGAAGAGTCATTCACCAACAGCAGTAACGTAAACTGGCATAATATGCACTATTGGGCAACGGAAAATCCACGATGGCTGCGACAAGTGGAACATCAGCGACCTTGGCGGATTAATGTATGCTGCGTCATTGTGGGAGGAAGGATAATTGACCCCATTTTATCGATGGCAATATAAGTAGTGCAATGTATGCTGATTTTCTATATAATGTTCTACCGATGTTACTACAAGATGTTTAACTGCATGACAGAAGGGCGATGTACTTCCAACATTATGGATGTCCAGCACATAGCTCACGTGCGGTTGAAGTGGTACTCAATAACATATTTCATGACAGGTGGACTGGTCCTCGTAGCACCGTACCATGGCCCGCACGTTCACCATATCTGACGTCCCCGGATTTCTTTCTGTGGGGAAAGTTGAAGGATATTTGCTATCGTGATCCACCGACAACGTCTGACAGCAAGCGTCAGAGCATTGTCAATGCATGTGCGAACATTACGGAAGGCGAACTATCCCTGTTGAGAGGTATGTCGTTACTCGTATTGCCAAATGCATTCAGGTTAACGGACATCATTTTGAGCATTTATTGCATTAATGTGGTATTTACAGGTAATCACGCTGTAACAGCATACGTTCTCGGAAATGATAAGTTCACGTTGGAACAACCGAAATAAAATATTCAAATATACGTACGTTCTGTATTTTAATTTAAAATTCCTACCCGTTAGCAAATGTTCGTCTAAAATTGTGAGCCATATGTTTGTGACTATTACAGCGCCACCTACCACAAAGAGAAAACAGTGGTCCAACTAAAACATTCATATTTCTTTACGTACTACACAAGTATGTAATAAAAAATGGGGTTCCTATTTTTAAAAAACGCAATTGATATCCGTTTGACATATGACAGTGACATCTAGCGGGCCAACCATAGCCCCATCTGGTTTCCCCCCTCAAGCTAGACAAGTTTTGTTCTTTGTAGTTTTTTCGTTTGACGCTTATTTCGTGAGATATTTGGCCCGGTCACGATCAATGGACCACTCTGTATACATTGTGAAGCATAATAACCTCAGCCTAAGTCGTGTCACGGTGGCTGGCATCGCGTGTTCTTCTCGTAAGTGTGTTCTACTGTTGTTATTTCTTTCGATAATTTCGAAATCAGATTGTGTGATTAAATTGATAATAGACATATTAATACTTGCATAACAAAGCATAGATTCAGTATATCAGGACATAGTCCTTCCCTTCCCTTCCCCTCCCATCCCATCCCACCCCCATCCCTTCCCAACACAACCCGTCCTGTCCCGTCGAATCCCGACCCATCCTGTCCTGTCCCGCCCCGTCCAATCACGTCCCATCACGTCACATCACTTCACGTCACTTTACTTCACTTCATCGCACTGCGCCGTGCTTTGCAGCGTTGCGACTCACTGCACAGCACTGGGTCGCACTTTACTTCACTTTGCTTCACTTCACTTTGCTTCCCTTCACTTTGCTTCACTGCACTGAACTGCACTGTATTGTACTTTGCTTCACTTCACTGCACAGCACTTTGCTTCACTTCACTGCACTTCACTTCACTTCAGTTCGCTGCATTTCACGTAGTGCAATAGTTCACAGGACAGTAGACCGCTTACAAACCTACTGCCTGCTGCAAGTTCAAAGCCAGGAAGAACGGACAACGAGACCTCTAGGAGTCCCAGAATTTCAGCCCATATGACTTGTCACGCCAGCTCCAATTATACAGCCTAAAACCAGGCTGCCAAACGGAAGCTGATAGCACATAAGCTACAACTGAAAGAAGCAATAATCTTCACTGATGTGCTGATTTTATAATGAGATTCACGTCTCTGATGACTTCAGTATGTTACAGAAGAAGAAGAGATCGTTGGTGGCCAGGAACGATGGTAACTTGCCCACTAGTGACACATTCTGGCACCATGAGTGGACTGTCGTTGTGTGACCGCATAATCCACCAGCAATCGTAACACCATTCATTCCTTTTTTTTTCACGGCTTGTGGCGGCGCTTTCTTTCCTTTGCACTAACGATTCGTTTCAATAGATCTCATCAACTGTGTCGCAGAGGAAGATGTAAGGACAACATGGCAGGTCCACATCAAGGAAATCCTTTCTTAGCGGCGACGGTAGAGACTTTTGTGATGATCACCTGGCCATGTCGGGTGTGGAGAGGCCCCACAATAGAGGGTCAGATGACAAGAGGGGGGGGGGGGGGGGGAAGCTAAAGTCGTGCACTAAATACAGGAGAAAGGTAGGCCTTTGTGTAAGTTGCAAGCAAGAAAGAGAGTTCGTGAGAGAGAAACAGTGTGTACTACACATCCTGGTTTTATTCGTCACAGAGATAGAGTGGCCTATTGTGCGGTGTTGCTCAAGAATTAAGGATCCTGTACAACTAGAGGAGGCAGCTGGCGTCGAAAGAATTCTGCAATGCTCTGTACGATCCTATAAAGTTGTCACCGAACATCCACAAGAGATGTAGCTCACAGGACAGTTGTTTGGCCAAATGTTGCGTATTTCTGATCAGTGTGGGAGCGTTACCAAGTTGCACTATCAGGAAAGAAAGAGGAGATCCGACGAAGATCGGCACTGGATAGTTTAATCGGCGCGAGAGCATTACGGAGTTGCACAACAAGCATTAGCAGCAGACACTACAAGACAGGCATTGTTCATATCAGAGAAATACCTAGAAAGTATATTCCAGCGAGCCATATTGCTTCATCCCATATACATTTCGCAAAATCGCCGCAAGGAGAAGAATGGTAATTAGGAGGTTTACCGACAATCATTCTTCCTACTCGCCAGTCTGCTATGGAGCAGGGAAGGGAGGTGCAGGTAGCACTGGCAGATATACCCTCAGCAACAGTCTGTAAGCTTACTTTCAAATTAACATAAACGAAAAAAGTAATTAAAAGAGAGAGTGACTAAATCGTCCCATCACCAGTTTCTATGACACTTATAGAATCAATACAAATATGAAGATATAAATCCTCGTACAATAATATGAATAAAATTTTTAAAAAATTCCAGAAAAATCGGTTCTCACACAAATGAGATGAGTAGTAATAACGATATGTCATTCACTATTAAGCAGAGCACTTGGGGCCAAAGTGACAGCTCAAGAAAGTCTTGCCCTACTAGAGCCAATCCCTTCCCTTTCCTCTACTCCCCTTCCCTTTTTTTCCCTTCCCTTCCACTCCCCCACGCCTTCTTCTTCCCCATACCTTCCCCTACCCCATGCCTTCCGCTTCCCTTGCCTTCTCTTCCCCATCCCTTGCCTTTCCTTCCCTATGCCTTGCATTGCCTTCCCCTTGCCTTGCCTCCCCTTCCCCATGCCTTGCCTTGCCTTCCCCTTCCCTTGCCTTGCCTTCCCCTTCCCTTCCCTTGTGTTCCCCTTCCCTTGCCTTGCATTCCCCTTCCCTTGCCTTCCCCTTTCCTTGCCTTGCCTTCCCCTTCCCTTGCCTTGCCTTCCCCTTCCCTTGCCTTCGCCCTCCCTTGCCTTCCCCTTGCCTTTCCTCCCTTTCCCTTGCCTTGCCTTCCCCTTCCCTCGCCTTGGCTTCTCCTTCTGTTGCCTTGCCTTCCCCTTCCCTTGCCTTGCCTTCCCCTTCTCTTGCATTGCCTTCTCCTTCGCTTGCCTTGCCTTCCCTTGCCTTGCCTTCCCCTTCCCTTGCCTGCCATGCCCTTCCCTTGCCTTGTCTTCCCCTACTTCTCGTCCCTGTGCCTTGCCTTGCCTTGGCCTTGGCCTTCCCTTTCCCTTCCCATCTCCTTGTCGCTCTGCACACTCCGCAGCTGAGAGGCGGTCATCTGTATATCTGCCAGTTGTGTATCTGCCTGGCAACGCATCCTCAGCGCCTCATCTCTGCACGACGCAACCCACACAGCAGCAGCGGCTGGCGGGGAGCCTCACATCAGGCAGGAGCTGTGACAGGTGTCCAGACTGCCGCGGCTGATATAGCATGAAGTACAGTGGAACCTCGTCTATCTAGCAATCATCAATCTGTATCGCTAGTTCATCTGGAATGGACATCTTTCTTTTTTAAGTACTGTAACTGTATTCAATACTCTAGAACGATAACGGAAACAAATGTCGATGAGAGTCATTATCTAAATTCAGCCAACGATAATATAGAGATCCTGGCATGGAGTCACTTAACAAGTGAACACTGTACTGCTCCTTGTGAGTAAAAATTTTCTCAAAGAGAATGAAGATGGAAGAGCCTATGAACAAAATGTTAGATCCATTGCGAACGACGGTTAGAGAAGTATTCTTGAAAGACATTGCCGCTGAATTTCGTGATGGAATTTCAGTGGTGTCACGGCGGAAGGATAATCTATCACCGAACTTCTGTGAGTCCACTGTTCCAGTTTTTACACTGGATAAAGAGACTGCTAGCAGTGTCGGATCGTCGTGGTTCGTTGCAGTATTTCTAGACATTCCAGTATTCCCATCCACAGGTGTTAAAGACGTGAATGACTGGCAGTGAAATGGCAGCGAGCCTGACTACGCTATGATTTCATCTGACGAAATTACCGCCGGTTGTTAGTCTACAGGCAATGACTAATGTATATATGAAGATGGCATCTGTTCTTTCGGACACGTCCGATGCCATCTTCATACATATGTAGTGAAGGCTCACTGGCCATTTGACCATCTTCTTCTGTGCTGATGCGAAGTCAGTGCCCGAACTCTTACGAAAATCGGCAGTAAAGCCGCGAGTAATGAGTATAATGGGCAGGGGCACTATGCATTTAGTGCAGGGTAATAAGTTGCGAATGTGGGTCTCACGGCAGGCGTGTCAGAGGTAAGTCCTTGCAGTCGCACTATCCTCTTTGTCCTCAGTGGCTCAGGTAGATAGAGCGTCTGCCTTGTAAGCAGGAGATCCCGAGTTCGAGTCCCTGTCGGGGCACACATTTTCAACTGTCCCTGTTTACTTATATCGACGCCTGTATGCAGCTAGGGGTATTCATTTCGTTGTAATGATGAATGTGATGACGGATTAGCTAATCATGTCCTTGGGAAGAATACAGAGACAAAACGCAATTGGCCGCAATAATGGTTGGTTTCAAACCCAGGCAGAAACGACTTTGGATAAACTAATGCAGGTGAACTGCTCAAGTGATCATGCTGGACGTAAACGACCTAATACTTTGGCTCAAGATATTCTATAAAAATCACTGTTTTGTTTTTGATATCTATTCAAAATTTTTGTAAAATAATATGTAATCTGCGTTTTTATGTAAAAGAAATGTGTCGTGGATGTTTATGGCATTTACCGAGTGTCGAAATAATTCCTCCAGTATTGCTGGTCATCCGAACTTCGACAATGTGGATGACCTATGGCTCTATCCTGTCTGGATGGACGGATTTCCAACTATACAAAAAAAGTCTATGCTTCAATGAACTTCCAGTTAAGAGTCTCACACTAAAATCATGTACAAAGAAAGTCTCATATTTCGAGCTATTTCCAGTAACAGGAGACTAATGGATATGGCTACAAAACCTTTACTGGTAACTTATTTCAGTTTACAGCTTGATGTAACATAATGCCAGAAGTATTTCACTGACGTTAGCGGGAAAACTTCTATTCACATGATTTTCTCCCTTCTTGTCAACAGTGACAAAAAATGAAACCGTTTACTAAACAACCCGAACCGCAGATTACTCTAAACCTCCCCAATTCCACAAGGGAAAAACGGACCACCCAATTCACAAATAACCACCTTCCCATGGGTGGGCAAACAGAGAAGAATGGTGGGACGACCCCAAAACAAAGCGGCTGGTGACCGCACTAAGAAAACAAGTAGAATTTAAGAAGTAAATGAAACAACATATCTCCAATCACGTAACTTCTAATAAACTGCGATTTCTGCCGAAGACATTGCGCAGCACCCCCAACGCTCTCCCGAACCATCCGCTGCCAGCCACTTCAACGGACGCAGGAAGGCGCGCCGATCTCCCATCTCACGGTGTCGCAGCTTGCCGCGGCCAGCCCGATATCGTGGTTTCGCTCCTGTTGCTCTCGTGTGAACCGCGAAGCCACTCCCCCTTTCTATACGGCATGGCCCACTGGACTCACGTGCCGACCTCACATTCACCGACGCTCAAGGCGGACAAGTCACCTCGTGTCTCAGTGCGCGACCGACCAACCGACCGATCCAACCGCCAATGACCGTTGCCCGAGCAACTCGAGCAGACTGGCGGCCTAACGCCAGACTCAGACGCAGGAACTCAGCCCCGACCGGGCGACCACTCGCTGAGTTCTGTTACTGACGGAGTGGCAAGACTCTAATTTTCTGGCTTTAAAGTTTGATCCAAACGACAGACGTACAAGCACTCCGACGACAGACAGACATTAACCGCCGCACAAATGCAAATGGGAGACAGACCAGCATCTGCTGACGCGAGACTGACTTAGCCTCACTTCGACTGACCCCTCTTCCGAGCTCATAGCACCCATTAAATGCACGTGAACAGGCAACCTTTCCGCTTTCCCACTACAGGGAGACACCAAACCGGCGCCACCGCCAGAAATGGAGGGCGACTGCTTCACACAACGCGCTGCAGAGCGCTCTTCAAACAGCATTTTTTTTTTTTAACCACGGTTCAGATGGTTATTTAGTTCAAGCTTGGAGGAAACTGACTGTAATTTAAGACACACTTTGCTGACAGAAAAACATTTAAAAGGAAAAGTAAGTCTAAATAACTATATAATTACATTAATGGAATGGCCAAAAATTGAAGGAGAAATGAAATATGTTATAAGAGAAAGTCGAACAAATAAGGGACTCCTCCCAATCCTGTAAAAACGCAAATGGTTTCAGCTAATTGAAGTTATCAGCAGACGGAATGCGACGATGTAAAGTCGAGTAAATTACTATGCAGGGTTCCCATTTACCTTGAACACTCTAAATAACTGTTGTCCAGATGAAAATTACAAAATGTTTCAAGCAAATGTTCTTTAGACCTCAGTGGAACATCAATCAGCATGATTTCCTACGTTGGAGCTTTGTTTTTTTTACAGAGGTATGAACAGCGGTATGATTCACTGAATCCATTCACTGAAACACAACGCTATTAATTACATAACACAACATTGACATTGAGTCCGTGATTAGAAACTCGTCTACTTGCTGGAGCTGTCGGAAAATAAATGCAAACCAAGTAGAAACATGACACAAAATTGACTAACTCCGCTGTACCACTGCCCTGGAGTAGACCATCCAAAGATGCTCAAAGGGGTGACCCTGGACAACAATACACTGGTGAACTTGTTGAATGAAAGAATTATTTACTGCTTCCATTGTTGCCTCCTGAAGAGAATTACAAGCAAGCACGATACGTTCCTGCATGTCCTCTGGAACTGTTGTAATATCGCGATAGACAACGTCTTTAATGCATCTCCAAAGAAAAAAGTCCAGAGGATGTAAATCAGGAGACCTAGGAGGCCAAGTAATTGATTCACCTCGACCAATCCATCTTGCAGGATACCTTCGCTTCAGAACGCGACGCGCGCGCAAGGCATTATGTGCTGGACATCCATTGTGTTGATACCACATAAGCATTCTGGTTCTTAGCGGCACTTCATCCAGAAGAGGAGGAAGAATTTGGTGGAGGAAGTTGGCATACGCTGTGCCGTTTGGACTACAATTGGTGAAATAAGCACCAATAATTGTAGTATCAAGCGTCCCAGAACAGTCGTTAACCCTCCGTTGACGCAGATGTTCCACCTGTCTAAGCCATCATGGGTTGTCGCTGGACCAATAATGCGGTTTCCTTGTGTTTACCTGTCCTCTGTTTGAGAAGGAACATCATCGTTAAACAGAACATTGGAGAAGAAGTTGGCGAGGATTTGCTGCTGTGCCTACTGACAGAATGTACACAATTTTGTAAATCATTCCCATGCAATTCTTGATGTAGGTGTACATGGTAAGGATGGAACTGGTGACTTGTACGACTGGTTTTAGGAATGCCAATCTCGTCTTCAAGCAGTCTTGTGCACACATGAGGATTCATAGCAACAGAAGCGAGAACAGGAACTTCTGCAGCTTCGTCTGTGCGAGTGGACGATTCCGCTGTCGTGGGTTAAACTTCCCGTTTCCTGAAGCGTAGAACAAGACGAGAAAACATCCGTCGGGAAGATGGGTTCTTGTCAGGATACGGCTCTCTGTACAGTTCCGCTGCCTGCGTAGCAGTTCGCCTACTTTCAACAACTACAACAACAATAAAAGAAACGTTATATCCATGCAGTTTGTAGGAAGGACAGCCTTTACTGATACCAACTCTAAAGAACAGTATTTAACAGGACTAAACTACTATACTAAATGTACCCGTACATAAGAAAACAGTATTGGAATTACTGTTCTGCTAACTTACATTCCCCATTTCTACCTTCTCTTCGTTGGTGTACATTCTACTCACGCAACTCTTCAACTGATGGTGGTTGATGGAATGATGGGTGTGCATTCTACTAATGTTTACATTTTTCCTCTGTCAACGTCAGCACATGGATGTGTTCCATTACGCCGAGTATCTGCACTAAGCACTGGGAGCGTCAACGTCAGTATTGTGTTATTTAATCAATAATGTTGCGTTGCAGTGAATGGTACATTGTGATACATTTTTGAATAGGTCTTTAGAAGAGAAAATGAATTACCGAATAAAAAATTAAGGGTGCTATTTAAAACAGTCATACCGTTGTTCGTATCTTTGTAAAAAACAAAGCTACAACGAAGGCAATCACGCTGATTGATGTCCCCCCGACGGATAAAGAACATTTGCTTGAAACATTTTGTAATTAGCATCTGGATAAACTGTTATTTAGGGTGATCAAGATAAATGAGACGCCCGGTATACCCGCCAGGGAGATCCAGACTGTCTCAGATGTGTGAGATGAAGTTATTTCTACGAGGGACAGGTGCGGAGGAATGCCGATGGCCTTCCTCGCCACACAATCCTATTTTCAGAGCGCAGGATTTCACTGAGTATACTATGTATGTCATCTGGGTACAGTTACCGCAAATGCGAGGGTAATCCCAAAAGTAAGGTCACCTATTTTCTTATAAGTACATAGACCTATTTATTTCAACAATGGTTTACATCAGTTTACTGCTTGAAAATATGGCTATTTTTCGACATAATCACCATTTCTGTCGATGCATTTTTGTAGACGCTGTGGCTGAAACGCTGGGCCCACAATTAACGCTGACACTGAAAAAACTCAAACGGGAAATTCAGAACTGGAGAAGAGGAATGTTGAACAAGGGAGTACACATTCTCCATTACAATGTTCGTCCTGTAACAGTTTCAGTGGAACATAATCACCCACCCACCCTACAGTTCTCGCTTGGCCCCCAGTGACTATCACCTGTTCCCTAGGTTAAAAGAACATCTGGCCGGAAAGCGTTTCAGCTCCGACGACGAGGTGAAAGAAGGGGTCCATAACTTTCTGCACAGCATGACGGCGACCTGGTATGACATGGGCATACAAAAACTGCCACAGCGTCTACAAAAATGCATCGACAGACATGGTGATTATGTCGAAAAATAGCTAAATGATCAAGCTGTTAACTTATGTAAAGCACTGTACAAATAAACAGGTCTATGTACTTATAAAAAAATAGGAAACCTTGCTTTTGGGATTACCCTCGTATCTACAACAGAGACAGTGAAAGGGGAAGGTGTTTGTCAATCGGTTGCTACCAGCGCCCTGAATGAGATTATAATTGCACAGAAGGGACAAACTAACACAGAGCAAACGTTTCAACACATTCAGAAGATACCAGCACTGAGTCACGACGACAGGAATCTCGTCTTCAGGTAATCCTGGTCCTTACCTGTAAAGTCTCTGTCCGTCTACAGCAGAGAATCATCCACCATACCCCAAATGCAGCAGATACTGAGTGAGTCGGTCACCACTACGACTTAAGTAGACGTTAGTGTCCCCAACTACAGGCTGTATGATCTAACGAATTTACAAATTTAGCAACAGCCTGAGATCTAGTGGACTGGATCTTCTGAGAGAGGAAGAGAGTTGCACCGTCTGTCAGTCCATGCCTGTAGCTGGGCAGACCAGCTCGCTACTTGCAGAATCGTACTGCCAGATCAGAATACTGCTGAGGCAGCTGCACTAGCGAGCTGAATAACCTCATACCGTGACCTTATATTACCCTGCCTCAGTCCATATATGGTCTGAGGTGGGATCAGTCACAAAAAAGGCTGGGAAACTGGTCACAAACATTGACAGCCCAGTATTAGCAGGGCATTGTCTTTGACTGCTGCTAATGCCAAAAAGTACTCCAGGTCAGCCAATAACCTGAAGTGGGTGACCCAACCTCAACCAACTGCTACATTTGCTAGCCACTGGCATACAGACCTCTCCTACATCTGATGCTGCCAAGACCTGAACTAGAGCAGTCAAACCTCAGGGTAACACCAACTAACTTCTGGGTATCAACAGAGGGCCTTGGCTTCAGAGGCTGCTCACCAGCGTGCCTCAAATCTCAGCCACATCCGAGCTACCGACCATCCAATGCACAGTACACATGCTTTGCTACCACAAAAATTGCTGGCACACTACTGGCCGTGCGTGTATCACTGGACTGTTGTGCCACCACTTGCTCACGCTGTTGTCCCGCATTTAAGGCCTAACCTATCATCACTTGTCACCAATGGGTAGCACATCCAGTACTTTGACAGCCGTGCCATATCGCCATCTGTTGCAGCGTCACTAGTGGTTATAGTGCATAGCTATTGTAATGCAAATTATATCTACTGGGATATTTATTGACAATTTAAATGCATCTGTGACAATGATCTTGATGTATTACAAAGTTCCTCAATTATGCAGATTATTTTGTGTTATTATATCTGCTTGGTTACTGTATCTCTCGCCACCATTTGCAAACATAAGTGTTCAGTCACATTTCTTGTTGCATTGATATGTTCCTTCCCAGTCCTGCTGTGAAGAGAATTTTGCCCCAAATGTATGAACACAGCCTTCTACTGCCTGTAGAATTCACCTGGTGGACGTCCTTTTATGTTCAGTGTGTTGTTGAGGTCTAATTGCTGGATGAACTCCACTTTTTAGTTTCATATATTGACATTTTCAACGTGGATTTACTTAGAATCATAAATTCATTACATTCATGTTCCTTATTATGAATATCACTACTGTGTTGGCTGTTTTTATTGTGTGATACCCTTGACCACTGAAACCATTCAAATGTAGTGTGCTGTGAGCAGGATTCCAAGGATGAATGAATAATAAAAGGGCAATTCTCTCAAAAATTTTATTTTCTGTAAGAATAATAGGATGAAGGTGAAAGATTGTTTAACAACTATTTTAATCCACAAATTAAAGATACATATAAATGTTATAGTTTCATCGATATAGCAAGAATATGTTTTTGACTTATAACACTGATGCTAAATTCTTCTCTCTTCCATTTAAACTTCCGTTTCCTCTGTTATAAAAATGTCCATACTTCGGTTTCCCATGTATTCTTGAATCAATATAAGGGCATATTTCTGGAATTGAATTTCTGTTGATACAAATCCCATTTCTTTTAAATGGAATGTGACAACAGATTGATTCTCTACTTCTTCCTGAAATATAAGCAAAGACACTTAAATTTATTTCACGTGTGAACTGTTTTGGAGATTTTCTAGTGTCTGTAGAGTACCAAAATAAGTGACAATGGTAAAAGTATGTAAGTATAAAAACAAACTTTTAAATTAAATACTTAAAGTATCCCAATAATTCTTGGTTTTTTTATTTATAGCGGAATAATTGATAACAAAAAATATATACTCCTCATTATGTTATTATGAGGCAAGGAAAATTAAACTAAAATTATCAGTTTTCTCACGAATTATATGACACACTGAAGAAAGAAAAGTGTGAAGTGTGTGATATTGAGTTTCTACTCATGCGTTTTCCACGTTCTTGAAATGGAGTGTGTGTTTTACTGTACTTAATTTATGTTACAATAACAAGCTGATAAAGCAAAAAACTGTGATCAGCTGATTGACATCACGTTTGTCCACCTTTGAAGAACACTAGAGCTGTGTGGCATGAATTCAGGAATTCGTTGGTAGGTTTGCAGACGCCTTGCCACACGTCATGTAGACGGTGTAACCATGAGCCGCTGGTTTGTGTGTGTAGAGTTGATGCCCTATAGCGTCCCAGATGTGTTGCACAGGTGCAACTCAGGTTAATTTTGGTGCTCAATACGTCAAAGTATAATCGCTATCATCCACTCAGTGAAAGAAGACCAAAAATGGAGGAATATTGGAAAAATTCTTGTAGTCGCAAATTTTTGTACAGTGGTAAGGGTAGAGTGTCATGAACATCATACTAAAAATGAGCATTGGGGTTGGTGGAGTTAACTTTTTTTATGTTTTTCTTGAAGTGAAAATCCTTCTCAGTACAAAATTACATTATGTTAAATATCCTGCAAAAGAGGTCCCATTCAGTTTTTGTCTAGGGCTTATCGTTCCTGCTGTCTCGATGATGAAGGAACCACAAATTATCAAAAATAGTTTTAGAAAGGAATAAAGTTAGTGAGTGCTCTATAATGAAATGGATTAATAAGAAATATTAGACTGTGTACCATATACACGTGCAGAAGAGCCACACTGAGGGATAGATTTTGTTCTGGGGATGCAACAGAGTGGAGAGGGTGTGGGTGGAGGGTGGGTGGAAGCGCAGTGTGGTCAGACAGTACCATCCATCATTGGACTGCAAACTGAAGTGCGATGTGATTATTCCCCATGCCATTATCCCACTACGTCACAAGAAGCAACTGCAGGATGTTTCAGAAGATTATGCATACTCACCACAGTACACCTTATGAATAACAGGCAATGCAGTGCGCAGACATGTGTGAGCTTGCTTACCTCCCACAAAATGTGTTAATCGACGTGCAATACAGATAAGAGTTACTAACAGTACTAACGCAACAAACGCATATCGCATAGAATACAGATATGAGTTACTAACAGTAACAACGCAACTAACGCATATAGACAGTCTCTCCGTAAGTCTCTGTATACTGTTCTACAGTCTAGAGGAACAATTGATTCTTGCCAGCCTGCACGGCGGCTGAAGCATTCTTCCAGGAACGTCGGCTTCCCGCACCATCAGCAGCTCTCACTTTTCATTTTGTGGTCAGGCTGTATCTCCCCAACATTTCGTGTCCAACTCCCTTATGCGAATAGACAAAATAACTTCAGTATGCTCGGGTTTATATAGTGGAGATATTTTAAGTTTATTAAGTAGATAGTTATTTGTTAAGTGAGTCTTTATGTAAAAATACGTTGCTATAAACAAAGACTGAGGAGAGTGTAATTTCTACGTGTGATGTGGTCTGTGACTTTCGTAGCGTTCGTGTGAAAGGTAAATGTGGTACCTGGCTGCTATCTATCGTTGAGAGCTTATTGTAAAGCCATGTAACTGCGATATATTTATTTATTTATTTTATTTATTGATTTATTTAACCTGGCAAGATTAGGGCCATCAGGCCCTCTCTTACATCTAACCAGGCATTCTACTTATTTTACATTCATATGTTTTAGTAGGCATGTTAAACTACATCTAGTACAAAAAGTGAAATAAACAATTTGAAAGGTACACCTGGAAAAATAAATACATATAGAGTTTATATTCTTAGGTCACAAGTACTGTTATAATTAGACATTATTGAAGAGACAGATTTTAGATAGGAGTGCCGGCAGCAGGGAATATGAGGGAGACTCATGGTGAAGGGAGGAGAAGAATAGAGACATGATGAAACATAATTAAGGAAATATAAAGGAAAAGAAGATTGCGTGGCTAATAGAGAAAGATGAAGAGGAAGGTATCTCAGGAGCAAGATAGGAGACGCTAGCTTTGCTATTTGACAGATGAGGGGATTGTCCTTGTACATTAATTTTGTGGAGAAATTTGTGAGGATGATAGAAGGAAATGCTTCAACTTCTTCTTAAAAGCAGCAGGAGATCAAATTTAGCGCAAGGTAAGGGGCAGTTTGTTCCAGAGGCGGACAGCGGCAACTGAGAAGGAGTTTGCAAAAGTTTTTGTTTTGTGAGTGGGCACAGTTAGGATACCAAATAAGAGTGACCTCGTGTTTCGATTGTGATGACATGACAGGTTTTTAATCTCTGAAGCAAGGTACTGGGGTGCTTGCGCGACGAGGAGTCGGTGGAGTAGACATAGAGTGTGGTAGTCACGCAATTTGTCCGGCCGCAGCCACCCTAGCTCGGAGTATGAAGCACTAACATGATCATATCGGCGAATGTTGCAGGTGTAACGCACACAGGCATTCATGGTTAGCTCTAGCCGTCCTTTGTTTTCACTACTCTTGCCTTGTTGAATCACATCACAATAGTGGAGGTTCGGTAGAACGAGTGCTTGCACGAGCTGGCGTTTCAAGTCCTGTGGAAATATGTTCGGAAACTTTTTGAGAGCATAGAGACAAGCCGACGTCTTTCGGCACACTGCGACTGTATTCTCCGCCCAGTTGAGATGCTCATCCAAAGTTACACCCAAGTTCTTCACTGTTTTCTGATATGGTATTGGAGTACCGTCGAGCAGAATAGGAGGTAGCCGTTCGCGGAAATCTGAACTTATTAATTTCTGATGGGCTATTAAGATTACTTGCGTCTTTTTTGCATTTAGTTTAAGCCCCAGGTTTTTCGCCCATCTCACTACTGAAGACAGATCATCATTCATCTGAGCGATTGCAGTGTTTACATCTTCAGGTCTGATGCTTAGGTAGAGCTGGAGGTCCTTGGCATAGAAATGGTATATACAGGAGGACAGAACCGACGAAATATCGTTGACATATAAAGAAAACAAAAGTGGTCCTAAGACTGATCCTTGTGGCACTCCCGAGGAAACATGTTTCCAGGAAGATTTTTCATTTACGCAGACAACACATTGCTGTCTGTCTTTTAAGTAGTTTTCAAACCATCTCATTGCACCATCAGAGAAATTAAGCTGTTGCATTTTTCTGAGCTATATGTCAAAGTTAACAGTGTCAAAAGCTTTGCTGAAGTCCAGTAGTGTCAATATTGTTGCCTTTCGATTGTCGATGGCATATTTCAGGTCATCAGTTACTTTAATTAGAGCAGTGCTTGTGCTGTGATGTTTACAGAAACCGGATTGAAATTTGTCATATAGGCTGAATTCATGCAAGTGTTCAGTGAGTTGGTCATGAACAATATATTCAAGTGCTTTGGAAACAGTAGGCAGTATGCTAATTGGTCGGTAATCACTAGGCAGTTGCGGGTATTCGATCTTAGGGATGGGTCGAATTAGGCTTCTTTTCCATGCAGTGGGATATATTCCGTTCACGAGGGAAAAATTAAATATGTCAGTTAAGACAGGTACTAAGATATCGGCAACACTCTTAATCATGGTTATACCGATACTGTCGTTGCCTATTGCATCAGAAGAGATTCTCATTATTGCTTTTCTTGCTGTATTTGTTGTTACATGTTTTAGATGGAAGGTATCGTTGTTAGTTATCCTGTTTGGGGATTCTTGTGGACGGTAATTATCAGCTGTGCTGGTATTCAGAGGTGCAGAGAAGAATTCATTTAATTCGTTAGCTGACACATGAAAAGTAGTTTCCGATTTTGCCTTTCCGACCCCCAAGCTACGGAGATTCTTCCATAGAGTCGTGGGCGTCAGATCGCTGCATACAAGGGAGCGAGCGTGCCTGATTTTAGCATTGCGAATACATTGTTTCACTCTGTTCCGTAGCTTTCTATATTCTTCGAAACGCTCGGGTTTCGGATCTGCCTTGAAACGCCTGTGGGCAGCATCCCTATTAGTCATCATTTGACGTAATTCAGCTGTCAGCCATGGAGCAGGAGATTTTCTTACACGGATTGTGCGCACAGGTGCATGTTTGTCATAGAGGGCAGTGAGTTTATCACCAAGTTCATTAATTTTGCCATCGATTGTGGGTTTTCTGATTATTTGATGCCATGAGATTTCTGAGCAATCGGCTGTTAGAGCGTCAAGGTCAATACGTTTCATTATCCTACAAGTTATGTAACGCGATTTGATCCTTGGGGGCTGCACAGAGTAGGCCAGGAATATTACATCATGTGCTCAGAGGCCAGGGGCCGATGTTTGACCAACATCTCTTACTTTGTCAGTCTGTTTCGTTGCGATTACGTCTATAAGAGTATGAATGTGCGCCGTATGGTGTGTAGGTTGTAATGGAAGAATGTTCATGCTATTGCAACTAAACAGTTTTCTTAGGTTTGTTGCGGAGGGAGTGTCTCTTAGGAGGTCTATGTTCAAGTCACCCATTACGATGACATGTTCGTATTGACACTGAAGTGAATGTAATTCCGACTGGAAGGAACTCATTGAGCTTATTTTTGGCGGCTTGTACACGACGCCAGACAAGAATTTCCGACTTTGTATATTTATTTCAATGAACATGAATTCAGCCTCTTTTTCTTCAGCAGGGTTTGACGTACATAAGACTTTCGCTTTGAGATCTGTTCGTATATACGCGCCGACCCCGCCACCTCGCTTTTTTGATCTGACTGCCCTAAGAAATGTGTACCCTGGGAGGTGAAAAGATGCAGAGGATATGTGTGGTTTCAACCACGTTTCGGATAAGAGGATTACGTGGTAGTTTAGTTGGTTGAAGAGGAGGCTAAGTTCTTCGTAATGCGCAGGTAAAGACTGGATGTTGCAGTGAGCTGCTAAAAGCTCTGACGCGTTCCGCCGAGCAGCCTGGAGTAGGGTGGCAGACTGGTTTGTCCCTTTGTTAGGCACTACCTGCCGCGAGGGGCACTGGCCGCTGCTTTCGCCAAGTGACATAACACAGGGGTGTCCGAGATTTTGCACGCCCTGTTTGTGACACCGCGAGTGCCGAAAGAAAGGCGCCTGCTAAAGATTTCCTGAGGTTGCGGGAGTATAGAAAATGGATTAGTGGTATTCTGTGCAAGGAGAATATGACCAAAATAGTGACGGCTGTGTGTCACTGTGTATCCTCTGTCGTACGAGGAGAAATGTAATTAGCATATTTGAAACAGCTTAGGGTGGAAATAAGGGAGAAGGGAGTGATTTAAGAGGCCGATGCTGCCAGCAGAGAGAAGTAAGCTTAGTAATTAATAGATTACCGTAGGAAGCTATAATTAAATTGAAATTTACTAAAGTGATACTGGTAGTGATTATCGTAGGAAGCTACAATTAGATTGAAATTTGCTAAAGTGATACTGATAGTGATTTTTGTTATGAACAATTTAAACCGAAGAGATGGGTGATTAATGAACTAAAGGAGAGACTAATAATTGCATAGAACTATTTCAGAATGGAAGAGAATAAACTGAGAAAATGAAAAAAGAATTAGCAGTAACTAAAATTAAGTAATGGTTAGAGCTACAGACACAAAAAAATAGTGAAAAGTTAATACAGTTACAAAAACAATTAGTTGAAGGTACAAATATGGGTATAATTAAAAAATTAATAAAATTACAAGACTATATCTGAGTATTGGGGCTGTTACAATTGCAAATGGTGTTAAGTTTGCACTTTTGGCTCGAGTAGCTTCACTTAATACTATTCAGTTCTGTCATGTTTGTGACTGTCTTCTTTCCAGCTGCTGTCTTAATGATTACTCTGCCATCCTGAGTCCACTTGGTGGTGAATTAATGAACAACCAGCAAGTTAATCCAATTCTCTCATCATTAGTTCTGTTCCTGGCAGACTGCATACATCCATTCAGAATTCCCAGCACTTGCTGAGTGGGCTCTACTAAGTCGATCCACAAACTGCACAGTCATAGCTCATCTTCCAAGGTGTATGTGGATATGTGTGGTATAATGGACTGATCTTATTGTAATCTTAGAATAGTAATCTAGTGTAATGCAGTGCTTGACTTATTGTCATCGCGATTGTGTATGATGTCGAGTGGCAAGGGCAGCAGGTGGCCTACAGTAATGTTCTCATAGTCCATAGCTGTCATAGTGCCTTTGATTACTAGCACACCTCCTGTGCAATCCCAGCTGTGTGTTCTGCATAGCATAATATAGCCCCAAATGACCTGCATCTGTGGTGCTGTGCACCCTTCAAGCAGCTGCAATCTGGCTAATAGCTTATCTTGGCCTGACGGTCCAGTTAGTATGAGAAGATACGTGACTCAGTTGTCCAGATGACACGTCTCCATTTATCTGAGGTCCAATGTCGATGATCTCACTCGCACATGAAATATAATGAATGATATTGTTGGGTCAACGTGATAACATTTAGAGGTCGTTCCCAGCAAAACCCCTTGTTCAGCAGAGTGTGCTGATCAGTTTGCACCTTCACCAGCATTGCCCTCTGTTGTCAGATCTGCTACTGATCACCATGTAAGATGATTTTCAGAGTGGGCGACCCTCCAATCTCAGTGGCGTGCACTTCCAACATCAAGCTTTCTCTTTCCTTCAACCAATATCTGTAGATTCGCAAACGCGTGACCCACCCCAGTAGCTTCCTCATTTCTGAGATGCTGCTCGTTGCCCAGCTACTGGTCATGACAATCTTTGATATGGCAAAGTCACTTACGTCAGTGGATTTCCCATATCTATGGCCCACATCATCACTCGACGATTGCTTATTCTTCCCAGCTCCACTTATAAACGGTATGTTTTCTAACTGCAAAAAGTACTAAGAAAGCCGCCAGCCGCTATCCACTATCACGCTGAGCAACAGTCATGGTGTTTTGTCCTGTCGTTGTACATTATACAAAAAGATATCACTAGACCAAGTTACCAGACTTGGAAAAAATGTCTTCTTGTAATGTCTGACAACTTTTGTGCTTTGGTGGTGTTATATTTATCAACGATTTTCACATCTTGATTTTAAAGAAAAGAGGACATTCCACTACAGGGTAACATTAATAAAAACTACAGCCGGCAAGTATGGATGCCTGATTCGAAAAGAGGAAAAATATCCTATGAGCATGAGACCGGAAAGCCTATGTTGCCATGGTACACGGCGCTAACGAATGGCAGTTGCTCTGACCATGGGAATTGTCTTCCTTGTGCGTTGCAGACTGTCCGATTGACGCAAGGCACTGTAAGCACCAGGATGGTCCGGTACTGATATCAGGAACAGGCCGAGATGGTGTGTGTGTGTATGGCAAATCAGGTGAAAACAGTCGACAGGCAGCACAGCTGTACCAAAACAAGTACCCTCGCAGGCACCAACATTTTAAGCGCCTTTTAAGCGTTTGTGTGATCATAGGACCTTTCAGACAGACGAATATGCTGGGAGGCGGCAAACTGTGCATACACCAGATTTGGAGGACCGGGTTCTACAAGATATTGAGATGAACTCTAGCACAAGCTCCAGGCAAGTGGCCCAACAACATGGTTTCCTCAATGACAACCGCTACTGTCCCCATCACCTAGCCTACGGAATATCAGACCCGCTGTGTGGCTGGATTGAAGAGTTTTTAACAAACAGAACACAGCATCTTCTCAATGGAGAGACGTCTACAGACGTCAAAGCAACCTCTGGCATGCCACAGGGGAGTGTTATGGGACTATTGCTTTTCACAGTATATATAAACGACCTAGTAGATAGTGTCGTAAGTTCAATGCGGCTTTTCGCTGATGATGCTGTAGTATACAGAGAAGTTGCAGCGTTAGAAAATTGCAGTGAAATGCAGGACGATCTGCAGCGGATAAGCATTTGGTGCATGGAGTGGCAACTGACCCTTAACGTAGACAAATGTAACGTATTGCGAATACGTAGAAAGAAGGATCCTTTATTGTATGACTATATGATAGCGGAACAAACACTGGTAGCAGTTACTTCTGTAAAATATCTGGGAGGATGCGTACGGAACGATTTGAAGTGGAATGATTATATAAAGTTAATTGTTGGTAAGGCTGGTGCCAGGTTAAGATTCATTGGGAAAGTCCTCAGAAAATGTAGTCCATCAACAAAGGAGGTGGCTTACAAAACACTCGTTGCACCTCTACTTGAGTATTGCTCATCAGTGTGGGATCCGTACTAGGTCGGGTTGACAGAGGAAATAGGGAAGATCCAAAGAAGAGCGGTGCGTTTCTTCACAGGGTTATTTGGAAAGCGTGATAGCGTTACGGAGATGTTTAGCAAACTCGAGTGGCAGACTCTGCAAGAGAGGCGCTCTGCATTGCAGTTTAGCTTGCTGTCCAGGTTTCGAGAGGGTGCATTTCTGGATGAGGTATCGAATATATTGCTTCCCTCTATTCATACCTTCCAAGGAGATCACGAATGTAAAATTACAGAGATTCGAGCGCGGACGGAGGCTTTCCGGTAGTCGTTCTTCCCGCGAACCATACGCGACTGGAACAGGAAAGGGAGGTAACGACAGTGGCACGTAAAGTGCCCTCCGCCACACACCGTTGTGTGGCTTGCGAAATGTAGATGTAGACGTAGACCAACGACAAGTAGAACGATTATCAGCATGGATTTCCCTCTACAGGAAGGACTTTCCCAGTGGTTTTTGCACCAGATCGTCACCATTACTGGATTTCAGTCATCAGTCCTCTTTACTGATGAAGCAACCTTTAGCAGAACTGCCATCATCAACCTGCATAATAGTCATCCCATCAGCATCGGTTCAGCTTGAGCGTGTTGACAGGAATTCTAGGCGAACACATACTTGGGCCAGTTATTATTCCACAACGCCTCGATGGAGGAATGTACCTGGGCTTCTTCGAAATGTGCCTTTGGCAACATGACAGGTTATGTGGTTTCTGCGTGACAAAACACTACCGCATGTCCGCATTACAGCTCACCGACACCCCAACAGCATCGTCACCGGACTCTGGATAGGACACAGAGACCCTGCAGCACCGCCTGCTAGATCACTGGACTTAAAGCCGACAGGTTTTTTTTTTATCACTGGGGCCATCTGAAAAGCGTCGTGTATGCTGCACCGGTTCCTGATGTGCAGTCCCTTCAACAGAATGTTCACAGTGCGTATGTCGCAGTTCGGTGAGAGGCTGGCACGTGTGAAACGGTACAGCAATCCATTATTCGACGTGTGAATGCGTGCATGGCGTTAGAACCACTTTCAAGATCTGTTGTGACGTGGATACGATGCAGCTCTGCACTGTGTTTTCGGACAATTTGTTGTCGTTGCACGAACACCGTCAGTTTCTGGACACATGTTCCTAGGACATTTCTCCTTCTATCTCCAGTCTCTTTGTCGGTTTTCTGCATACTGACCGTGTGTACATGTAACAGTAGCGGCCATTAAAATTGTTACACCACGAAGATGACGTGCTACAGACGCGAAATTTAACCGATAGGTAGAAGATGCTGTGATATGCAAATTATTAGATTTTCAGAGCATTCACACAAGGTTGGCGACGGTGGCGACGCCTACAACGTGCTGACATGATAAAATCTTCCAACCGATTTCACATACACAAACAGCAGTTGATCGCTGTTGCCTGGTGAAACGTTGTTGTGATGCCTCGTGTAAGGAGGAGAAATGCGTACCATCACGTTTCCGACTTTGATAAAGGTCGGATTGTAGCCTATCGCGACATTGCTGCTCGCGTTGGTCGAGACCCAATGACTGTTAGGAGATTACGGAATCGGTGGGTTCAGGAGGGTAATACGGAACGCCGTGCTGGAGCCCAGCGGCCTCGCATCACTAGCAGTCGAGATGGCAGGCATCTTATCCGCATGGCAGTAACGGATCGTGCAGCTACGTCTCGGTCCCTGAGTCAACAGATAGGGACGTTTTCAAGACAACAACCATTTGCACGAACAGTTCGACGACGTTTGCAGCAGCATGGACTATCAGCATGGAGACCACGGCTGTGGTTACCCTTGACGCTGTATCACAGACAGGAGCGCCGGCGATGGTGTACTCGACGAAGAACCTGGGTGCACGAATGACAAAACGTCATTTTTTCGGATGAATCCAGGCTCTGTTTACAGCATTGCGATGGTCGCATCCGTGTTTGGCGACATCGCGGTGAACGCACTTTGGAAGCGTGTATTCGTCATCGCGATACTGGCGTATCACCCGGCGTGATGGTATGGGGTGCTTTTGGTTACACGTCTCGCTCACCTCTTGTTCTCATTGACGGCACTTTGAACAGTGGACGTTACATTTCAGATGTGTTACTACCCGTGGCTCTACCATTCATTCGATCCCTGCAAAACCCTACAGTTCAGCAGGATAATGCACGACCACATGTTGCAGGTCCTGCACGGGCCTTTCTGGATACAGAAAGTGTTCGACTGCTGCCCTGGCTAGCACATTCTCCAGATCTCTCACCAACTGAAAACGTCTGGTCAATGGTGGCCGAGCAACTGGCTCATCACAATACGCCAGTCACTACTCTTGATGACGTGTGGTATCGTGTTGAAGCTGCATTGGCAGCTGTACCTGTACACGCCATCCGAACTCTGTTTGACTCAATGCCAAGGCGTATCAAGGTCGTTATTACAGCTGGAGGTGGTTGTTCTTAGTACTGATTTCTCAGGATCTATGCACCCAAATTGCGTGAAAAGGTAATCACATGTCAGTTCTAGTATAATATATTTCTCCAATGAATACCCGTTTATCATCGGAATTTCTTCTTGGTGTAGCAATTTTAATAGCCAGTAGTGTAAATTACTTTTAGAAAGCAAGAAACACTGCACTTGTGGGATTGATTAAATAAAGAAGATTGGGCTATATAGATGGAGAATTATGTTTCGTCAGCAAAATGTTCAACAAAGAAACGCAAACGGAATTTATTTTGCCATCTTGTCATCAGTGGGAAACTGTGTACATTAGAACATCATACAGTTACCTGCAACCTTATCCCAGAACTTGTCAAGCAATAGCTGCAGTCAACAAGCCTCCATTTGGTGCATGATCAGAGAAACTTTCTATGCCACTGTCGTGCTTCCCTTTTCCTGATTCCTTCCCGAACGGTATACAGAAGAATGGATGTCGGTATGTTTCCGCATAGGTTCAGATTTCCTTGATTTTCTGATGATGGTAATTTCATGAGCTATGTATGTGAGGAAGCAATACGTTGCCAGATTCTTTTTCAAATATATCCTCTCAGAATTTCATCAGTAAACGTTTATATGCCTCATAACGTGTGCCAGTGAAGATGATGAACGTTTTCGTGAGCTTCTAATGTTTTTCAACTGGACTTTCGATCTTCTTTCGATTTTTCTCTTCTTTTATAATCCTTAAAGGCTCGCATTTTTCAGAATACAATACTTTACTTTTATGCAATTTATTGACTTATGATACACGTAAGTAATGCATTAAAGCTATATGTGATCTTTGGCACTTAGATGCATATTTTAATTTTTTTTGTGACATTGAAATTCTCTCTTCTGAATTCAAGCTGAGCAGCCCCAGCTCCTGTTCTTTCCATCAGCTGCCAGGTATTATCTATCGGTATGTCAATCGGCCAAGAAAATAAAAGCCAGTATCTTTTCCCTGCCCAGTATTTATTCTGCATCTAGAAGCATGGATCATACCCACTCGCCCATATAATTATGATAGGCTGCCATAATTTGAGGACGTTGTGCTGAAATGGTCTTCTTCCCATGTGCAGAGTATCATTTTAAATATAACACATGTTCCACTCTATGAGAAGTCGATGCTTCAGCAACTGCTGAATTTTCCACCCATTCTGTTACAATAACGCCATCATCCTTGTAAGATGAAGATTTAAAAATCCCATTTGCATTTCGTTAGCTAGCTCTTCCTTTGGAGAAATGAGGCAAGATTTGAGAACTCTGTTTTTTTCTAATAGTTCCCGTCCCTCCATAAACTTGTTCTGCTGGGAAAGTCAGAACATCAAATCCCCAGAAGAAATTCTGTGGCACTAGCCTTACTTCCAGTGTTAAATTTTCTACATCTAAATGAGTGAGGTGGCAGCATTACCAAACTGTTCTGCTTTTGCATTAGGCGACTTTTCTTGATAAAAAGAAGAATTTACAAAACATCCAGAAGTGGCGGACCAAACGAAAATTTGTATTCAAATCGTTTCCGCCTGATAAGTTGCTAGCAAGTGGGTCTCTCACAATATTTTATCATCGATTCCTCACAAGGCTGATGTTGAGAAACAAAGAGTTTATTACATTTGTCTCTTACTCTGTCAGTAAAGGATCTGTTTTACCACAACTTGACCTTTCCAGCAAATTTATTACTTTCACTACAGTGTAGGTATCTGAGTATTTGTCCTTCTCATCGAATTCCATACAAGCTCGTACCTTGTGTCCACACTGGAAACGCTGTGTAGCCGCTTACTGACGAGAGGGTTACAACTATTTAGAATGACGATGCCGAGGAAACACATTATTTCCTGAGACGCTGTGTGAGGATTCGGGAAGTTCTTAGAAAGTGTGCGGGTGTTTGACCCTTCGACTAGGAATTGTATGAGATCATCATCAGAAAGTAACTCCCCACTACACTTGTCAACACATATGCAAGAGCTTCAGTCAGGAAAAAGTTCCAGTTTAGAAGTTAATGCACCATAAGTATAAATACAGGTTTTCTGCTTATTTCCGAATTTCTCAAATCTGCTTCTGTTTTTGAATCTATCAGACTTAATTTAAGCTTTGGCCTGGAGTTGCCGATGGTTGAGAATGTCTGGTTTTCCCCCTTCATTGTCATCATCATCATCTGAGTCCCCATCCGTCGGAACTGCTAGATCAGGGGGACTATGTACGTTCCAACTGTCTGGGGGGACAGGATGTCTAGGACATCCTGCTCAGTCAGACCTGGTTGCAAACATTCCGCGATACCTTTGTTACGAAACAAAAGAGAGATAAGAAGCGAAATCATTTTTGACGCTGCCACCTGCCCAGTCTGTGCACATGGACCTGACTGAAAACTCAGTTTATAAACAGAATGTAAATTGATGGATAACAACTTCTTTCAAACCAAACCCCCAATATACATATTTAGATCTACTGCAAACAGTTTCACCCGGAAAAACAAAGAACTTCTTCATAAAACAGTACTTACTTAACATCAGTATGCTACATTTCTGTTGTTGAACCACTACCTATAATACAGGCTGTCACAAACACAATGGGAATGCTAACAATGAAGTGTGAAAACTAAGAATGTAGAAATCAAACCTCTCTGACAAGACTACATTGTCATCAACGCTAAAAATAATTGTGAGCTGACAGTGAAGAAAGAACAAAACTATTCAACATTTGCGTCAATATGGACCTGACCGCTCAACCTTTTTGTAAATTACCTCTTCCACAGATCAAATAATTTTGCTTGTGATCTTTCAAAGAATCTTCCTGGCCCACGTTTTGTGCGGGTGTTCAATTTAAGATCACCCTGTATGCAAAATCCAAGTAATTTCGTGGCTGTTTCTGTTTCCTGTTATTTTTCATCACGGTTGTACATTTCACGAAATTTTCTGCGAGTACAACTTTCAGATATACAAGCACATCACCTGTGAGTAGCCATATACAGCTTCAGTCATTTTCCACAATCGATGTGGCTGAGCACACGTCAGTACACATTGCGGGGCGGCGGGTAATTATGGGAATTATATAAACTGATTCGACGCCTTTTTACGAGAGCCTGGCAACTATTTTTGTGGTCAGCTAGAAAGCGATGGAGAACATACTGACCATAGTTTCCAGCCTGCACATCCACATTCTTGTCCAGCCCACTGAAAGAAATGTTTCTATTCTCTTTTTGCTAAGCGGGATCAGGACTATCATCATAAATGAAATTTTAGAGTTCTAGTTTATACTTATAGTTGGTAAAGTTTCACACACATAACATTGTCAATGCCATTATGTTCATACTGACAGTAGATCTTTGTTTCCTAAACAGCACTATTAGCATTTCAGAGGCGAGCTCTATGGTAAATTGCTACCATATTGTCTTTCGCCCTGACTACTGATACTTAATTAAATTAAATGCTCGCCACAAAAGTGGAAGATAATTTCCCCATTTGCCACGCGAATTTGTAAATATCACGGACGGCACACTAACAATTACATTGGCGACAATCTAAGCGATCCAGGACGGTGTACAGTCCTCGCGAGTTATTACAGAAAATCAGCGTTTTACAACAGCGCGCAATACGGCATTCGAGTGACATGGATCGTACAGTGGCTGGGTGCGAAGTGAAGCCTGTCAGGCTGTATTTATATACGTGGCGCAGCGGACGGCCAAGGGAACACCTGCTGTCATCCGCCCTATGCACACGGCAGCAGTTACTAAACGGCCGCTTTCTCTGACACATAATCTTTATTAATGTAATTATGAATTGATTTAGAACATCTTCATATTTGCCTGCATGTAGGCACGTTGATTGAAATTACAGAGAAAGTTTCAGCTCGATTGCTTAAAAACGTCGCCTTCTAGAAGTTTTAGAGCGGAACTGACAGCAAAAAAATGGTTCAAATGGCTCTGAGCACTATGCGACTTAACTTCTGAGGTCATCAGTCGCCTAGAAAGAATTAATAAAACCTAACTAACCTAAGGACATCACACACATCCATGCCCGAGGCAGGATTCGAACCTGCGACCGTAGCGGTCGTTCAGTTCCAGACTGCAGCACCTAGAACCGCACGGCCACTCTGGCCGGCAACTGACAGCAGATCCTTCCCTATGAACTATAAACTTAAGAGACCTTGTACTGGTTGTTATTAACAGTACGGCCCTGAAATTTGTTATATCTTCATTATTTAATAGGTTTTATCATGTGCAATAAACAAAATTTTCTAGCATTACAATTACAGATACTTAATCTACTACAAACGGGTATGTTTTAGTTACGAATTTAGTTTTCATTAAATTATTCGAAAACTATTAGCAGTAGCTTAATGTGGTCACGTAATTATTATCTTTAAGTTGAACTCAAACCTTACCCAAATTTGTACATTTCTAAGTATAATATTTAGCGCCTTCAATTTTTCTTAAAAACGTGGATTCTGACCACAATTTTTATTTAATCAAATTTAGACTTGCACCAATTAATTATGACCAATTTCTTGCTTCATAGCTTTATTGTTTAGCGCCATTTAATTTTTTCTTAAAACGGTATATTTATGAAAACTACTGATCTTTTCACCCACACACTTGGCATTTAAAACATGATTACATTAACATATATCTTGAAAAAAGTTTGAAAACGGCAGTTTTAACTTTTAATTTCGTTCTTAATTATGACGCAATACTTGTGTGCTACGCGCAGACGCTTTATGGTGACGTGGCGGTACTCGCAGTGAATTGTGGTGAGTCCCGGCGCAATCACTCGCCTCTGCATCTCTCAAACGATACAGCCCTTGTTTCGCTACAACATCTCACTAAGCTGTGTACAAATTCCAGCTGTAGCAGCCTCCTTTACTGGCAGCCCTGTGCTGCCGAACCCAGGACCCAAGTCAGTCGGACCCCACTGTCAGACTGTGTACCTTAACCTAATGTGTGCTAGACGGGACAACACTGAACGCCAGCCATGATGGCAGCACACTTACGGACTTAGCCACATTTCACCAAACGAGGCCAGCCTGCAGCTCGGGAGTGCTCACTGCAACCAAGCAGCACCACGAGCGTCGGTTTCTGGGGGTGGAATAAATATACCGATGGTATGGCTGCCACTGGCAAACTGTTGGGCAACAACCTAGTACCTACGCACCACACCGCCGCAGCCAAGTCCCAGGTGGAGAGCTGAAGGCCTTCCTGACCACTAGGAGCCTGGACCCACCATCCTCCCTGAAGCTCAATCACGATTGACCTTAGAAAATTGAGTCAGAAGCCTTGTTGTCACTCCTACAGCTGAATCAAAGACCTCGTCTCCAGCTGCAGCATACAGCATCGAATTAGATAAGGCTGACTGGATTGACTGCACTGTATTACTGTATTTTTCTCATGTTCCCCATGCAAGCGTTATGACTGGCAAATGGCAGCACTGTATGGCACACTTCGTTAAGCCAGAGGAACCTGTCGATTTGTTACAGTTTTGGAAAAATGTTGATGATTACACTAGCATGAGTCCCGTAAGACGCACACAGTACAACTTAATGGGACAGAGTGCACTGTGCACAGAGCTAGCATCAGTTAAGTGTTAAATATGACAAAAATTTGTTCCTTATGTGAAACAGTAAACTGAGACAAGATTTCTCAGTATTACACATAAGATATAGAAGTAATGTTTTAACATTGCAGTTGCCTATGTTTTTGTTGTTGTGGTTGTTGATATCATTGTTGTTCCTATTTCGTTTTTCTGTTGTATTTGTTACATAGATATTCCACAGTGCCAGAATGAGAAACATAGGGGGTTACCACGTGGGAAGCAGTGCAGTCTTTGGTCTAAAAAATGGCTGAAATGAAGGCAAATAATATAGAACTACATAGACAGTGGAATGATATGTCTATAAAGATTCTATTAGGGGATATTTTTGAGTGTCCTCCTTCAAAAGTTTACACTAGAAGTACAACTCATAATATTACTGATTTCAATGAAGTCTTATTGGGGAGACTTTTTAGTGACTGTGTATTAAAATTATCAGCAGTCACTCATTTTTACTGATATCTTCAAGGTGGTTACATAATGGGTTCAAGTTTTCTACATAAGATGTGCACAATATGGACATAGTGGCTGTTGTAAAGCATTCAGTATGACTTCCTTTCCTAAGGTTTCCAGCAAAGTGTGTTTTTAAATATTGGTGAGTTTTTCGTTCCACATGTCTGCTCCACAGAGCTTACCTATATCCATTAACATGTAACATGTCTGCAGCCATGATGTCAAGTCTTCAAACAGGCAGAGTTTAAAAACTGTAATTTATCAGTGTAAGTAACTATTTCCATAGTTATATTTCAATTATTTTGATACAAAAGGATAGCTGATATTTTATAATAACTGAGTTCCAACTGCCCGCCAAATTCTTGTTACTGCTGAAAACTTTTAAGATGTAGACGTTTGTTTAAGTTCTGCTTGCAACTATATGTTTTTCAGAAGCTTTCTGAGAAACCTAGTTTCTTTTCTAACGTATCATAGACTACATTTGGTTCTGCCCTATTTCTTGTAAGATGTTGGTGCTCTGACATTTCTAATCACTAGTAATTTACCACAGAATACAGTGCTGATGGATGTAATGTGTGCTCGTGCAGTATAAATTTACTTTAGTGTTATAGGGGAGATTCAATAAAAGGGAGAGAATAAGATACTGTTGAAGTATAAAACTACTTCTATAAAATGACACCAAGAAGAGCACTGAATTCAAAGTTCTCAGGTGACAAGCAGATTTCCATACTCAGTGTCACATACGTTTCTACAGGACACATCACAGAGAAGTTTAGGACTTGACATAGACATGGATTCACAGCAATATGTTGCAACATGTGCACCTATCTCTACCAGGCCAGCATGTATCTAGAAACTACTAGGAATTTAACTAACTCATCTATATCAAAATACCACTGACACATCACATGTGACTGTCTTTATCTGGGTAGATTGGTTTCAGAAATGTTAAACTTACCATCATGTTCACAAATGTAGCTTTTAAAACCGACTTTTAAGTAATTATGTTTTGTTATGTATTTGACACTTCTCTTCCTTTCATTATCAGTGATGGTGCAACCTTTCTTTATTACTTTTTTCATATATTTCAGAAAGACTTGAGAAGTAAAGACGTTCTTTGGAAATGTATTTTGGAAATTCTGCCTAGTGTGTATAATTCAAACATGGGCAGCCATTCATAACAGAAGGCAAAGGGAAAATCACTTACCTGTGTATACTCTGATATGAGATGATAATTTTCATTAAATCTTGACTGCAATAAAGTAGCTAAGTCGTTGTCTTCCAATGGCTGCTGTGTACTTGAGTCTCTGGTCAGGTACAGGAGGATGTATGTCCTGTAGGGAGTAAGGGAAATCCAAAGTTACATTTCTCATATTACATTAGAAATACGAGAGTTACCAAACATTATGCATTCTCAACCATACGATTTTAGCATTATATTGAAAACTACAGTCTGTGTAATACTTTATAAGCTGCATTATTATGTTTAATTCAGTTTTCATGTGTGAAAACATTATGCTTCATGTCAGAAGAACTATGGCATCATCTAGTGCAGAAAACAATCCATAAATTATTCTTTTCTTGTTACCTGTTGACACCATTAATCCTGTCAGCAGCATGAATCTGCAAGGTAACTACATCAGGGCTGTAGCTACCACTTTCTGTGTTAACTACTGTGAGTGCATTCTGTGGCAAAATTGCTTTTGGAGGATAAGTGTGGCCTATTATCCGCGATTCTTCACCCAGAGACACCGTCTTCGCAGAAACGGCCACGGAGTATGTCCTGGCAGCTGACAAACCTGTAATCTGAGAACGAATACATTTGAATGAAAATAATATGATAGAAACCATTCCAAATGGAGTATTATGCTGTTTTGTTGTGCACACACAACACTGCATAGGATATCAATGAATAAGTTTACAACGAGGCCTGGAGAAGATAAATCTGAACACAGAACATCTTCATTGTTGCTCTCGTGTTCTTCGCACCAGATACGAATATACGATGACCGGAGACAGAAACAAAAGGAGAGAGCGGAATAAGCGGAGAAAAGTCACATTAATAAAGAACTGTTAGTGTCAGATGTATATAATTTTTGTATTTAAAGTGCAGAACTGAAGGAGCCACGTCAGAAAAAAATGGTACCTTGCTTTAAAGTGAAACATTATTTGGTGGCACATTTTTACATTAAGTTATGGGCAAATATGTAAAATTAAAAACTCACGCAAAGAATAGCATATGGACTAGAAAGTGAAATGTTTCTATATTTCCATAACAAAATTTTACATGGAAGAAAATTATATATTATAGAAATATATGAAGTTATATTCCTCAAAAACACTAATTAGAAATGAAAAGACTTGTCTGTCTGTATGATCCACTGAAGAATATCAAAATAAATTTGTGAAACTAAAATATATTTTTTATCGGCCTACAGGTACCACATATAGAAAGTTAATGTACACTACAAGCTATGAGTTTTCTGGATCTGTAAGACTGTGATTATGATCATGATAATCTTTTTCATTATATCCATCTATTTTCTTTGGAATAATAATCTGAAAAAACTATTTAGTGCCTGTTTACATTAGTAGCTGGTTAGTATCGAGACTGTGCTTTGCCCTTACATGTACACCATAAAAAACGTTTGATTGGCTACGCAAAACAAACATATTTGACTGTTTCTTTAAAGAACAGAAGAGAAACACTATCTGTTTTGAATTTTAATTGTAATGTCCAGGAAGTTTTGCTTGAAAATTATGAATTACTTAGGAATCGAGCAGACAACTCACCGAATGGCAGAAGTGCTGCATTGTCGATAAGCACACAAACAAAGGGTACAGAGCTGTGATGGCTTTAAGAATGCACTTCCTTTTTCTAGCTCTAGGGAAAACATCCACATGAGTGCACAACACAAATGTGCACAGATGTCTCCCTACATTATGCTCAATCGACTGCCAGCTCTTTACTGGCCAACAGTAAGTATATTGGGGTGTGGTGGGGGTATGTGGATGGGTGAGGGGTGGAGACAAGTGGGAGGCTGGGAGGGAGTTTGGGGAAGCATCTAGCGGCTTGTGGGAGAGTGGGGAGACGTCTGTGGGCTACCTAGGGGTGCAGGTAAGACAGCTGGTGTCACGATGCTGGCAACATGATTTCATAGACTAGGGAGTGAGATAACAGCACACATTTAGTTGATGTAGTGGTACTGGGTGGGGGAGGGCATACGCACAAACACCCACACTTACACACACACACACACACACTACTGTGTGGGGGTGGAGGGGCACCGAGTTACCTTTCCTTTCGACCAGAAGATTGCAGGATCGAAGAATGTGCTGTAAGGATAGCTCCCATCTTCACAGCTCAGAGAATCTGGTGGTGGTGGGGAGGATCCAGATGGCATGGGTTTTGAAGTTGTCATTGAAACCTCGCATGTTGTAGCACTGGGTGGTCCAGCCAGTTTTTGCAGACAATTTGGTGGTGGCCATTCATTCTATTTGACAGCTGCTGTGTTATCAGACCAATGTAAAACACTGTGTAGTGTCTGCAACAGAGCTGGTATACAACATAGCTGCTTTCACAGGTGGTACAGGCTCTGATAGGGTAGGATAAGTCTGTGATGGGACTGGAGTAGGTCCGGCTGAGTGGCTTCCCAAAGTGGTTTTCCTCCACCTACGCAATCTCCACAAAATCCTAGCCCATCCCTTTGCCACTCCCATCCCTAGTCCCCTGCCACAAGGATTATACCGCTGTGAAAGGTCCAGATGCAAGACCTGGTTAATCCACTCACTGAGTACAGCTTAGTACAGTACTGTCAGAGGTTTATCCCAGCCCATGAGAGGTCAGACCACTTGTGAAAGCAGCCATGTTACATACAAACTCTGCTACAACTACTGCACAGCGTTTTACATTGGTATAACAAACAACCAGCTGTCAACCAGAATGACTGGCCGCCGCCAAACTGGTGCCAAAAACGAGGTACACCACCCAGAGGCACAACATGCAGCAGAGCACAACATATGGGATTTCAATGGCTTCTTCACAACCCATGCCATCTGGATCCTCTCCATCACCACTAGCTTTACTGAATTGCATAGTTGTGTGTGTGTGTGTGTGTGTGTGTGTGTGTGTGTGTGGTGTGTGTGTGTGTGTGTGTGTGTGTGTGTGAGACAGAGAGAGAGAGAGAGAGAGAGAGAGAGAGTATACACCACCCTGTGTCCCATTACCTCCACCAAATTTGTCCCCACATCAGCTGATTGTGTACTGTTATCTCTCTGCCTAGTCCATGAAAGTGTATGCTCAGCCTTCTGCCACCTGGCCCTCTACCTGCACCCCTAGGTATCTTACAGACTCCTTTCCACTCTCCCACAAGTCGCTTGGCACTCCCTCGACCACTCCGTGCCTCTGGACTCTCTCCATCCCTCACTCCACCCTACTGCACACCTCTAACTCGGCACAGTCCACTCATCGTGGGCCAGTGAAGAGCTGGCTGTCGGCTGAGCACAATGTAGAGGCAGAGGCATGTGCAGGTGAGTGAGTGTGTGTATGTGTATTTGTGTGCATGTTTTTTTCCTTCATCTAGAAAAAGGAAGTGCATTCAAGAAACTAGCCAAGCTCTTGTTTGTGTCACTATCGATGACACAGCACTTCTTCCTTTCGCTGAGTCGTCTCCTTTATCCCTAAACAATTAGTAACTTTTTATTTTCATTAGTTATACTGTATTCATTGATCACTCTGATAATTCACAGAGGAAGTTATTTAGCATCTAACAACTTTCTATACATAGGAAAGTTGTAAAGTATGAAATGTACGCCCTAAATATACTTGAGACTAATTTATCATTCAATATTAAAGATAAACACAATTTCCATAGACACCAAACGTATTAAAAATTTACGAAGTTATTCACTTAAGGAAACTCTTTACTTGTATTAGCATTTTCGATCTTCACTATGTATTCCGAGTGTATATTCTCTCTTAAACTAAGTTACATTGCCACTAAACACTTACAGTGCTTCTAAACTACTTGTTTTCATTTATTTCGTGTAATTTGTCACATAATATACTGAGGAATGGGGCAGCTGCATCAGGAACGCGGTTTTCGTAGTTCAGAATTGTGACATTATGGGTAGTTGCCTCATGGAGCCTTCAGCTAACAGAGGCGGCGTTAACTATGTGTTTAGTTGGTGGCTGAGAAGGGCTGGCTACACTAGCACAGAGTGCTGCTGGATGTGGGAATTTTACGGGTGGGTCCAAACAGGCACTGGTGAAGCGGTTGGAGCACACACAATGGCGACTACAGTGAACGAAAACATAAGATGGATATTGCTTTTCCATGGGAACTACGGTACAGGCCTCATTAAGAAGCTAACATAAAAGCAAATACAGCATAAAAATTGCAGCTGTTAGGTGAGCTCATTCTAACTTAATGCATGATTCAATGATAAGCAAGTACAACAGTTAATTATGAATACTGCACAGTACAACAGAAATTAATAACACTTAAACCACTGAAGTAATCACAGCATATGAAATATTTAACAAAAAGTGACAATGTCAGCACAGACTACAACAGGCCACGTTCCAAATTCTCTATGTCTCTCAAAAGTTACAGACTATTTCATAAAAGTCAAATACGCATATGTGCGAGAATCATAAATCCTTCACAAGCTACAGGTAATAAGAAGGCCATCATAGTTCCTCATCTAATCGCACCAGTTAATGATTGTTTAGATTTAATGATTAGATTTACTTTAAATGAATATGTATGTAGAAGGTCATTAACAAAAGTTGTATTAAATTGCTGTGGGAGTGTGAATATAAAATGTAAGACTTTTTGATCTAAAAACAAGTATCTAGAGGGCACGAGGGTTCATTTTCTTGTCTGGACATTTTTAATGTAATTTAAATGCAACTACATCATACTGTAAAATCAGACACTATCGCACTCATGACTTCTGTCAACAGTTTATGTGGTAATGTGTCACTTTTATAATGAGAGGTCACAAACTGATCACAGTTACTGTAATAATATTCGTCTAACCTCTGTATATAAAGGGCCATGTTTCGTCTGGCCCACTCACTCACTGACTCATTATCGAACAGACCAAGCCTCTAACGATAGAAACTTGAAATTTATAGAGGATTATGATTTTTTACTGTAGACATCGCTTAAGAAGGTATTTTTCGAATTTCCACTACTAAGGGAGTGAAAAAGGGACAGATATGTTTTTGAAAATATTTTCTATTAACGCAATTTTGAGGCCAGATCTATGAAAACTGGTATTCGGTTTCTTGGTCAGAAATAAAGAAATACGTTTGTTAGCATTATTGAAAATGTAACCACATATGGGGTTGAAATGCTAGGTGAATTACTTTTTGAAAATAAATAGTTGTAAATGAACTACTAAAGTGTTTTTAAAGCTACATCTATGCACACTGGTATTTAACATCGTGGTTACAAGTAAAAAAGTGTTTCTGGAATTTTGACCCCTATAGGGTTTGAAATAGCAACCAAAGAGTTTCATGAAATATTTCATTATGGACACACTCTCCAAGCTAAATTCATGAAAATTTGCATTTGACTTCTTGGGTAGACAAAAAACTACATGTATCACTGTTTTAGGAAATTCAACTGGTATGTGGGTGGAATAAGGGATGATAGTGGAAATATCTTATTATGCTAACATTCTTGTAGCTAATTCTATGAAAACCTGTGTTTGGCTCCTCTGTTAGAAACAAAAAAATATGCATGTCACTGTTTTTGGAAATTGAGTCCCTAAGAGGGTGAAATAGGGAGGTGAAATGTTTTATGAAAATATTTCGTTGTGAAAGCATTTTAAACCAAAATGTAGGAAAACTGCTGTTTGACTTCTCAGTTACAAATGAGAGAAATAGGAATTCACTGTTTTTGGAAATTTAACCCCTATATGGGTGAAACAGGGAAGGAAAAACTTTTTGAAAATGTGTCGCCATTAAGGCAATTTTAAAGATCGAGCTATGATTTATTTTCCCAGAGAGAATTAAAAAGTACTAACTTCAGAATTTTTGGAAATTAAATGGCAAGGGGGTAAAATAGGGGCGAAAGTTGTTTTGCATATGAATAATAAGTAAGGAACTATTAAAACATGTGTAAAGCAACTGGTATGAAAAGTGGTATTTGATCTTTCAGTTAAAAATGAAAAAAGTAAGCCGGCCGAAGTGGCCGTGCGGTTAAAGGCGCTGCAATCTGGAACCGCAAGACCGCTACGGTCGCAGGTTCGAATCCTGCCTCGGGCATGGATGTTTGTGATGTCCTTAGGTTAGTTAGGTTTAACTAGTTCTAAGTTCTAGGGGACTAATGACCTCAGCAGTTGAGTCCCATAGTGCTCAGAGCCATTTGAACCATTTGAAAAAAGTACGTGAATCAGTGTTTTTGGAAATTTGACCCTCCAAGGGAGTGAAATAGAGGATGTAATGTTTTGTGATATTATTTCATTATGAAAACGTTTTCAAAGCGAAATTATGAAAATTTGAAAATGGATTTTGTGTTGTATATATAAAGTAACGTGTTTCACTGTTTTAGTAAATTCATTCCCTTGGGGGATGAAAATATTTATAGTATTAACAAATATTTATAGCTAAATCTATGAAAACTGGTATTTGACTTGTCAGTTGGATGTAAAGAAACAGGTTAGGGGGATGAAAGTTTCTTAGGAAATATCAACACGAGGCTTGTCCTCACTACTAATTGATGCAAAATTTCGTCTCCATTTGCTCCCAGGCAGACTCATGACGTTATATGTTTTGAATACCCCATCTGTATTCGGCCAGTGTCCGTTGTTACTAGCACCCCATGGTAAGCATCTTCTTCTGCACCGGAATCAAGGGAGCGTTTAGTTTCACAGCGGCATCTTACTGCTGAAAATTATTCGCATGTCTAGTGATTTCTATGGGGTTTCTTTACGGTGTTTCATAATATTTGCTTGTGGCTGCCAGTGCTTGGGTGTTACCAAAACGAGTCCCGTGGTCTCCTTGTCACAAAGCATGTTCCATAAGAGCTGCTATGACAGTTTCTCCCCTTCTACAATTGCTTAGGTGAGGTTGTAGCTGCTTTATGACCGATCTTTTAGTTGTGCCAAAGTATACGTCTCCACAACTGCGCAGTATCCTGCAAACTCCGGCTTTTTTCAGCGGTTTGGGAGCACCCTTGGCCGAATTAAGGTGTTCCTGTATCTTCCGGATGGATTTGCAGATTACAGCGATATTTCATTTACTCACCATCTTTCCTGTGCCGTCAGTAATGTATTTTACGAACGTCAGGAAAACCTTGAACTACGCAGACACCTGTACTTCGTTATGACCTTCTCATGTCTATCCTAACGTCTTTGTTATTTCTGCATACGGATATTCGTTATTTAGGAATGCATTGGTGAGATACTAAAATGATGTTTCCAGCAGATCTGGTTCACAGATGTTCCTCGCTCTATCCACCGACGTTTCTGTAAAACATCGCTTTTTGTCGTGGATGATGGTTTCAATCCCAGGGTAGGAACGGTCGATGGACATACAATTTCATTTTACAGTGTGAGCCATGATTCCATCTTCTGTCCAGAACCCATCCATCTACCTCCTACTCCACACTGAATTGAATATTTGGATTAAAACCATTGACATGCTCACGAAAACGAATCATTTCTACAGAATGAGATTTTCACTCTGCAGCGGAGTGTGCGCTGATATGAAACTTCCTGGCAGATTAAAACTGTGTGCCCGACCGAGACTCGAACTCGGGACCTTTGCCTTTCGCGGGCAATCACTAGGTCAATTAATCCACTTCCTGTATGTCTGAAGAAATAATAAATCAATAACCTTACTGTGATAGTGGGCCAAATTCCAAAACTGTTTCATTGCCGTTGTCAGGAGGGAGAATGATAATACTGTTGTCCTCATCAAGGTGTTTAGGAGCATTCTTCTCGCCCACACTTATGTTACTTTTAGGAGCTAATACTCTTACTGCTTCTATACATATTTCATCAACTGTTACCGGATCCACTCTACGAGTGCAATTTCTTCCGTATGTGAATTTGACAGACCAATGGTAAAATTTCCTTCCTGGCAAGTACAGATATCTTATAGATAAAGAGTATTCGGATAAATGGATAAGTGTAGGAAATGTCGAAATGCCATAAAGTACGATTAAGTTACAAGTTATCAAATTTCTTCTCCTATTAGACGATGTCAAACGCGTTTTCCCGTAGTACCATGCAATAATCTGTCAATTTTGTCAGAGCCATCACAATTTATTATCCCGTAGTGCCTCACAATAATCTATCCATTTTTTTGCAGTCACCAGTACACAGTTTATCATTCTAAGGTTGTTGTTGTTGTGGTCTTCAGTCCTGAGACTGGTTTGATGCAGCTCTCCATGCTACTCTATCCTGTGCAAGCTTCTTCATCTCCAACTACTGCAGCCTACATCCTTCTGAATCTTCTTAGTGTATCCATTTCTTGGTCTCCCTCTACGATTTTTACCCTCCACGCTGCCCTGCAATACTAAACTGGTGATCCCTCGATGTCTCAGAACATGTCCTACCAACCGATCCCTTCTTCTAGTCAAGTTGTGCCACAAGCTCCTCTTCTCCCCAACTCTATTCAATACCTCCTCATTAGTTATGTGATCTAACCATCTAATCATCAGCATTCTTCTGTAGCACCACATTTCGAAAGCTTCTATTCTCTTCTTGTCTAAACTATTTATCGTCCACGTTTCACTTCCATACATGGCTACACTCCATACAAATACTTTCAGAAACGACTTCCTGGCATTTAACTCTACACTCGATGTTAACAAATTTTTCTTCTTCAGAGACGCTTTCCTTGCCATAGCTATTCTACATTTTATATCCTCTCTACTTCAACCATGATCAGTTATTTTGCTCCCCAAATAGCAAAACTCCTTTACTACTTTAAGTGTCTCATTTCCTAATCTAATTCCCTCAGCATCACCCAACTTAATTTGACTACATTCCATTATCCTAGTTTTCCTTTTGTTGACGTTCATCTTATACCCTCCTTTCAAGACACTGTCCATTTCGCTCAGCTGCTCTTCCAAGTCCTTTGCTGACTCTGACAGAATTACAATGTCATCAGCGAACCTCAAAATTTTTATTTCTTCTCCATGGATTTTAATTCCTACTTCATACTTTTCTTTTGATTCCTTTATTGCTTGCTCAATATACAGATTGAATAACATTGGGTATAGGCTACAACCCTGTCTCACTCCCTTCCCAACCACTGCTTCCCTTTCATACCCCTCGACTCTTATAACTGCCATCTGCCTTCTGTACAATCTGTAAGTAGCCTTTCGCTCCCTGTATTTTACCCCTGCCACCTTCAGAATTTGAAAGTGAGTATTCCAATCAACATTGTCAAAAGCTTTCTCTAAGTCTACAAATAATAGAAACGTAGGTTTGTCTTTCCTTAATCTTTCTTTTAAGATAAGTCGCAGGCTCAGTATTGCCTCACGTGTTCCAACATTTCTATGGAATCCAATCTGATCTTCCCCGAGGTCGGCTTCTATCAGTTTTTCCATTCGTCTGTAAAGAATTCGCGTTAGTATTTTGCAGCTGTGACTTATAAAACTGATAGTTCGGTAATTTTTACATCTGTGAACACCTGCTTTCTTTGGGATTGGAATTATTGCATTCTTCTTGAAGTCTGAAGGTATTTCGCTTGTCTCATACATCTTGCTCACCAGATGGTAGAGGTTTGTCAGGACTGGCTCTCCCAAGGCTGTCAGTAGTTCTAATGGAATGTTGTCTACTCTGGGGGACTTGTTTCGACTCAGGTCTTTCAGTGCTCTGTCAAACTCTTCACGCAGTATCGTATCTCCCATTTCATCTTCATCTACATCCTCTTCCATTTCCATAATATTGTCCTCAAGAACATCGCCCTTGTATAGACCCTCTATATACTCCTTCCACCTTTCTGCTTTCCATTCTTTGCGTAGAACTGGGTTTCCATCTGACCTCTTGATATTCATGCAAGTCATTCTCTTTTCTTCAAAGGTCTTTTTAATTTTCCTATACGCAGTATCTGTCTTACCCCTAGTGAGATAAGCCTCTACAGTTCCGCACTGTCGCCTGATAAACAAAGTAAGAGCCTACGGAATATCAGACCAGCTGTGTGGCTGGATTGAAGAGTTTTTAGCAAACAGAACACAGCATGTTGTTATCAATGGAGAGACGTCTACAGACGTTAAAGTAACCTCTGGCGTGCCACAGGTGAGTGTTATGGGACCATTGCTTTTCACAATATATATAAATGACCTAGTAGATAGTGTCGGAAGTTCCATGCGGCTTTTCGCGGATGATGCTGTAGTATACAGAGAAGTTGCAGCATTAGAAAATTGTAGCGAAATGCAGGAAGATCTGCAGCGGATAGGCACTTGGTGCAGGGAGTGGCAACTGACCCTTAACATAGACAAATGTAATGTATTGCGAATACATAGAAAGAAGGATCCTTTATTGTATGATTATATGATAGCGGAACAAACACTGGTAGCAGTTACTTCTGTACAATATCTGGGAGTATGCGTGCGGAACGATTTGAAGTGGAATGATCATATAAAATTAATTGTTGGTAAGGCGGGTACCAGGTTGAGATTCATTGGGAGAGTGCTTAGAAAATGTAGTCCATCAACAAAGGAGGTGGCTTACAAAACACTCGTTCGACCTATACTTGAGTATTGCTCATCAGTGTGGGATCCATACCAGATCGGTCTGACGGAGGAGATAGAGAGGATCCAAAGAAGAGCGGCGCGTTTCGTCACAGGGTTATTTGGTAACCGTGATAGCGTTACGGAGATGTTTAATAAACTCAAGTGGTAGACTCTGCAAGAGAGGCGCTCTGCATCGCGGTGTAGCTTGCTCGCCAGGTTTCGAGAGGGTGCGTTTCTGGATGAGGTATCGAAAATATTGCTTCCCCCTACTTATACCTCCCGAGGAGATCACGAATGTAGAATTAGAGAGATTAGAGCGCGCACGGAGGCTTTCAGACAGTCGTTCTTCCCGCGAACCATACGCGACTGGAACAGGAAAGGTAGGTAATGACAGTGGCACGTAAAGTGCCCTCCGCCACACACCGTTGGGTGGCTTGCGGAGTATAAAAGTAGATGTAGATGTAGATCTACTTTACTAAATATATAAATCTTCTTGTATCTCTTAGTTGACCTCTCTAATTACGAACTACCTAACAGTCACTGGCACTAGTCTCAAGACAGAAATCATCTAAATGGTCTGCTCTACTTGTTGCCATTAGAGGTAATAGGAGGGGGGTTTGAAAAGCTCTCAGAACGGATTAGGAAAAAAATACTTACATCACTGAAACTATTTTACTTTTGAATGTAGTCTTTTTGTAGATTAATTCACTTGGTCCAGCGATGTGCCAGTGCCTTGTTCCCATCTCTAAAATGAGTTTCCTCCAGGCCTGCAAAATAGATGTCAACTCTGGCTATCAGTTCTTCGGTCAAAGTGAACCTTTGTCCACCAAGAAAGTTTTGCAGTTTTGGGAAGAGATGGAAGTCTGACGGAACCATATCAGGTGAATAAGGCGGGTGTGGCAACAATTCGTACCTTAGTTCGGGTAATTTTTTCATGATGACGGCACATATGTGCGGGCGCGTTGTCTCGATGGAAGATGACACTCTTCCTTGCTAAACGTGACCTTTTATCGCTTATATTTTGTTGCAATTTTCCCAGGAGGTTATCATAGTAATTTACAGTAATTGGTTGCACAGTTGGGAGTTAATATACAAACAGAATCCCCTTCGCATCCCAGAACACTGATGCCATGACCTTTCCCACCAAAGGAATTGTCTTTGCTTTCTTTGGTGGAGGAGAATCAGCATGTTTCCACTGCTTTGACTGTTGTTTTGTCTCTGGGGTTTAGTAGTGCATCCAAGTTTAATCTGTATTCACAAACCGGTCCAAAAAATCTTGTTCGTTTCTCCTGAAACTGTCCGAACATTGCTCATATATGTCCATTCTCACGCGTTTTTGATCCAGCGTCAAGATTCGCGGCACCCATCTTGCAGATAACTTTCTTACTTCTAATTCTTCAGTTAAAATGGGATATACTCTTTCAGATGATGTCTGACAAGCAAGAGCAGTTTCTCGCACTTTCAAACGGCGGTCCTCCGTGAATATTTAGTGCACTTTTGCATTGATTTCTGGTATATTGACACATCTTGGCCGACCACTGTGCGGATCATCATCGAAGCTCTACCGAAAATTTTTAAATGCATTTCTCCACCTGGAAGCAGTTCAGTGTAAAGGAGCAGAGTCCCCCAATGTATTCTGTAAACCAGCATGAATGCTCTTTGCTTTCATACCTTTCTTTACGAAGTACTTAATCACTGCTCGAATTTCGATTTTACCATCTTCGCAAATCACTACGTGAGAACAACAACAGTGCCACTTCACCGCCACACATCTCTTTCGAGAGCACTGATGTGGCACGTGTTTACAGGCTACAGTCCAATGAATATCACGTGAACAACTCGCTGTGCCAGCGCTGACCTCTCGTGATGATTCCAAGAACTTCACAAACCACCCTCATACATTTTCATCATGAGGCGCTACAAAAGTATGTGTTCTAAGTAACTTTCAAATAAATCACCTAGGTTATTAAGATGTCCACTTATTGAAATTATCCTAACCAAATGTTGGATGACAAAAGAGTCCTTCAGTGATGAGAGCATTACTGGGGAAAATATATGCTAGTGAAGTGGGTTTTTCATTAAACGTTTTGGCTACACATGAGGATATATTCCTAGAACTTTTCGAACGATCCTCTTCCATTTCCATCATGAGGCGCTACCAAAGTATGTGTTCTAAGTAACATTCAAATTAATCTTCTAGGTTATTAGCATGTCCACTTATTGAAATCATCCTAACCAAATGTTGGATGACAAAATAATCCTTCAGTGATGGGAATATGACTGGGGAACATGCATTCTAGTTACATATGTTTTTCATTAAACGTTTTGGCTACATATGAGGATATATTCCTAGAACTTTTGTAACGATCCTCTTCCATTTCCATCATGAGGCGCTAACAAAATATGTGATCTAAGTAACTGTCAAATTAATCACTTAGGTTATTAGAATGTCCACTTATTGAAATCATCCTAACCAAATGTTGGATAGCAAAAGAGTCCTTCAGTGATGAGAGTTTGACTGAAGAACACACGTTCTAGTGACGTGGGTTTTCCATTAAACGTTTTGGCTACATATGAGGATATATTCCTAGAACGTTTCAAACGATCCTCTTCCACTTCCATCATGAGGCGCTACCAAAGTATGTGTTCTAAGTAACTTTCAAATTAATCACCTAGGTTATTAGGATGTCCACTTATTGAAATCATCCAAACCAAATGTTGGATAACAAAATAGTCCTTCAGTGATGAGAATATGACTGGGGAACATACATTCTAGTTACGTATGTTTTTCATTAAACGTTTTGGCTACATATGAGAATATATTCCTAGAACTTTTCAAACGATCCTCTTCCATTTCCATCATGAGGCGCTACCAAAGTATGTGTTCTAAGTAATTTTCAAATTAATCACCTAGGTTATTAGGATGTCCACTTATTATAAACATCCTAAACAAATGTTGGATAGCAAAATAGTCCTTCAGTGATGAGAATATGACTGGGGAACATACATTCTAGTTGCGTATATTTTCCATTAAACGTTTCGGCTACATATGAGGATATATTCCTAGAACTTTTCAAACGATCCTCTTCCATTTCCATTATGAGGCGCTACCAAAGTATGTGTTCCAAGTAACTTTCATATTAATCACCTAGGTTATTAGGATGTCCACTTATTGAAATCATCCTAAACAAATGTTGGATAACAAAAGAGTCCTTCAGTGATGAGAGTATGACTGGGGAACATACATTCTAGTGAGGGGGATTTTAATTAAACGTTTTGGTTACATATGAGGATGTATTCCTAGAACTTTTCGAACGATCCTCTTCCATTTCCATCATGTGGTGCTACCAATGTATGTGTTCTAAGTAACTTTCAAATTAATCTTCTAGGTTATTAGCATGTCCACTTATTGAAATCATCCTAACCAAATTTTAGATAACAAAAGAGTCCTTCAGTGATGAGAGTATGACTGGGGAACATATGTTCTAGTGACGTGGGTTATTCATTAAACGTTTTAGCTACATATGAGGGTATATTCCTGGAACTTTTCAAACGATCCTCTTCCATTTCCATCATGAGACGCTACCAAAGTATGTGTTCTAAGTTACTTTCAAATTAAACACCTAGGTTATTAGGATGTCCACTTATTGAAATCATCCTAACCAAATGTTGGATAACAAGAGTCCTTCAGTGATGAGGGTACGACTGGGGAACATACATTCTAGTTACGTATGTTTTCTGTTGAACGTCTTGGCTACATATGAGGATATATTCCTAGAACTTTTCAAACGATCCTCTTCCATTTCCACCATGAGGCGCTATTAAAGTATGTGTTCAAGTAACTTTCAAATTAATCTTCTAGGTTATTAGCATGTCCACTTATTGAAATCATCCTAACCAAATTTAGGATAACAAAAGAGTCCTTCAGCGATGAGAGTATGACCGGGGAAAATACGTTCGAGCGACGTGGGTTTTTCATTGAAGGTTTTGGCTACATATGAGGATTTATTCAACCATGAGGCACAACCAAAGTATGTGTTCTAAGTAACTATCAAATTAATCACCTAGGTTATTAGGATGTCCCCTTATTGAAATCATCCTAACCAAATGTTGGATAACAAAAGAGTTCGCCAGTGATGAGAGTATGACAGGGGAACATACATTCTAGTGACGTGGGTTTCTTCAATAAACGTTTTGGCTACATATGAGGATATATTCCACCTTGAGGCGCTACCAAAGCATGTGTTCTAAGTAACTTTCATATTAACCACCTAGGTTTATAAGGATGTCCACTTATTGAAACCATCCTAACCAAATGTTGGATAGCAAAAGAGTTCTTCAGTGTTGAGAGTATGACTGGGGAACATACATTCTAGTGACGTGGGTTTTTCATTAAACGTGTTGGCTACATATTAGGATATATTCCTAGAACTTTCCGAACGATCCCCTTCCATTTCCATCATGAAGCGCTACCAAAGTATATTTTCTAAGTAACTTTCAAATGAATCTTCTAGGTTATTAGCATGTCCACTTATTGAAATCATCCTAACCAAATGTTGGATAACAATAGAGTCCTTCAGTGACGAGAGTATGACTGGGGAACATACGTTCTAGTGACGTGGGTTATTCATTAAACGTTTTGGCTACATATGAGGATATATTCCTAGAACTTTTCAAACGATCCTCTTCCATTTTCATCATGAGGCGCTACCAAAGTATGTGTTCTAAGTAACTTTGAAATTAATCACCTAGGGTATTAGGATGTCCACTTATTGAAATCATCCTAACCGAACGTTGGATAACAGAAGAGTCCATCAGAGATGAGAGTATGACTGGGGAACATACATTCTAATTACATATGTTTTCCATTAAAAGTTTTAGTTACATATGAGGATATATTCCTAGAACCTATCAAACGCTCCTCTTCCATTTTCATCATGAGGCGCTACCAAAGTATGTGTTCTAAGTAACTTTGAAATTAATCACCTAGGTTATTAGGATGTCCACTTATTGAAATCATCCTAACCAAATGTTGGATAGTAAAAGAGTCCTTCAGTGATGAGAGTATGACTGGGAAACATACATTCTAGTTACGTATGTTTTCCATTAAACGTTTTAGCTACATATGAGGATATATTCCGAGAACCTTTTAAATGCTCTTCTTCCATTTCCATCATGAGGCGCTACCAAAGTATGTGTTCTAAGTAACTTTCAAATAAATCGCCTAGGTTATTAGGATGTCCACTTATTGAAATCATCCTAACCAAATGTTGGGCAACAAAAGAGTCCTTCAGTGATGAGAATATGGCTGGTGAACATACATTCCTGTGACATGGAATTTTCATTAAACGTTTTGGCTACATATGAGGATATATTCCTAGAACTTTTCAAATGGTCCTCATACATTTCCATCATGAGGCACTACCAATGTATGTGTTCTAAGTAACTTTCAAGTTAATCTCCTAGGTTATTAGGATGTTCACTTATTGAAATCATCCTAACCAAATGTTGGATAACAAAAGAGTCCTTCAGTGATGAGAGTATGAAAGGGGAACATACATTCTAGTGACGTGGGTTTTTCATTAAACGTTTTGGTTACATGTGAGGATACATTCCTAGAACTTTTCAAACGATCCTCCTCCATTTTCATCATGAGGCGCTAACAAAGTATGTGTTCTAAATCACTTTGAAATTAATCACCTAGGTTATTAGGATGTCCACTTATTGAAATCATCCTAACCAAATGTTGGATAACAAAAGAGTCCTTCAGTGATGAGAGTATGACTGGGGAACATACATTCTAGTGACGTGGGTTTTTCATTCAACATTTTGGCTACGTATGAGGATATATTCCCAGAACTTTTCAAACGATCCTCTTCCATTTCCATTATGAGGTGCTATCAAAGCATGTGTTCTAAGTAACTTTCAAATTAATCACCTAGGTATATTAGGATTGCTACTTATGGAAATCATCCTAATCAAATGTTGAATGACATAAGAGTCCTTCAGTGATGAGAATATGACTGGGGAACATGCATTCCTGTGACATGGATTTTTCATTAAACGTTTTGGCTCCACATGATGATATATTCCGAGAACTTTTCAAACGACCCTCATACATTTCCATCATGAAGCGCTACCAAAGTATGTGTTCTAAGTAACTTTCAAATTAATCACCTAGGTTTATTAGGATGTCCACTTATTGAAATCATCGTCATCAAATGTTGGATGACAAAATAGTCCATCAGTGATGAGAAAGTGACTGGGGAACATGCATTCTTGTGTCGTGGGTTTTTCATTTAACGTTTTGGCTTCACATGAGGATGTCTAGTTGTCTGTAGAAGGATCCATCTGTCCGCCTGCGCCGACTGATCGTACTGTGTTTTGCACAAACAGTCTCAAATGCAGCTTCAATGTCTGTCTCAAAGGACAAGCATTTTTTATCTACTGTGATGGATGCATTATATCCATTTTCTATTAGATGATCTTTTGGATATACGATTAGATTTACTCTACAAATAGCATTGCTGTAAAGTTGAGAAAGCTTTCTATACCTAGCGTTACGTGAGTTCCACTGCTCTTTAGGAGCGCTTGAAACTTTGTGGCTTTGTTTGGGATGTAACCGATAGACAAATAAATAACAAAAGTCGTCCAGTACTGAGAACTAGCTCACGTGATGTTGTTTTCACCTAACGGTTTGAGGGACTCTACCCTCTCTACACTGTCATTTCCTATTGACCAAGTGATCTGAGATTGCGTCTTTTGTATCCTGAAATTTTATTTTCTTACTTGAGTATGTTAGTAGCTAGTTAGTAGTTAGTAAGAGGCAATTCCCTATTCCTAAAGTATTCGTCAATTATTTTAGTTAGCATTCCTTTAAGAGACCATATGAAATAGGTTGTAACATTCGTCCATATACCTCATATTGGTAAGAAGGTTCCTCTGAAGATACACGATAATCTTGCAATGGGATATCATCACAACATTCATTAGAATTAACTTGTGTGTCAATCTGTTCAACAATTATGATAAAAGACCTCAGCTGTCCATTGATGTTATCAGGCATGCCCCACTCCACCAACATGCTGTTCTCTGTTGCGTTGATTATTCTCAGATTTACTGGTGGGGTGGAAGCTGAAAAATAGAAAGAATTACAATGAAAAAAGTATTTAATTTTTTTCACTGACGTTAAATCTGCTAACAAAAATTAGGAACTGAATACATCTAGTCCAACGAATCTGGTTAAAGTAAAGGCGGGCTATTACAAAAATTAGGTGGTCCATTTTTTAAATGGGAAATTTTATTGAAGATTAACGACTCCAGGAAGCATAATGCAAATCTAATATAGTTACCCGAGATGAAGGAGCAACACAGCATGTAAAATTCAGTTTAAAAAGTAAATGCAAAGCTCATGAAGACTGGTATCTCAGTGCAATGTCGCAGACTCTTGAGAAGTTGAATTCTATTGTCATGCCAAAGTATTTAATGAGAATCGTATAATTCAGGTAAAAGTGACTCATTCAGACGGTTAAGCACACGTCCAGACAGCAGAACTTAGTACACTGTTTCCAGGATTCGCAGAGGCACGCTGGTCCCATACCGAATTCGCCCAGCAGATAAACGGCGAGGGCTAGTGTGCTAGCCTATCTGGATGTGGTGGCTTTTAGGCGGTTTCCGACGTCCGATTACGTGAACACTGGGTTGGCAGGCACGTCCCGAACATATGATTCACAAACATTTCAAAACCTGTTCTTACACTTTCACATGGGATAACGCTAGAAGTAGATGGGAGGGTTACAGAACCCACCGTTATAGGGGAGGGGGGAGGGACCCATCCAAGGGACACCAGATAAGGCCAGGTAAAAGAAGAAAAAGAAGAGAAGGAATTTAAGAAGGTTGAGTGGCCCAATGAAACATGCTTCTCTCCAGAAACCGCATGTATCGAATTTTAAGAAAACATTTAAGAATAATTACTAGTTATACAGAGACCTGAAAGTCTAGGACCTGATTCACGCCATCAGTGTAAAATACAAACTATATTCAGAATATCAAATGTATTCAGAACAAATTATGGGTAAGTCCTACTATTTATACATGAGTTACATGCCCAATAAGCGCTGGAGAGAGCAAAGGAAACAGACCTGTAGAGGAGCATTTCTCAACTTTTCAGTGATCCTGAACCAATTTTCGGTGGCAACTTTCATCCCCCTCCCCCACCCTTCTTCCTCAGAAGATAACGATACACAATGTATTTTGAGTATTTTACACGGAAGTCACAAAGGCACGAACCCTACATATTAGCAAGGATATGTAAATTCACTGCTATTTAGCAGCGCTGATCCACTACGTTAACAAACCCAGAATCGATGGACCTCCGTTCCTCCTTGCCTTACAAGCAGTGCATGGAAAGTGGCTGGATTACGTCAGGGCAGTGCGTAGTGCAGAGGCTAAGTATCACGGCTGCTGCCTTCGAAAGACTCTGCTGCGCAAGCCAGGCCTGTTGTTGTTGTTGTGGTCTTCAGTCCTGAGACTGGTTTGATGCAGCTCTCCATGCTACTCTATCCTGTGCAAGCTTCTTCATCTCCCAGTACCTACTGCAACCTACATCCTTCTGAATCTGCTTAGTGTATTGATCTCTTGGTCTCCCTCTACGATTTTTACCCTCCACGCTGACCTCCAATGCTAAATTTGTGATCCCTTGATGCCTCAAAACATGTCCTACCAACCGATCCCTTCTTCTAGTCAAGTTGTGCCACAAACTTCTCTTCTTCCCAATCCTATTCAATACCTCCTCATTAGTTACGTGATCTACCCACCTTATCTTCAGCATTCTTCTGTAGCACCACATTTCGAAAGCTTCTATTCTCTTCTTGTCCAAACTGGTTATCGTCCATGTTTCACTTCCATACATGGCTACACTCCGTACAAATACTTTCAGAAACGACTTCCTGACACTTAAATCTATACTCGATGTTAACAAATTTCTCTTCTTCAGAAACGATTTCCTTGCCATTGCCAGTCTACATTTTATATCCTCTCTACTTCGGCCATCATCAGTTATTTTACTCCCTAAATAGCAAAACTCCTTTACTACTTGAAGTGTCTCATTTCCTAATCTAATCCCCTCAGCATCACCCGATTTAATTTGACTACATTCCATTATCCTCGTTTTGCTTTTGTTGATGTTCATCTTATATCCTCCTCTCAAGACACTGTCCATTCCGTTCCACTGCTTTCCAAGTCCTTTGCTGTCTCTGACAGAACCAGGCCTATGCGAGTCATTAGTAACTACTAAACGTATTTTGAATGTGGTGCTTAGAAGTTAATTCTTTAATGCACTGTGTAAAACTGACACAAAACCATTTATAAGTGCATTATACACTATGTGATGAAAGGCATCCGGAAATCCCCCAAAACATATTTTTTTTCAAATTAGGTGCATTGTGATGCCACCTACTGCCAGGTACTACATATTAACGACCTCAGTAGCATTAGATATCGTGAGAGTACAGAATGGGGCGCCCCACGGAACTCACGGACTTTGACGTGATAGTGAAGTGGAAACGTGAAGGGACACGTACAGCAGAAAAGCGCACAGGCCGACCTCGTCTGTTGACTGACAGAGGCTGTCATCTATCCAGACCATCACACAGGAATTCCAGACTACATCAGGATCCACTGCAAGTACTATGACAGTTAGGCGGGAGGTGAGAAAACTTGGATTCCATGGTCGAACGGCTGCTCATGAGCCACACATCACGCTGGTAAATGCCGAACGACGTCTCGCTTGGTGTAACGAGCGTAAACATTGGACTGCTGAACAATGGAAAGCACTGCGTGGAGTGACGAATCACGGTGCACAATGTGGCGATCCGATGGCAGGGTGTGGGTATGGCGAATGCCCGGTGAACGTCACCTGCCAGCGTGTGTAGTGTCAACAGTAATATTCCGAGGCGGTGGTGTTATGGTGTGGTCGAGTTTTTCATGGAGGGGGCTTGCACCCCTTGTTGTTTTCGCGTGGCACGATCACAGAACCTGCCTACATTGATGTTTTAAGCAACTTCTTGCTTCCCAATGTTGAAGAGTAATTCGGGGATGGCGACTGCATGTTTCAACACAATGAGGCATCTGTTCATAATGCACGGCCTTTGGCGGAGCGGTTACACGACAATAACATCCCTGTAATGGACTGGCCTGCACAGAGTCCTGATCTGAATCCTATAGAACACCTCTGGGACGTTTTGGAACGCCAACTTCGTGCCAGCCCTCACCGACCGATATCGATACCTCTCCTCAGTGCAGCACTCCTTGAAGAATGAGCTGCCATTCTCCAAGAAACCTTCCAGCATCTGATTGATCGTATGCCTGCGAGAGTGGAAGCTGTCATAGAGGCTAAGGGTGGGCCAACACCATACTGAATTACAGCATTACCGATGGAGGCGCCATGAACTTGTCCGCCGTTTTCTCCAAGGTGTGTATTAATGTGATGTGCATTTCTATTTTTATTATGTCAGAACATATTTTGCTTCCACCCCTTATAATAAGTTAATAAATTTTTGAGTTGATATTTTTGTTGTCAATAAGCTCGCACTGCCCATCTAGAGTTACGACAGCCCCCTAGAGGAAGGGACTGACCGCTTGTGAATCGCTGCTGTAGAGTATGGGTGCCCTGGTAGAGTTGTCATGTTTGTGGATTTACAGCAAAAGCAAATTGTCTTGTCTGTTCTGCACACACCACTGCTAATGGACGAGATGGCAGTTGGAATCCGCCCAAGGAGACGCAGGGAACCTTGGCAGTCCTCCTCATCAAAGATACTGAGTGACTAACTCACGCAACGACCTATGATGGATTGTCTTACACCGAGGTAGACGAACTCCACTGGCCTGCATTGGACGAGTCTGAGCAACACAACCTCCTAAACCTCCTATGAAACTTCTTGTCAGATTTAAACTGTGTGCCGGACCGAGACGCGAACTCGTTTTCTTTGTCTTTCGTGGGCAAGTATTCTACCAAGTGAGTTACCCAAGCAGGAGTCAGCTTCAATTCTGCCAGTACCTCAGGGTCTTACCTTCCAAACTTCACAGCAGTTGTCCTGCGAACCTCGCAGAACTCACATTCCTGGAAGAAAGGAGTGTGACAGTGCTGAATGTCGATTATCAAGACAGCAGGTTCATGGAAACAGAAAGTCATAAAAACAGCAATTACACAAGTTTGTTTAACTCTTGGCGGAAGTACAGTGTACCGCAAGTCACAGGCTGGTCCCAGTAAGAGACGTGTGCTGATCTCAGCACGCAGCCTCGTGGAACTGACACTATTTAGCATGTCCACATCGAGCTGAGGCGGCAGCTGAGGCTAAGTTATATTGCCGGCACTCCAGATAGGTAATCGGGACGTCGCTATGGCAGGGTCTGCAGATGTGAGTCACATTGGGAAGTAGTTGAACATGCAGAGTTGAACCAAGGACCCCTGAGGAGGGTGCAGTGGAAGTGGTTTGCAGGGGTGAGCCTACAATATCAGGATGTACTCACACAACTCAGGTGGTGACTTAGCCCAGGTGACAAACATGAGCCACCCAGTAGACACACTGAAGTCAGTTGAAGCCGACTGAAAGGAAATCCCCTGGCTAGAAGGTAGCAGTTGGCCACCGAGCGGCATCAGGCCCAAGTCCTGCATATAGTTCCACAGGTAGCAAAGGTGGTGTCTAATAGCAGCAACAGCTGGAGTACCTCTCGTAACTACCTGCAGGTGGTGACAGTCGCTGTATAGCTGAAAGTGGTGCAACGTGCGTTGGTTCACACCCACCACTGTTTTGCCAAACCATCACTTAGGCCACAGAAGTGACCCACTGTCCCAATCAATGTCAGCACTGTCACCGTCTGCTCCTGTGCTTTTGCTGCGTCAGTGGGCTTCAGCACCTGCTGTGGACTTTATGGTCAGATATGTAATACCTTGCCCCAGTGTGAGGGCCAGGCAGCACCTCTTGATATATCAGTATAGGCTACTGTTGGCTTCTTGTGTAAGTATGCCTCGCTGGGTCGCATCTAAATCACTTGTCTACGGCTTCTTACGTCAGCCCTTGGTGACATTTTCTGCTAACCTGGTCAAGTTTTCAAAACCAAGTAAAAGGGGCTGTGGTGCGACGATGTTATGATGCTTACGATTTACAGTGATAATTTGTTAAAGTTATCACTTTATTTTTCTGTCTATGTTTCTTCTGCAGTGAGGTGATACAACTGACGCTAAGGATAAGAAACCATTCTAAACCTAAATCTCTGCCCAAAACCTCTTTTAATGCTAGTATCCATATCTGTGTACTCATATGTCTACATCAACAGCGATGTAGAGGACCCAGGTTTGATCCCAGTACTGTAAGAGATTTTTCATTGCTGGGAGGACAGGAATGGGGTGCACACCAAGTGAGGGGCTACTGGAAACCAGGTCACAAGAACTGACAACAGCCGGTAGAACAGTCGGTCAGGATGTCACAAAGCACATACGTGCATGTAGCCACTTTGTCGTTCATCATGATATGTTTCAGCCTCAGACTGTGTCATTGATGTTACAGTTTTGAGACTTTCATGTCTAAAGTGTGGGTCCCCACGCCTTGTTGAAGTAAAATCAATTATCCTTGAGAACCATGTTCCAGCTGAGTTGAACACAGAGTTTTCTATACAAGCCTTGGAAGGTCGAACGGCACCAACCGACTGTTACACTATGCTCCACCGAAAGGTGTCACTGGATGTTGATGAGGAAGAGCACACTGTTCTCCCGGCTGTTGTCAGCTTTAGTGTCTTTGTGTATGACGCTTTTGTTCACAATATATCTCCTCAGGTTGAGATCTTGAAAGACGGACAGAAAAAACTTATTATATTCTTCTGACTGACCTCCTTTGGTGTGTTACCAGTGTATGGAATGTATACTGTTGTTATGGGGCCCAAGTGCTTGTGTTGTTTCATTAAGAAACCAAGTTTTGACAAAGAGTGCTATCTTTCTACTTTCTATATTTGTAACTTTATTCCTATAGAATCAAAGAGCGCTCGCTGTACGATATAGTCTACCAAAGAGAAAAATATGCAGTAATTTTAGAAGCATTTAATGAATTTGAAATCAAGGTGCTGTGCCCCATATTATCAAAATACCTAAATAGTTTTGAGCACTAAACGAATGAATATCTATTGATATGCCTACTGATCGAGGTGTCACCAAAATAAAATAGAAAAAATTGTCATTTAAATACGAACTTACGTCTTTCAAAGCTGTCATACTGAAGAATGTCACATGACCAGCACATGAATATAGAAATGAAGTGGCTTTGAAAAGTTACTGAAAACATTTGATTGAGGAAATACAGACGCATGTCACATGGACCCATTTTACTCTATACTGACAATACGGAGAAACTTAGCTGTCCTCTATCAATAACCTAGTGTAAGGCACTACGGCTACAGACAATCTCGTGTGACCCCAGAAAAAAATGCCCCTCATTGCTGCCTTCTCTCACTGCTGTCAAACTGTGACACAGGGTATTTTGTACCTATGAGTAATGACATTTTTTAAGAGCAGCAAACTCTTGTGCTAAAATTTGGGACGGTTATTAACCGAAGCATAGTCAATAAAAAGTACGCTGATTGAATATTGGAAGAACTGTGCCACTGGCTTTCTACTGAACAGAATATAGTAGGCTATACGCAGTCTTTAATGGAGAAATAACGTGAGAAGCAGAAGTAACATTCTGTATGCCCTGAAGAAGTGTGATAGATCCGTTACCGATTGTGTTAGCGATATAGGCGTCCATCTTAGTGCTAGCAGGAACACTTAACTCTCTGAGAATACTCAAGGAATATGCTGTTGTAAGCGAGGAAATCACATCATTAGAAAAATCTCATGAAATGCAGCGAGATTTGAAGGTGATCAGCGCTCTGTTTGGAAGCCGCCAGCTGACATTCAACACAGAAACACACAAGACTATGTACTTAAATAGATGAAAAGACACGATAAGTTCTGGGGTCGCAGTAAATGACCCACGTGTCAGAAACATCAAGTATCTATGAACATAAGCCCAGAGCAATGTAATATAGCGCTGGCATAAGAATATAGATGTGGATAACGTAGATGCTAGTCAGATACTTATCACCACAAGCTACGGAAGCGTAATGCATCGACGAATGAGGCTGCCTTCAGAACCTGGATTCACCAATTTTGAAGAATTTTTATCTGTTTGGAAACCTGAGCCGGCCGGGGTGGCCGAGCGGTTCTAACGCTACAGTCTGGAACCACTCGACCGCTACGGTCGTAGGTTAGAATCCTGCCTCGGGCGTGGATGTGTGTGATGTCCTTAGGTTACTTAGGTTTAAGTAGTTCTAAGTTCTAGGGGACTGACGACCTTAGAAGTTAAGTTCCATAGTGTTCAGAGCCATTTGAACCATTTGGAAACCTCACCTCTTGGATTATGCGAAGACGAACAGAAGATTCCAATAAGAGCACAGTATTGTTTGGTGAGCGCTTGCATCGTAGGAACCCTGAACTGATTCTATTGAGAGATGTATTAGTTCCTCTTGCTTACACTTCCGATGCTGAGCCGTTTAGTCTAAGTGGAGAACGTACTGAGATTTTCCGACAGTATTTCTTCCCAGACATCTGTGAATGGACAAAGAAATGGAACGTGGTTCTGGTGCACTGTGCACCCTCTGAAACACATGGTACATTTGCTTGCAGTATACAGGCGTACGTCTAGAGCATAGCAGCTGCCAGCGTCCATACGACAGAGGACCGAACAAGACAACTGAACCAGCCCCTTACACTGGCGATGAGTTCAATAAGATCATAAGGTACTGGGAGGGCCTATAGTTTTCCCACCCAGCTCCCAAGACTACGTTGACGTAAGAAATAGTGGAGTACTGTCATCTTCACATGTGAAGCACTGTTTTACTTGCAGAATGACTCTAACTAACGCTAGAACGGCGGAAGGGGCCAAAATGATCGCTGTCATACGGTTTTGTTCATGGTAATATTCCAATTTGTTTACTTCGTTAATGAAATTATATGACTTCCTCTAAATTCTTTCTCCTCATTTTGAAGATGTTTCAGTATTTACAAAATATTTTAATTTTTATCGTCATTTCATTCAGTATACCTAGAACGGCCGAAGGGGTCAATTTGAATGTACTGTAATTTACATCCTGTATATAAGTAAATTATCCAACAATACAGTGGAAACAGTGAGCTGTAAGGCAGAGAAGTTGTCCCTCATTGTTGCAACTTGGCACGTGTACATTCCAGTCGGCCACAGCTTATGTTGTGTCACTCAGGCAGTCTTTGCCTGTGAAACACGTTTTCGAACATGTATCGTCAGCGTGGACTTTCTGATGGAGAAGTGTTACATCTCTTAGAGAATTCCAAAGTTGAATCGGAAATTGGCTTCACCGATGAAGATGATGATATTGTACCTGACACAAATGAAGAGAAAGACATCGTGAACTAGGGGCGATTAGTGGAAGGGGATTCAGATGCTGATATACGTCAATCATCACCTCCTTTCACCACATAAGGTACAGTTGGAAGCGTCTACAAAGATGATTGCAAGTAATGGAACTGTGTAGGAGATTGGAAATTATTCATCCACTGGAAGGCGGTCAACTGTGAACGTTCTGAAGGAGAGAGGAGGTCCCCTGGTTATGCTTGCCAATGAGTAGAGAGCTCTGTCATCAGTGCCCTCCGTCTGATTTTTGATGAAGCAATGCTACATCTCATAGAGAACTACACACAATCAAATGCTCGAAAAGTACTAAAAAAATGCCTGGACTGTATCCTTGAGGAATTGGAGAAACAGATAGCTATCATGTATGTTTGGGGTGTATTGTGCACAAAAGATATATCTGTGGATGACCTCTGGTCACAATCTTGGGGGCCTGTTTTTATCAAGGACATGATGCCGCCAAGGACTGATTTCAGGAGCTTCTCAGAATTCTCCGTTTTGATGAAAATTCTGCCCGGACTGAAAGCCTTGCAACCAACAAATTCGCTCTTGTATCTGAAATTTGGGGGAAGTTAATTGAAAACAGTATTAACGCTTACCACCCATTGACCAAGCAAAGCAAGATGCAGGTTTACTCAACTCATGTCCAACAAACCAGACAAATATGGCCTCAAATTATGGTTGGCTGTTGATATAACGGCAAAGTATATATTTAAAGCTTTCCCATACCTTGGCAAAGAGGACACGCATAGAGACAACCAACCATTTAGAGAGTATGTCGTTCTGCATCTTATGGAGTCATTTGTAAATCAAGGAAGAATTGTGACCAGAGACAACTTCCTTACGTCTCTTCAACTTGCTGAAGAACTCTAAGAAAAGAAAACTTCTGTAGTTGGTACAATGAACAAGATCTGCCATGAAATACCCGATGAAGTAAGGAAATCGAATGCTGAAATACACTCCACCACAGTACTGCCAATACTGGCAACACAGACCATACCTTGACTGTATACCAAGGGAAAACGAATAAAAATGTCATTCTCTTCAGTACGCTGCTTGCTGAAGTAGCAATAAGCAAGGAGTGAAAGAAAAAAATTGAAACCGCGAAGTTCTACAATGCAACAAAGTACAGGATGGACGTGGTTGATCAAATGACTCATAAATATACCACAAAGGTTGCACGTAGAAGATGGACAATGCATGTCTTCTACAACATACAGGACATGGGGGCAATAAATGCATATGTTATCTATAACGTAATAACGAACAAGGAAATGAAAAGGAAGACGTTCATACTTGTCCTGGCAAGTGAACTCAAGGGAACGAAAGAGCAAGAACATTAGGCAAAGGAACAGTATACGGAACTGAAATCACCTAGAAAGTGGAGGAAGTGGCAAACCAGCCTCTGCAAAGGCAACAGGACCAGCAAAAACTGTGTAAAGTGCCACAAAGTCGTGTGCGGAAAATGTGCACGTAAAACCTGTGCTAAGTGCTTCTAGTAGCTTAAAAACGACTTAAGTGAAAAGTAAAACAGAGCAGTTTGTGAAACGTATGTGAGAGTAAGATGGACCAAATATACTAAACGTGTCTAGAAGGTTCTACGAATAGTTAATAAATCAAAATCTGTAGTTAAGAAACTTGTTAGCAATAGGAACAATAAATTTGTATGCTACATTGTTGTTCAAATGAATTAGTAATTATTATTTATAATTGTAAATAATTTTTGTGATTACTAGAAATAAAGTATTGATTAACAAACACTAAGAAAAGTACTTGTTTAAGCCAAATATGAAAATATTTCATGTGGGGTCAAAATGACCCCTTTCCGCCGTTTTAGGAATGTCAGAAACCCCGCCGTTCTAGTGTTGATCTGGAGAGAAGCCAGGAGTCTTGCTCAACCCGTGCAGCTACTGTATAGAACACGTTGAGGTGGCAATACACTAAAATCGGTGATTGTTGTCATTAGCACGAATGCTTCACAGTGTTCTAATTCGGAACCAAATGAAACATCTTGGAACACAGTTTAACAACTGCCTTTTCTCTACGTTATAAAATAATGATGTTGTCTCTTGTCCTTCAGCTATAGATTACTTCGAGGAGCGCTATAAATCTGTATACAGAGTAACAGATGTTGTCATTTCACTAACGCACTGGATCCTACACTGGTCATACAGAGTGTGGTATGTTTGTCACTTACTCAGCGAGGATCCAGTTTCTTCCATGGTGGCTTCTACATAAAGGCAAGAGTACCAGTAAGGTAATCATACACTATGTAATCAAAAGTATCCGGACACCTAGCTGAAAATGACTTACAAGTTCGCGGCGCCCTCCATTGATAGTGCGGGAATTCAATGTGGTGTTGGCCCACCCTTAGCCTTGATGACAGTTTCCACTCTCACACGATCAGTCAGGTGTTGGAAGGTTTCTTGGGGAATGGCAGTCCATTCTTCACGGACTGCTGCACTCTGGAGAGGTATCGATGATGGTCGGTGAGGCCTGGCACGAAGTCGGCGTTCCAAAACGTCCCAGAGGTATTCTACAGGATTCAGGTCAGGACTCTATGCAGGCTAGTCCCTTACAGGGATGTTATTGTCGTATGAACACCACAGGCCGTGGTACGCATCACAACAACATTTCACCAGGCAACGCCGGTCAACTGCTGTTTGTGTATGAGAAAATGGTTCAAATGGCTCTGAGCACTATGGGACTTAACATCTGAGGTCATCAGTCCCCTAGAACTTAGAACTACTTAAACCTAAGTAACCTAAAAACATCCACACAACCATGTCCGAGGCAGGATTCGAACCTGCAACCGTGGCAGTCACGCGGTTCCGGACTGAAGCGCCTAGAACGGCTCGGCCACCACGGCCGGCTGTGTATGAGAAATCGGTTGGAAACTTCCCTCATGTCAGCACGTTGTAGGTGTCGCTACCGGCTCCAACCTTATGTGAATGCTCTGAAAAGCTAATCATTTGCATATCACAGCATCTTCTTCCTGTCGGTAAAATTTCGCGTCTGTAGCACGTCACCTTTGTGGTGTAGCAATTTTAATGGCCAGTTGTTTACATCACATGTAGCGATTTCCGTCACATTCGGACAATTTCTTCGTGGTGTGTCTTTCTTTTAGTCTTAGTGTCTAGACCTTCCTATGTGAACGTCCACATTTGTATATTACCACGAATTAAATGTATAGTTTCACAGCGCTTCAGGGAGCAGGTCAGGCGACGCCAGGATAATGAGAAAGGAGGGACGAGGAAGATTAATCCCTCTTAAACGTAAGCCGCACCATTAGACATAGCGACGACGCACCACGGGAGAATTTTCCGAATGGGATGGGAATCGTTAGAACTAAAGTACGTGCACAGACCGCATACAGAACGCTAGTGCGACCTGCTCTTGAGTACTGCTCGAGTGTTGGGGACCCGTAGAAAATCGGATTACAGGAAGACGTGGAAGCAATTCAGAGGCGGGTTGCTAGATTTGTTACCGCTAGGTAAACGCAAAGGCTCAATCTAGATACTGCAGGGATCAGTGAAGTGAAATGGAAAGAAGACAAGGATTTCTGGTCAGATGAATATAGGGTAATATCAACAGCAGCAGAAAATGCTACAACTGGGATAGGATTCGTTATGTATATGATTGTAGGTTAGAGATTGTATTACTGTGAACGGTTCAGTGATAGGGTTGTTCTTATCAGAATCGACAGCAAACCAACACCCATAACGATAGTTCAGATATACATGCCGATGTCGCAAGGTGAAGATGAAGAAATAGAATAAGTATATGAGAATAACGAAAGGCCAACACAGTTCGTAAAGGGATATGAAAATCTAATAGTCGTTGAGGACTGGAATGCAGTTGTAGGGGAAGGAAAAGAAAAAAAGGTTACAGGAGAGTATGGGCTTTGGACAAGGAATGAGAGAGGAGAAAGACTAATCGAGTTCTGTAATAAATTTCAGCTAGTAATAGCGAATACTCTGTTCCAGCCGAGTGACACGGGAAGATTTCAGCTAGATTACAGCATGGTCAGACAGAGATTCCTAAACCAGATACTGGACTGTAAGGCATCCCAGGGACAGATATAGGCTCAGATCACAATGTAACAGAGATGAAGAGCAGGCTGAAGTTCAAGACATTGGTCAGGAAGAATCAATACGCAAAGAAGTGGGATACTGAAGTACTAAGGATGTCAAGATACACTTGAAGTCCTCTAAGGGAATAGACACAGCAATAAGGAATAGGTCAGTACGCAGTACAATTGAAGAGGAATGGACATCTCTAAATAGTGCCATCACAGAAGTTGGAAACATAAACATAGGTACATAGAAGGTAACTTCGAAGAAACCATGGGTAACAGACGAAATACTTCAGTTGAACGATCAATGGAGGAAGTACAGAAATGTTCCGGGAAGCTCAGCAATACAAGTCGTTGAGGAACGAAATAAATGGGCAGTGCAGGCAGGCTAAGACGAAATGGCTACATGAAAAATGTGAACAAATCGCAAAAGAAATGACTGTCCGAAGGACAGACTCAGCATACAGGGAAGTGAAAACAACTATAGTCGACATTAAAAGGAAGGGTGGCAAAATTAAGAGTGCAACGGAAATTCCACTGTTAAATGCAGAGAAGAGAGCGGATAGGTGGAAAGAATACATTGAAAGGTATCAGGCGGAAGATTTGTGTGGTGTGATAGAAGAATAAACAGGAGTCGATTTAGAAGAGATAGGGGATCCAGTATTAGAATCAGAATTTAAAAGAGCATTGGAGGACTGAAGATCAAATAACGCAGAAAGGGTAGATAACATTGCCTCAGAATTTTTGAAACCGTTGGGGGACAAAACTCACGTTGGTGTGTAGAATGTATGAGTATTGCGACATACCATCTGACTTCCGGAAAAATAGTATCCACACAATTTCGAAGACTGATAGAGCTGCAAACTGTGAGAATTATGGCACAAGCAGCTTAACAGCTCATGCATCCAACTTGCTGACAAGAATAATATACAGAAGAATTGAAAAGAAAATTGTTATATTACAGCCAGTTTGGCTTTAGAAAAGGTAAAGGAACGATAGAAGGAGTTCTGTCGTTGCGGTTGATAACGGAAGCAAGACTAAAGAAAAAAGAAGACACCTCCATAGGATATGTCGACCTCGAAAAAGCCTTCGACAATGTAAAATGGCGCAAGATGTTAGAAATTACGAGAAAAGAATCGGGAATCTCAATAATACATCAAAATCGATTGCACCTGTACCATATTTCTACACACCTGGAATTGCATGGCGACGACTTTGCACGTCGTGTACAGTTCTGCCACTGGGCGCAAGATAAATTACGGGAAAATTACAGATTTTTTACACGCGTTCTGTTTAGCGACGAAGCGTCATTCACCAACAGCGGTAACGTAAACCGGCATAATATCCACTTTTGGGCAACGGAAAACCCACGATGGCTGCGACAAGAAGAACATCAGCGACCTTGGCGGGTTAATGTACGGTGCGGCATTATGGGAGGAAGGATAATTGCCCCCATTTTATCGATGGCAATCTAAATGGTGCAATGTATGCTGGTTTGCTACGTAATGTTCTACCGATGTTACTACAAGATGTTTGACTGCATAACAGAATGGCGATGTACTTCCAACATGATGGTAGGGAGAGGCGGGTAATATACAACATGTACAAGAGTCAAGAGGGAATAATTAGAGTGGACAACTGAGAACGAGCCGGCCGGGGTGGTCGAGCAGTTCTAGGCGCTTCAGTCTGGACCGCTACGGTCGCAGGTTCGAATGCTGCCTCAGGCATGGATATGTGTGATGTCCTTAGGTTAGATAGGTTTAAGTAGTTCTACGTTCTAGGCGACTGATGACCTCAGATGTTAAGTACCATAGTGCTCAGAGCCATTTTGACTAAGAATGAAGTGCTCGGATTAAAAAGGGTGTAAGAGAGAGACGTAGTCTTCTGCTTCTACTGTTCAATATGTACATCGAAGAAGCAATGATTGAAATAAAAGAAAGGCTTTGGAGTGGAACTAAAATTCAGGGTGAAAGGATATCAATGCTACGATTCGCTGATGACATCGCTATCTTGAGTGAAATGAAGAAGAATTACGTGATCTTCTGAATGGAATGAACAATCTAATGAGTACAGAATATGAATTTACAGTAAATCGAAGAAAGACGAAAGTAATGAGGAGTAGCAGAAATTGATGGTGAAGAAATACATGAAGTTAAGGAATTCGGTTACCTAGGCAGTAAAATTACCAATGACGGTAGGAGTAAGGAGGACATCAAAGCAGACTCGCAATGGCGAAATGGGCACTCTTGGCCAAGAGAAGACTAATAGTATCAATCATAGGCCTTAATTTGAGGAAGAAATTTCGGAGAATGTACCTCCAGAGTGCAGCATTGTATGATAGTGAAACATGGACTGTGGCTAAACCGGAACGGAAGAGAATCGAAACATTTGAAATGTAGTGCTACAGACGAACGTTGAAAATTAGGTGGACTGATAAGGTGAGGAATGAGGAGGTTCTGCACGGAATCTGAGAGGACAGGAATTTGTGTAAAACACTGATGAGGAGAAGGGACAGGATGATATGACATTTGTTACGAGATGAGTGAATGATTTCCATGGTACCAGAGGCCGCTGTAGAGGGCAGGAACTGTACACGATGACAGAGATTGGAGTACATACAGGGTGGTTCATTGATAGTGACCAGGCCAAATATCTCTCGAAATAAGCATGAAACGAAAAAACTGCAAAGAACGAAACTCGTCTAGCTTGAAGGGTGAAACCAGATGGCGCTATGGTTGGCCCGCTAGATGGCACTGCCATAGGTCAAACGGATATCAACCCCGTTTTTTTTTTTCTAAATAGTAGCCCCCATTTTTATTACATATTCGTGTAGTACGTAAAGAAATATGAATGTTTTACTGGGACCAGTTATTTCGCTTTGTGATAGATGGCGCTGTAATACTCACAAACGTATAATTACGTAGTAGCACGTAACATTCAGCCACTGCGGATGGTATTTGCTTCGTGATACATTACCCGTGTTAAAATGGACCGTTTATTAATTGCAGAAAAGGTCGATATCGTGTTGATGTATGGCTATTGTGATCCAAATGCCCAACGGGAGTGTGGTATGTATGCTGCTCGGTGTCCTGGACGACATCATCCAAGTGTTCGGACCGTTCGCCGGATAGTTACGTTATTTAAGGAAACAGGAAGTGTTCAGCCACATGTGAAACATCATCCACGACCTGCAACAAATGATGATGCCCAAGTAGGTGTTTTAGCTGCTGTCGCGGCTAATCCGCACATCAGTAGCAGACAAATTGCGCGGGAATCGGGGAATCTCAATATCGTCGGTGTTGAGAATGCTACATCAACATCGATTGCGCCCTTACCATATTTCTATGCACCAGGAATTGCATGGCGACAACTTTGAACGTCGTGTACAGTTCTGCCACTGGGCGCAAGAGATATTACGGGACGATGACAGATTTTTTGCACGCGTTCTATTTAGCGACGAAGCGTCATTCACCAACAGCTGTAACGTAAACCTGCATAATATGCACTATTGGGCAACGAAAAATCCACGATGGCTGCGACATTGGAACATCAGCGACCTTGTCGGGTTAATGTATGGCGCGACATTATGGGAGGTAAGATAATTGGCCCCCATTTTATCGATGGCAATCTAAATGGTGCAATGTATGCTGGTTTGCTACGTAATGTTCTACCGATGTTACTACAAGATGTTTGACTGCATAACAGAATGGCGATGTACTTCCAACATGATGGATGTCCGGCACATAGCTCGCGTGCGGTTGAAGCGGTATTGAACAGCATATTTCATGACAGGTGGATTGGTCGTCGAAGCACCATACCATGGCCCGCACGTTCACCGGATCTAACGTCCCCGGATATCTTTCTGTGCGGAAAGTTGAAGGATATTTGCTATATCGTGATACACCGACAACGCCTGACAACATGCGTCAGCGAATTTTCAATGTACGTGCGAACATTACGGAAGGCGAACTACTCGCTGTTGAGAGGAATGTCGTTACACGTATTGCCAAATGCATTGAAGTCATCATTTTGAGCATTTATTGCATTAATGTGGTATTTTCAGGTAATCACGCAGTAACAGCATGCGTTCTCAGAAATGATAAGTTCACAAATGTACATATATCACATTGGAACAACCGAAATAAAATGTTCAATCGTACCTACGTTCTGTATTTTAATTTAAAGAACCTATCTGTTAGCAACTGTTCGTCTAAAATTGTGAACCGTATGTTTGTGACTATTACAGCGCCATCTATCACAAAGCGAAAAAAGTGGTCCAACTAAAACATTCATATTACTTTACGTACTACACGAATATGTAATAATAATGGGGGTTACTATTTTCAAAAACGTAGTTGATATTTGTTTGACCTATGGCAGCGCCATCTAGCGGGCCAACCATAGCGCCATCTGGTTTCCCCCTTCAAGCTAGACAAGTTTCGTACTTTGTAGTTTCTTCATTTGTTGCTTATTTCGGGAGATATTTGGCCCGGTCACGTTCAATGGACCATCCTGTATAGCAAATATTTGAGGACGAAGGTTGCAAGAGCTACTCTGAGATGAAGAGGTTGGCACAGGAGAGCAATTCGTGGCGGGCAGCGTCAAACCAGCCAGGAAAAAATAAAATATAAATAAAAAATGGGTGTCGAGCAACATGCGTTTCGGAGTCACCGCCGTTTCAAGCTGACTGCGGAACGATTCAAGTATCGCCGGAAGTGACAAGTAGACAGGACGCCCTCCACCACACACAGTACGGTGTCTTCCGGGGTATGTATGTAGAGAGACCAGGAAAACAACGTTCAGAAGGTAGTTCATAAGCCAAATTTTTCTGTATCTTCTGCGGACCATATCCGATAAGCTGAATTATTCACGACAACATTGTGGACACTGAATGCATCGAGAACCGAAAATCGAAGGGACGACGAGCCATTTCCCACATCAAAAGATTTATGGAGTAAAGAACGTATGAGAACGTACAAAAAGAACATACAAGAAGGTGGGCTTGAAGCATAGGAAAGGAAAACTAATCCATGTCTGAATAGGAGAGAAATTTTGATAAATTAAGGCTTGGGTGCTGAAAGGCGAGAAGGATGAAAGCGTCGGACGAGCTAGTGGGTGAATTTGACCTATCAGAATGGATAGGCGGCGGTAGCGGGATATTTCGCGCCACGATTGCTGGTAGCGAGAAAGCGTCGAGACGTGTGTATTTTCCGCCCCCGATGGACAGTGGCACTTGATTTCGTAAGAGAGCCAACAGCGGGATGCACTGAGCCGTTAACGGGGAGAGTTAGGGTACAGACGCGCCGCTTCTGGTGCACCTCTGTTGAGTCCGATTAACGGAGGGTGCCGGGTTCGTTTGTGTTCTCATCATACTGTTCACAGGAAGTGCAACTGACGTATGGAGGAAATCCGTTTCTTAAATTACACTGAAGAGCCAAAGAAATTGGTACACCTGCTTAATATCGTGTAGAGCCAGCGCGAGCACGCAGCACGACGTGGCATGGGCTGGTCTAATGGCTGAAGTGGTGCTGGAGAGATCTCACACCATTATTCCTGTAGCAGTTCTGGACATGTGGGACGTCGCATTGTCGTGCTGGAATTGCCCAAGTTCGTCGGAATGCGCAATGGACATGAATGGATGGTGGTGATCAGACAGGACGCTTACGTACGTGTCACCTGTCAGAGTCGTACCTAGACGTATCAGGGGCACCATACCACTCCAACTGCATACATCCCATACCATTACAGAGCCTCCACCCTACTGACATGTAAGGTCCGTGGATTCATTGGATTGTCTCCATACCCGTACACGTCCATCTGTTAGATACAATCTAAAACGAGACCTCGTCCGACCACGCAACATGTTTCCACTCATCAACAGTCCAATGTCAATGTTGATGGGACCAGGCGAGGCGTAAAGCTTTGTGTCGTGCAGTCATCGAAGGTACACGAGTGAGTCTTCGGCTCCGAAAGCCCCTATTGGTGATGTTTCGTTGAATGCTTCCCACGCTGACATTTGTTGATGGCGCAGCACTGAAATATGCAGGAATTTGCGGAAGGATTACACTTCTGTCACGTTGAACGACGGTGTTCAGTCGTCGTTGGTCCCATTCATGGAGGATCTTTTTCTGGCCGCAGCGCTGTAGGAGATCTTATGTTTTAGCGGATTCCTAATATTCGCGGTACAGTCCTGAAATGATCGTACTGGAGAATCCCCATTTCGTCGCTACCTGTGTCCCATCGCTCGTGCGCCGACGTTCGGTTCCTGGTGCTACAGTGGAAGGTTATCGAGATTTAAGTGAGTCTGATCTAACAACTGCGCCAGACACTTGTTGTCTTATGCAGGCAATGCCGACCACAGCGCCCTATTCTGCCTGTTCATATATCTCTGTATTTGAATACGCATGCGTATAACAGTTTCTTTGCCGCTTCAGTGTATAAATGTAATGGAAAAAGAGACTTACAGCCCGCGGAGGAAACGAATAAGTAAAGAGTAATAAAATTTGAAGAGAGTGAAAGGTAATGTTGCGAGTTCACAGGCACATGGACAGGTTTACGAAATATATACTTAGTGACTTGAGGATAGTTATAGAGTGTTGCGTATTCGTCTGTCTTTCTTCCCTGTGTGATGTATGTTTGGGTTGTATACAACTATCATCATTTACTATAACCACCATTGTGCATTCACAATTCCAAGAACAGGACTGACGAGTGTAATCGCAAAAGTTAATAGGGTGTCTGCTCAAAGAAAGGAATATACAAACAAATATGCTGCGTGCACCGTAGTTAGTCTAACTGTTCATGCCTACATATTACATTCATTGCATGACCAAGATGACACAAACCTCAAGAGAAAATGGAATTACGTGCGATAAAAACTAACAACATGACTAATGCTATATACTCAAGCACTTCCAGTATTAGAATAAGTAGTTAGTATGCAACAATCCGATCGTATATATCAATCAGTTGAGATTATTCATTTTTAACCGGTTAAAGAACCTTTATCCGTTACTGATGTGTCAATGACGACCGGTTTGTTAATAGACTGAAGGCGCAAGAAATTATCGCTATGATCTTGCAGGACAAAAGTTTATTTGCGTACGCCGCAGGAATGAGGTATCAATTAGCGAATATACACTACTGGCAGTTAAAATTGCTACACCACGAAGAGGATGTGCTACAGACGCGACGAAATTTAACTGACAGGAAGAAGATGCTGTGATATGCAAATGATTAGCTTTTCAGAGCATTCACACAAGGTTGGCGCCGGTGGCGACACCTACAACGTGCTGACATGAGGAAAGTTTCCAACCGACTTCTCATACACAAACAGCAGTTGGCCGGCGTTGCCTGGTGAAACGTTGTTGTGATGCGTCGTGTAAGGAGCAGAAATGCGTACCATCACATTTCCGACTTTGATAAAGGTCGGATTGTAGGCTAACGCGATTGCGGTTTATCGTATCGCGACATTGCTGCTCGCGTTGGTCGAGATCCAATGACTGTTAGCAGAATATGGAATCGGTGGGTTCAGAAGGGTCATACGGAACGCCGTGCTGGATCCCAACGGCCTCGTATCACTAGCAGTCGAGATGACAGGCATCTTATCCGCACGGCTGTAACGGATAGTGCAGCCACGTCTCGATCACTGAGTCAACAGACGGGAACGTTTGCAAGACGACAATCACCTGCTCGAACAGTTCGACGACGTTTGCAGCAGCACGGACTATCAGCTCGGAGACCGTGGCTGCAGTTACCCTTGACGCTGCATCACAGACAGGAGCGCCTGCGATGGTGTACTCGACGACGAACCTGGGTGCACGAATGGCAAAACGTAATTTTTTCGGATGAATCCCGGTTCTGTTTACAGCATCACGATGGTCGAATCCATGTCTGGCGACATCGCGGTGAACGCAAATAGGAAGCGTGTATTCGTCATTGCCATGCTGGCGTATGGCCCGGCGTGATGGTATGGGGTGCCATTGGTTACGCGTCTGGGTCGCCTCTTGTTCACATTGATGGCACTCTGAACAGTGGACGTTACATTTCAGATGTGTTACGACCCGTGGCTCTACCCTTCATTGGATCCCTGCGAAATCCTACATTTCAGCAGGATAATGCACGACCGCGTGATGCAGGTCCTGTACGGGCCTTTCTGGGTACAGAAAATGTTCGACTGCTGCCCTGGCCAGCACATTCTCCAGATCTCTCACCAACTGAAAACGTCTGGTCAATGGTGGCCGAGCAACTGGCTCGTCACAATACGCCAGTCTCTACTCTTGATGAACTGTGGTATCGTGTTGAAGCTGCATAGGCAGTTGTACCTGTACACGCCATCCAAGCTCTATTTGACCCAATGCCCAGGCGTATCATGGCCGTTATTACAGCCAGAGGTGGTTGTTCTGGGTACTGATTTCTCAGGACATATGCCGCCAAATTGCGTGAAAATGTCATCAGATGTCAGTTCTAGTCTAATATATTTGTCCGATGCATCCCCCTTTATCATCTGCATTTCTTCTTGGTGTAGCAATTTTAAGGCCAGTTGTGTAGATCGGATAAGTAATCTTACAAAGATAAATGTATCTCGGAGAAGAACGTTACTTTTACTCGGCGTAACTTCATGAGACTAATAACTGACTAGAAAATGTTATTTCTCAAAACAATATGTACACTCCGTGGCGGCTGTGAAATAATCGAGGACGTTTGCAGCGGCCCCGGTGGCTGGCACGGGAAGGCCACTCGCAGCCATGACGTTACCAAAAGCACGCTCCAGCGCACCACACGCCGCACTTCACTGCATTGACGGCAAGTGAACACTGTCGCTACAAGCGAATAGTTATACAGCACGTTAAATGAGGTTCACCACCCAACTGTATTAAACAATTTTCTTGACCGATAAATGATGTAAAGAGTCATGAACATTTTGTTCATTTTGCGTCTTGTATTTATAATGTGGAACAATGCAGCGTTGCTTAGGGACAAACGTCACACCAGCGACGGAATGCGAACAAGATGATAGCACAGCTCACCGTCCAGCTAAAGGCGAAAAGGCGACCTGAGCTCACCTGCCAATGCTGGAACACGAAGCGGCTGAGGTAGATTCTATCTCGATGTACTATAGTAGTTCGATCCACGAACGATGCGGGTTCGCCCATGTCGGGGCACGCACGAGGATTGGGTTGTTGACGATTCCAAGCGACAGTTGCGGTGCGCGCATGCGCGTGCTTTCTCTTTGAAGAAAGCGTATATCCTGCTAATTATGTCTCTGCTTTACTGCTGTGGAATGTATCACTTAAACACCACCTTCAACGATGACAATCCGCAAGAAGTGGAATAAAAATCCGCAAAACGACTTGCTACTATCATGTTTAACGCTCGCATTAGGTACAGCATTCGGAGCAGAGCGCACAAAATATTACTAAACGCTCTTTGGCTGTCGGAGAATGCGTGATGGAGGTCCGCAGAACAAGTCTAAACTGGACCAACATCGTTTTTTTGACTCCAGCTATAGATTGCTGTGTTGCAGTTGTCAAGGACGTCCAACCCTGACGGTGTGTGCCACATCACATCACGGCCGAACAGAAGCAGTAATTGGCTGAGTACAAAAGGTATTTGTACCCAGTGACGCTAATTGGCAATTATATGAAAACAAATCACCATACAGTAATCCTTCTTGGAACATGCATACTGACATCTGACAACAAGGTCCAGTGGGAACATTTGAGAAGTCAGTTGAGTTACCTACACAAGATTATACCGCTTCAATAAACAATGAATATCGTGTGTAACATTTACCTTGCACTTTTACATTGTTGTACGCATAATATGCTCTACAAGCGACAGAAGTATGATTGCATACACGTTTTAAACATTAATAATTTTATTCTATTCGCTTCTGCATGAGATAATGAACATTAAGGCAACTCACTGCAGCATCACTGCTCACGAAACAAGCGTAAAAACAATTTACGTGTGTTTAGTGGCGTAATTAGGATTCTGATCATGCAACAGGTCTGGCAGTCATTGACAATACAAGGGTGTACACTGAAAGAGGTTGAGAGAAGAACAATGTTTATTGCATGTAGGCTACGGACATGAACAATATCATTACATAGTCCTATGACTAAAAATGTATTCTCTGACTAGTGAACCAAAGGAAACGTTAATAGAATTTCATGAATCGTGTCGTCCCAGATCACGTAAGAAACAGATTGACCGTCCTTACGGCGGAACAGGCAACCGTAAAAATAGTTTTCCCGTCGGTCAACAGATGTCGCAGGCGACGCTACAATGCTAACTGACCTGTCCATGTCGCGGAATTGCAACGCTGTATCTTCGGTGACGTGAATGACGCTGATTTGTGTTCGGCTAGAGCGCTGCGCGCGAAATGCATTCGTCACTCAGCTGACTGTAGACCATGATCGGCTATGGTTTTTCCCGAGTTTTCAATCGAAGAATGTAGATTAGTTCCTGTAATTCCACAAACCAAGTTTATTTCTACTGTAGGGATATTTCTCACAATCATATTCGGAATGAAAAGTAATACACAATCTGCTCTCGCGCAGACATGTTACTATAAACAGTGTTGTCTTCGAGTGAAAGCTGTGTGAGGATTATTAGCGCACAGATAAAAAGAAATTAAAATAGGCAGTGTCTATAGTTTGCATGCTATGCTCGTTCTCTTCTATCCTCCTCCCTTCATTCCAGTATAAACGTTTGTTCACATGTATAAACGAATGGAACTGAACATTGGCGAATTATCTATGAATACTCATTTGCAGCAGTGTAAACGAGGTTTTACACTCGTTCACTTCGTTCGCTCTAGTATATACCAGAATATAGAGGGACTGATGACCTATCAGTTAGATAACGTCTATTATTCATTTATTTCACTGTTGCGATCTCAGTTCTAGAGCCATGTTCAAGTACCAAGGGAAATGTCTTGTAAGGTAATGCTTCTTAAATTGTTTACCAAATGCTACCACACTATGCTTTGCGTTTTGTTATCCATATCTTATATTGGTTTCAGTTTTCACATTGCACACAAAAATGCCTCTACAGCCAAAATTACGATAGTGAAGTGAATAAACAGTTAAAAAAAAGTCCAAATCGCAGCAAAGATTTCATTTAAAAATTATATGATATGATTCTTGTACAGGAAGGGCTGCCACGTTATATCAGAATATAAGATCGACAAAATTTAGATAGGATCGAATGCTTAGGGATCTTTATTAATTCTTACTCGTAACTAATTTATAGATTTACCTGAATTTAAAATCCACTCGCATAACCTTTCTTTATTTTGAACGGGAATCTGAACATTTTCAGTTCAGGATTTGTCGGTCTACTCCTTCCACAGTTGATATACTCGCAGGCCCTCGGCATGACGACTCGATCCACCACCACCGGTATGTCAGAAACAGCTGTACTTCACAGACGCCAAATAGTGGAAAGCTGCACGCGTTCGGCCGATGTTGCCACATATTTCACAGAACTGAGTGCCATCTAGTGGTTGATTCCACAAGTAACGGTGTGACGCTGCTGCCGCCTGGTGGCCGTTCCCTGACAAGGGTTGCCTGCTAGACCAAGCGATTGGGCAATCTGTTTCTTACGTGATCTGGGGTGTCGTGCTTCCACAAAACTCTGTGAACATTATTCGATCCATAATCTCGTTGTTTCTCGTATCTAACTTTGAGTCAAAGCTATCCGTGTGTTGAACAGTGCATGTATTTCTGCTCTGATATAATGCAGCTTATCATTTGATTTTTCCTTGATGATTTTCTTTCTTTACAGGGACATATTTAATTTTTTTGCGTGAGCGTATATGTGCTTCTCTATGAATGTATTTACAGCAACTGGCCTAGAGGCTCATTCTGAGACACTTAGAAACGGGTTTATACGAAATGCCTACACAACGGAGAAATTTTGAGGTGCACTGTCAGCGGTTTTGCAAGTTGTACAGCTCTATAGCCTTACCATAGTTTACTGCATCTTTCTTTTATCTGGAAATAATTGTAATCTATGTTGAACATGTTAGCGTTACATTTTGTGTGGTCAAAATATCACTCTAGCTACAATGTTTTACAAACTTGCACTCAAATTTTGTCACACAGTCTCAGAAATGATTTTATAGATGAATTTTCCAATATTTTTTAAGACAAATGTTGTATTCTATGTGCATGTATGTTCAAAGGATACTCTCTATTTAAGTGTGTTTGATATATAGTGTGTTTATTATGAATAATGTTGATAACTATAATGAAATTATAATTATACATTAATAACTTCAGCTGCTGATGGGCGTTGATACACAGGGTGTAAATTTTAAGTTGCCAAAGTAGAATAAATCGAAAAATAAACTTCACACACAAAATGTGTAGAATCCAAAGTTGATTATTTTCGAGGGGGACATCTGCTGGTGCTAAAATTAGCCCGCCATCCCAGCCACCATGGGCTTGGGGCGGGAGGCAACTTTAAAATTTCAAGTGGGAACCCTCATTTTTTATTGTAGAATCACATTATTCATAAATAAACTAAGTACATTTTGTCTTAAACATTTGTTTTGATTCTCGGTAGTTCGCGCTGTAATTCAAAAAAATCCATGTTCTCTTTTTTGTGTGTCAAATGTTACGGATAAATAAAAAATACTTGTTACTCGCTAGAACAAGAACTCTCCCTTTCTCTCAGAAGGGTAGAGTTTGAGAGAGAGGAGTTACAGTTTTACAAATGGTGACCCAAATACTTGGTTTGACATTTATAAACACGCAAAAATGAGAACATGGATTATTTTTTTATTACAGCGCCAGCTACCAAGTATCAAAACAAATGGTCCAGACAAAATGTACATAGTTATTTACGTAGAATGTGATTCTGCAATGAAAAATGGGGATTACTATTTGAAATTTTAAAGTTGCCTCTCGCCCCATCCCCATGCGCTGGGGTAGCGGGCTAATTTTAGCACCAGCAGATGGCCCCCTCGAAAATAATCAACTTTAGATTGTACACATTATTTTCGTGTGAAACTCATTTTTCGAGCTATTCTGGTTTGTCAACTTAAAATTAACACCCTGTTTATCAACGGAGACAGGTGGAAATGTGTTCACCAACAGGGACTCGAACCCAGTACCTCCTGCTTACATTGCAGACACTCTACCCATCAGAGGCTCCGAGGGCACAAAGGATAGTGCGGCTGCAGGGACTACCTTGCGCACGCCTCTGTGAGACCCACATTCTCACCTTATATGTCCACACACTACATTCATAGTATCCCTACCCCACACAATTATTACTTGTGGAAGGCACTCTTACCTAGTCCCGTAAGAGTTGAAGTAATATGTGTGCGTTCGCACAGAAGAAGAAGAAGGTGAATTTCCAGAACTATATACTTATATGGATCTGGTGTTTGTTCTTTCGGACATGGCTGAAAGAACAGACACCATATCCATATAAGATAAGTGTAATGTCTAAAAGTAAGAATGATCAGGATCAAAATATAGTAAATGTGAATTTCTCATAAATTTTCATTCAATTGACCTGCAGAATGAGTGGATTTGTGCAACAAGGCATCCTTCAGTGTATGACATTCTTAAGGAAATATCAGTTCTTCAGGATGTTGCAAAAGCATTGTAACCCACTTGATAAACGAGGGAAGGGAGATGATATGCAACAGTTTTTACAAAGCTGCTCTGTAACCTTATTAATAAACAATTATTCCAATGAGGAGAGCCAATCTATTTAAATTATGAACGCTTTATGGAAGTAATCTAATGGCAATGATTGCATGTCTAAGTCGTAATCTCCCGTAATTATGTATGGCAACGGGTCGTTTTAGAGTTTTCCTGCAACTTGGGGATTCAATGAATGAAGAAGAAATCTGGGGTGAGCGCAGACAATAAAAATGTTTCTGGTGACAGCAAGTTGTCGGTCAGATATACGCCAGGAACAGAGTGGTGTTTTCTCAACAGACACGAAAGCTCCGTGCAGTCGCCGTGGGAACGGCAGACCAAGAGGGAGTGCCTACAGCATCCCTGAATATGGAAGTTAATAGGAATATAAAAAAAGGGAGGAAGGTTTATCTGTTTAGCAAGAGTAATAGAAAGCAGATTTAAGACTACCTAACAGATCAAAACGAAAATTTCTGTTCCGACACTGACAATGTTGAGTGTTTATGGAAAAAGTTCAAGGTAATCGTAAAATGCGTTTTAGACAGGTACATGCCGAGTAAAACTGTGAGGCACGGGAAAAACCCACCATGGTTCAACAACAAAGTTAGGAAAGTACTGCGAAAGCAAAGAGAGCTTCACTCCAAGTGTAAACGCAGCCAAAACCTCTCAGACAAACAGAAACTAAACGATGTCAACGTTAGCGTAAGGAGGGCTATGCGTGAAGCGTTCAGTGATTTCTAAAGAAAAATTCTATGTACCGACTTGACAGAAAATCCTAGGAAGTTCTGGTCTTACGTTAAATCAGTAAGTGGCTCGAAACAGCATATCCAGACACTCCGGGATGATGATGGCATTGAAACAGAGGATGACACGCGTAAAGCTGAAATACTAAACACCTTTTTCCAAAGCTGTTTCACAGAGGAAGACCGCACTGCAGTTCCTTCTCTAAATCCTCGCACAAACGAAAAAATGGCTGACATAGAAATAAGTGTCCGAGGAATAGAAAAGCAACTGGAATCACTCAACAGAGGAAAGTCCACTGGACCTGACGGGATACCAATTCGATTCTACACTGAGTACGCGAAAGAACTTGCCCCCCTTCTGACAGCCGTGTACCGCAAGTCTCTAGAGGAACGGAAGGTTCCAAATGATTGGAAAAGAGCACAGGTAGTCCCAGTCTTCAAGAAGGGACGTCGAGCAGATGCGCAAAACTGTAGACGTATATCTCTGACGTCGATCTGTTGTAGAATTTTAGAACATGTTTTTTGCTCGCGTATCATGTCGTTTTTGGAAACCCAGAATCTACTCTGTAGTAATCAACATGGATTTCGGAAACAGCGATCGTGTGAGACCTAACTCGCTTTATTTGTCCATGAGACCCAGAAAATATTAGATGCAGGTTCCCAGGTAGATGCTATTTTCCTTGACTTCCGGAAGGCGTTCGATACACTTCCGCACTGTCGCCTGATAAACAAAGTAAGAGCCTACGGAATATCAGACCAGCTGTGTGGCTGGATTGAACAGTTTCTAGCAAACACAACACAGCATGTTGTTATCAATGGGGAGACGTCTGCAGTCGTTAAAGTAACCTCTGGCGTGCCACAGGGGAGTGTTATGGGACCATTGCTTTTGACAATATATATAAATGACCTAGTAGATACAGTTCCATGCGGCTTTTCGCGGATGATGCTGTAGTATACAGAGAAGTTGCAGCATTAGAAAAGTGTAGCGAAATGCAGCGGATAGGCACTTGGTGCAGGGAGTGGCAACTGACCCTTAACATAGACAAATGTAATGTATTGCGAATACATAGAAAGAAGGATCCTTTATTGTATGATTATATGATAGCGGAACAAACACTGGTAGCAGTTACTTCTATAAAATATCTGGGAGTATGTGTGTGGAACGATTTGAAGTGGAATTGTCATATAAAATTAATTGTTGGTAAGGCGGGTGCCAGGTTGAGATTCATTGGGAGAGTCCTTAGAAAATGTAGTCCATCAACAAAGGAGGTGGCTTACAAAACACTCGTTCGACCTATACTCGAGTATTGCTCATCAGTGTGGGATCCGTACCAGATCGGTCTGACGGAGGAGATAGAGAAGATCCGAAGAAGAGCGGCGCATTTCGTCACAGTGTTATTTGGTAACCGTGATAGCGTTACGGAGATGTTTAGCAAACTCAAGTGGCAGACTCTGCAAGAGAGGCGCTCTGCATCGCGGTGTAGCTTGCTCGCCAGGTTTCGAGAGGGTGCGTTTCTGGATGAGGTATCGAATAATTGCTTCCCCCTACTTATACCTCCCGAGGAGATCACGAATGCAAAATTAGAGAGATTAGAGCGCGTACGGAGGCTTTCAGACAGTCGTTCTTCCCGCGAACCATACGCGACTGGAACAAAAAAGGGAGGTATGACGGTGGCACGTAAAGTGCCCTCCGCCACACATCGTTGGGTGGCTTGCGGAGTATAAATGCAGATGTAGATGTACAACGTTTAAGGTCTATGAGTGCAGGAGTAGAACACGACGCACTCAGTGTGGGAGACACACATTGGGGGTCAAACGACGTCACAGATGTTTAAATGTTGATGTTTAAATGTTGTAAGGAAGCCTATGATTGGCTCGCAACAGTTAATTCTGTAGTAGCGGCGGAGACTCATGAGTCTGGCATGTGGGCGTTTCTATTGGACGAAACACGTAAACAAGCATATAACACGAGTGCACTTCTGTCTGCTGCACCACTATAGGAGTGTCCTGAACAGAACTGGTTAACCACACCAGTTTCGTTACAAGGAGGAAAGTTGCTGCAGTTGTTATAAACTTTTCGTTGGTCGGAACTCGGAATGTACACTGCGACTGGCTCTGGGATTCTGGCACTGACAGGGCAGCTACAATTTGTGTAGCAGCTCATCACTGAGGCTGTAGCTGGACTTAAGAAACTTTCAGCGTCATCTGCAGGCATCTCCTGCACCCAAGTAGCAGCAAAGTTGTAGGCACGGGCCCAACATGTGTATATCATGACGGAGGGACTGCAAAGTTAGTTGTTTCAAGTGAAAGTTTTGTTCTTCTGAATTAATTATTAGCACCAAGTAGCTGCTTCTGGTATGTGCTTAACTGAGAGAATCAGTGCACATTTGTAATTTTATGGCTCTTGTCTTCAGGCTATCAATTAAGTCTGCAATTTTCATATCTTTCCAACTCAAATTCACCAACGTGTGCCCATATCTGTCATACATGTTTTTGCATCATTTTGCACTTTTATAATTATTTGTATTGGTATTTCAGTGACTATAAACAAAGTGATATACCTAGAAACAAATCAGATTGTTGTAGTGACTTTTAGTTCCGTTTAGTAACAGAAACCTTGCTCAATATTTCTACGTGAGCTGAGATACACATATTTGATGATCAGTTAGGCCATCTCTGTTTAATTCAAATAGTCTATTAGTTAAACATGGCGCGACTTTGCTTTTTAATTTCACATGATCTCATGGGCAACTGTCGGTTCACTGTACAGGTCACTGGGTTCCAGTCTCATAGCATCTGTGGGTTATGCTAAATTCTCAGCTGACAACTCACAGTATATTAAAGTGAGAAATTAAACAAATGAAGAAGGGAAGAAACTATAAGGTAGGAACATTGAGAGAGAATTTCATGAACACTTAAATTCAGCACGATCTGTTTGCGAATACACACATATCAAAACAAGTTTTGCGTCACCTCGGTTCCCTGAATTCCGGAACCTGCACAGAAAATTGGAATAGAGACCAACATAAACTTCATTTCCGCCCTTCGTTTTGCGCATGAAAGCCACAGATTGGATGTTGTACCACTGTACAGAAAGGCCTTCAGAGGTGGTGGTCCAGACAGACTGCTGTACACACCGGTACCTCTAATACCCTGTAGCACGTCCTCTTGCATTAATGCATGCCTGTATTCACAAGTTCATCAAGGCGTTGTTGGTCCAAATTTTCCCATTCCTTATAGGCGATTCGGCGTAAATCCCTCAGAGTGGGTGGTGGGCCACATCGTCCATAAACAGCTCTTTTCAGTCTTTCCCAAGTATAATCGACAGGGTTGATGTCTGAAGAACATGCTGACCACTATAGTCGGGCGATGTCGTTATCCTGAAGGAAGTCATTCACAAGATGTGTACGATGGGCTCGCGAATTGTCGTCCATGAACTCGAATGCCTCGCCAGTATGCTGTCGAAACGGTTGCACTACCAGTCGGAGGATGCCATTCACATATCGTACAGCCCGTTACGGCGGCTTCCATGATCACCAGCGGCGTAAGTCAGCCCCACATATTGCCACCCCAAAATAGCAGGGAACCTTCACATTGCTGCACTTTCTGGACAGTGTGCCTAAGGCCTTCAGCGTGACAGGATTGCCTCCTAACACATGTCCGACGATTGTCTGGTTGAAGACATAGGCGACACTCATCGGTGAAGAGAACGTGACGACAGTCCTGAGCGGTCTATTCGGCATGTTGTTGGGCCCGTCTGTACCGCACTGCGTGGGGTCGTCGTTCAAAGAGGGACCTCGCCTTGGACGTCAGCAGTGAAGTTGTGCATCATGCAACCCATTGTGCACGACGTCCTGTGGCTGCATGAAGAGCATTATTCAATAGACTAATAACTGACTAGAAAATAACAACAGAGCTATTATTTCTCAAAACAATAGTACGCTCCGTGGCGGCTGTGAAATATTCAGTACCGATTGCAGGTTGCTGCGTTGCTCCGAGGCATAATCCGTAGGGAGCGGTCATCCACTGAGTAGGAGCCCTTGAGTGGCCTGAGTGAGGCATGTCACCGACAGTTCCTGTCTCTCTGTATGTCCTTCATGTCCGAACAACATCGCTTTGGTTCACTCCGAGACGCTTGGACACTTCCCTTGTTGAGAGCCCTTCCTGGGTCAAAGTAACAATGCGGACGTGATCGAACCTAGGTATTAACCATCTAGGCATGGTTGAACTTCAGAAAACACGAGCCATGTACCTCCTGCCTGGTGGAATGACTGGAACTGATTGGCTGTTGGACCCCCTCCGTCTAATAGGCGCTTCTCATGCATGGTAGTTTACTTCTTTGGGTGTGTTTAGTAACATCTCTGAACAGTAAAAGGGACTGTATCTGTGATACAATGCCTGCAGTCAACGTCTGTATTCAGGAATTCTGGGAACTGGGGTGATGCGAAAGTTTTTTTGATGTGTGTATAATCGTATGGTACCTTCCGCAGTAAGAGAAAGTTGTTTGAGATGTCTGTGAAATTTCCTTGCCATCAAACTAATATTCAACTGTACTTATATCCTATTAATTAAGCGTGTATTCATTAACTGTTACTATTTCTTGATAAAACGACTCTAATTTGCTTCTACTATATTGATCTTCAAAAATGGTTCAAATGGGTCTGAGCACTATGGGACTTAACATCTTAGGTCATCAGTCCCCTAGAACGTAGAACTACTTAAACCTAACTAACCTAAGGACATCACACACACCCATGCCCGAGGCAGGATTCGAACCTGCGACCGTAGCAGTCTCGCGGTTCCGGACTGCAGCGCCTAGAACCGCATAGCCACCGTGGCCGGCTATATTGATCTATTTGATGCACTTATATAAATGTTATATGCACTTATATAAATGTTACAAACGGAAATTCGTACAAAAAGTATATTGTAATAATGGAGCATGAGTGTCGGTAAACCTTTAGCATCATGTCCATTACCAATCTGTGGGATTTATATATTCCTGACCTGAAGGGATTTTCTTTTATTCCTTAGTTTTCCAAAATTTGTAACAAGGTTTTGTGAGGATGTATAACGTTATGACTGTGTCTTTGGACATCTTTGGATTATGCTTAGGGGAGTTGAAGATAGCGTGACGAATGGCGTAATATGTGACCTTTATATCTGAGAAAAGTACTCAGAATACTACGTAAATGATTAAGAGAAAATCTGATGCGCTTACTAATCATTTGTCATCATAAATAAGTGTTCATGTGAAACAAATATTTTTTATGTAACTTTTGTTTTCGAAACGTTTTATCACACTAGTATTTAATGTAGTAACGAGTGACGTGAAACATTACAGTTCAGTTCCTGCTCCTCCGCGCCGATACCTGACAGCGAGAAGCGGCATTTAAGAAATTATTGTTTTTTGCAGTGTATGCTAATTCCTATTAGAGGCCTGGAAGAGGCCCTCATAAGTGGTACAACACTATGCACCCTCTATCTCGCACTTCACAGTGGTCTGCAGAGCATGTGTGTGGAGGCAGATGGTAGGCATTGTTTAAATGAAAGAGAGATTATCTGACCTGGGCTACTGGTATGGTTCACCTCGGTTTTTGACATTTCACGAAGATGTTCAGAAGGCAGTGTGTGAGGAATAGGACCGAAAGCCAATATTGGCTGTGTGATAGAAAATTATGTTGCAGGAATTAATATGTCTACACAGATTATTTCCTCCACTTCTACATCTACATCTGCATCTACATGGATACTCTGCAAATCACATGTATGTGCCTGGCAGAGGGTTAATCGAACCACCTTCACAAATATTCCCTATTATTCCAATTTCGAACTGTATACGGAATAAATGTACATCTATGTCTTTCCGTGAGAGCTCTGATTTCCCTTTTTTATGACGATGATCGCTTCTCCCGATGTAGGTCGGCGTCAACAAGATATTTTCGCATTCGGGGGAGAATGTTGGTGACTGAAATTTCGTGGAAAGATTCCTCTGGAACGAAAAACGCCTCTGTTTCAATGACGTCCAGCCCATATCCTGTATCATTTCAGTGACACTCTCTCCCCTATTTCTCGATAATACGAATCGTGCTGCCCTTCTTAGAAGTTTCTCGATGTACTCCGTCAGTTGCACCTTCTCATTTTTCTAGCAATGAAACAGAGTCTTTGGTGAGCCTCCCCCGCAATATTTTATGTGTGTTCCTTCCTATTTAAGTTGATCGTAATTGGAGTTCATAGGTATTTGCTTGAATTTACGGCCTTTAGATTGGACTGCCGAAGGTTAACGGATTCCTTTTAGCTCCCACGTAGATTGCCTCACACTTTTCATTATTTAGGATCAATTGTAAATTTTTGCGCTGTGCAGATATATTTTCTACATTGTTTTGCAATTTGTTTTGATCTTCTGATCATTTTATTAGTCGATAAACATCAGCATCATCTGCAAACAACCTAAGACGGCTGCTCAGAGTGTCTCTCAAATCGTTTATATAGATAAGGATTGGCAAAGGGCCTCTAACACTAAGTTGGGGAACGCCATAAATTACTTTTGTTTTACTCGATGACTTTGCGTCAATTACTATGAGCTGTGACCTCTCTGACAGGAAATCGAGAATCTAGTCGCATAACTGTGACGATATTCCGTAAGCACGCAATTTCAATACATGTTCCAAAACCCTTCTGCGTAACGACGTTAATGATACGGCCTGTAGTTTAGTGGATTACTCCCACTACAATTCTCGACTACTGGTGTGACCTGTGCCAATTTACAGCTTTTGGGTACGGATCTTTCGTCGAGCGAACGGTTGTATATGATTGTTAAGAGTGGAGCTCTTGTGTCAGTATATCATGAAGGAAACATAACTGGTAAACAGTTTGGACCGGAAGACTTGCTTTTGTTAAGTGATTTAAGTTGGTGCACTATTCTGAGGATATCTATTTCTAGGTTACTCATGTTGGCAACTTTTATTGATTCGAATTCTGGAATATATGTTTTCTTCGGTGAAGTAATTTCGGAAAGCTGTGTTTAGTATCTCTGTTTTGGCAGCACTGTCGCCGACAGTATTTCCATTGCTATTGCGCATTGAAGGTACTGATTGTATCTTGCCGCTAGCATACTTCACATACGACTAGAACCTCTTTGAATTTTCTACCATGTTTCGAGAAAAAGTTTCGTTGTGGAAAGTATTATAAGCATCTCCCGTTAAAGTCCAGGCTAAATTCCGAGCTCTGTAATAGGTCGCCACTGTTGGAAATTTTTGGTCCGCTTAAAGTTGGCATGTTTTTTCATTATTTCTGCGACAGCGTTCTGACCTGTTTTGTGTACCAAGGAGGTTAAGCTCCGTCTTTTGTTGAATTACGTGGTATAAATCTCTCAATGCTGCCGATATCTTTTCTTTGAATTCAAGCCACATCTGGTCTACACTTATATCATTAATTTGGAAGGAGTGAAGATTGTCTCTTGGGAAGACGTCAAGTGAATTTTTATCTGCTTTTTTTGAACAGGTAAATTTTTCGTTCATTTTTGGAGGACGTCGGGGTTACAATATTCAATCTCTCCACAACAACCCTGTGTTCATAATCAGTGTATCCGTTTTGATGCTTGTTATTAGCTCAGAATTATTTGTTGCTAAGAGGTTAAGTGTGATTTCACAACCGCTTTGCATTGGCGTGGGCTCATGAACTAACTGCTCGAAACAATTTACAGAAAATGCGTTTAGCATAATTTCAGATGATGTTTTATGCGTACCTTCGAGTATAAACATGTATTTTCGCCAACATATCGACGGGAATTACAAATCACCACCAACTATAACTGTGTGAGTCGGGTACATGTTTGATATCAGCCGGCCGGAGTGGCCATGCGCTTCTAGGTGCTACAGTCTGGAACCGCGTGATCGCTACGGTCGCAGGTTCGAATCCTGTCTCGGGCATGGATGAATGTGATGTCCATAGGTTAGTTAGGTTTAAGTAGTTCTAAGTTCTAGGGGACTGATGACCACAGCAGTTAAGTCCCATAGTGCTCAGAGCCATTTGAACCATTGATATCAAACTCACGTTTTTTTTAACTGTTCAGTGATTGAATCATCTCAATCGGGAAGTCGGAAAAGGGTACCCATTATTATTTTATTCCGGTTGCCAATAACGACCTCTGCCCATACTAACTCAAAGGAACTTTCTTCTTCTTTATTTTTAATAATGTGGGGCCACAGTCAAAATGTATTTCTTTAAAGTCAGTACAGCCGTTAAACGGTTGTTTATTTACAGTGTTACATTTACACTTACACAATCAAGATTTCGACTTCAAAGTACCACTTTCAAGTGTTTTCTGAAAGTAGGTTAGACAATAACAGTGAAATACATAACAAGTGATACAACTGTATAACAATCCTTATTTGTAATGCTTACTTACAAGTGTTATAAACTGCCAAAGATGGCATATTGTCGTATTAAAATACATTATTAGACACATTGTCTAAGAGACGATATTTCTGATAGAGCCTATTTTCATTACTGAGTACTCCATCTTGATTGAATGACAGTTGGCTAAGTGTCAAATTGTCTTGGTCAAAGATATTCCTGTTACAAGCAGGTGACCATTTTCTTTTAGTTTTGGGACTCCTGTGTTATTTGCACTTATTCCTAAGTAATGTTCTGACACATGTAACAGGATTTACATGCCTAATGATATGTACTCCATAAATATCGCCTCAAACCTCACTGGTTAATTAATGAGTGAATAGAATAAGTAATTGCACTGTATTGTGTAATTCTGAATTGAGTCAAAATTACACAACTTATAGTTGGCCACGTGTTAATTTCACGTAAAAAGCTGTATATTTACCTACCGAAATGTACTTTAAACAACTTCAATGGCTAGCTGGACTTTTATATTTATGGATGCAGCAAATATTATTGCGAAGTTTGTTATTGTTTATGAGCAGGGAACTTTATTGTATACTAAGATAAACAGGTACTGCAAAGATGTAACAGCCACCAAAGAAAATAAATTGTTCCTAACCTTTCCTATCCTACGGGACACTGAGTCCAAAAACTAAAAAAAAGGGGTCACCTGCTTGTAACAGGAATTTCTTTGAACTAGACAATTTGACACTTAGCCAACTGTCATTAAGTCAAGATGGTGTACTCAGTAATGAAACAAAGCAGTTGGGTCTGCCAGAAATATCGACTCTTAGCCAGCGTGTCTAATAGTGTATTTTAATATAACACTATGCCATCTTAGGCAATTTATAACGCTTGTAAGTAAGCATTACAAATTTGGATTGTTATACGGTTATATCACTTGTTATGTATTTCACTGTTACTGTCTAAACTGCTTTCAGAAAACACTTGATAACGGCACTTTGAAGCCAAAAATCATGATTGTGTACATGTAAACGTAACACTGTAAATAAACAACAGTCTAATGGCGGCACTGACTTTAAAGTCACAGGAACTATCTACTTCAATTGTGTGACAAGATAAACTACTTCAAACAGCAACAAACACGCCACCGCCAACTGTGTTTAGCCCATTCTTACGGAACACCATTAGGTTCTTCGTAAAACTTTCGGCTGATCTTATCTCCGGCTTTTTCCAGGTTTCAGTGGCCATAACGATTGGAGCATCAGTGCTTTGTATTAGCATCTGGAGCTCCGATACTATCGCAACACAGGTACGACAATTTACAACTGATATACTGTTGGTTCCTGTACCTACGATCTTCCTGTGTTCCGCCTGCACCTTTTGGGACTGAAGCCTTTTTGCGTTTTCTCGAGACCCTCTAACCTGAAAAACCACCCAGTCCACGCCACACAGCCCATGCTACCCATGTAGCCACCTCCTATGTACAATGGACATGCGATCTATTCAGCAGAGTTCGAAACACCACCACCAGGTGGTGGCAGTCGAGGAATCTGCAGCCGACATGGTCGCAAAACCGTGTGAGCCTCTGATTCATACCCTCCGCTCAGCCATGCTTTCATCTCGCAAGAGAGCTGGGCGGATTTTATAACTTCTGTTAGCTGCTCGAAATCAGAGAGACTCTGTTTCGATCCAAAGCGAGACACATCACTGGGACCAATGTGAGCCACCAGCTGCAATTGGCTGCACCCTGTGCTCTTCATGGCATCCGGAAGGACCTGTTCCACTTCTGGAATGACTACACCTGTAGTGCACACGGAGTGCACATTGGCTTCCTTCCCTTCTTGGCAGCCATGTCCCTAAGGGGCCCGAGAACGCTCCTAACACTGAAATTCCCAACTATCAGTAATCCCACCCACTGTGAATGTCCAGATCGTGCAGGCTGAGAGCTTTCCTTCGAAACAGGATAGGTGACTGCATCTGGTTGAGCGACAGTGTTAACCACAGAGACCTGTCTTTAGACTGACCAGGGAGGCCTTACATGCGGCCCTCTGGGAGTCTTTCACCAATTGCCACGGCCTGAGGTGACCCCTCACTCGACCACTGGTGAGAGGAGAACCTCAGTGCGAGCAGTAGCTGGACTAGGCAACAGTGAGGACCGATCGGAGGACTTGCATGTGCTGGAAATCAGTTGGATTCCCGCAGCCTAGCCGTAACAATGGTACACATCCGCTTCAGATTCAAGCTGTGTTACCAAAGCCATTACTGCCTGGGGCCGAGAGTGAAGTGCCACCAATCTGACTAGCATCTGCACACAACAGTCACAGTCCCTGTCCATACTACAGACCATGGAAAACTACACTATACAGGCAAACTCAATAGCGACACGTGCTGCCGAACTCTACTGCAGACCCTGACCAAAACTCAAGAACTGTGCCCAATAAATTACAATAATATACAGAGATTCAAAAACCGAAATACTGAAGACTCTGGTAAGACTAAATAATTCGTTCTTGATTAGGAACTTATAATATGTCACAAGATCGGTTTACTTTCCACTGCAAGAACTGTGTATATTAGGTATTAAATTAACATGCACAAACTCAAGAAACTGAACTATCAAATAACACAGATGAAATTATACAATTCGCTACTCGTTAGGAACTCGTAAAAGTCACAGAATTGGTTACTTCCCTGTTGCTGCTTCTGTCTGGGCCGATTGCTGCTGTCGGACTGATACATCATATGAGAAATGTCACATAAAGAGTAGCAGTATGCTTAACTTCAATTCAGATGTATATTCTAAAATAGAGGCTCTCAATATTTATCTATAATTAGCAACATTATCATAAATGTCATTAAAAGTATTGCAGTAGTGTGGCAATAAATCGTCATACCCCCTTCTAAAGTGACAGCTTCCACTGCAGTAGGTTCTCCATCGATGCTCACTTCTTTATTACGTGCCTGGACCTAAATATAATAGAAAATTTTCTTGTTATAAAAATGAGACCTGAAATTTGAAATGTAGTAACTGTAGCAGAGGTATACATATTCTCTCTCTCTCTCTCTATCTCTCTCTCTCTCTCTTACTCCATCTCTCTCCCTATCTTCCTGTCACTATTCAGCGGAATCCGAAACACAACCACCATATGGCGGCAGTAGAGAAATCTGCAGCCTACACAGTCGCAGAAGCGTCTGAACCTGTCATTCATATCCTACACTCGGTTGTTTCATCTCGCAAGAAAGCGTACATATACATATACACTCACACACGCTCAGAGGTGTACAGAACACTTTTTCAATTCAAATTCCTCCAGTAACAAGAGACAGTCAAGATGGAGTACGTTTGACCCTTTTGGCTATGATTCTGATGTGTTCTACGTACTAGTACAAAACAATTGCAGAATGAACAAAACTATACACAGTGGTGAGTCCATTAGGTTGAATATTTATGTGCTCTATGCTTTCAATATCAATTTCATCCTAATTCACAAAACTTTCATATATCAAAACGAGTGTACTGATGTGCCTGTCTTGAAGTATTTCATCGTATAAATAAATGGGAGCAACATTTACTTGGATCTAAAAGATGAGAAAATGACCCATTGCAATCACAAATATATTAGTTGTTCAAGAAAATATTTGTGTTTAATAGAATTTTCTGAATAGTGAGAACACATGACAAGCACTTAATAATACAAACATCAATTTTTCTCACTTATGAGAACTGAACACGTCAGTATTTTCAACGCAAAAGAAACAAAAAATTATTGGTCGTGTGATAACACAGATTTGAAATGTGACTAGGTAATGGAAGAATATAACCACAGTTGTAACAGAATTTCATTGGATATCATGAGTGATTTTGACCTCATATTACCCTATTTTCAAATGACATCGAGTACATGTCTGTTTCTGATGAACAAAATATATGAAGTTTGTCATATAATTAAGAATGTGCATTATGTCTCTTTGTAATAACTTAATACAAAACTCTCGACTGTCAGCTTTTAAAATAAATTGACTGTCAGCTTTTACTATAAATTGTGATCTCCATCACAAGAGAACTGTTTCTTATCTACTAAACTCTGACATATGAGTAACTAGTTTATACTATGTGTGTGTGTGTGTGTGTGTGTGTGTGTGTGCGTTATTTTTATTGTGTAAATATTGAAAAAATCTTAAGAAATATTTATGCAAAATACAGATACGAACTTGTTGATAATTAAAAATCAGATCACAAGCATTGTTTACTGAAGTGATCTAAAGAAATTATTAAATGCTGCAAAGGAGGTCCCTTATACTTAAATGCATGATGGTAAAATGAAAAACATCACTGATGCATCTGCTAGGAAACCACTATTGTCTGTTAAATTTCTGCTTTGCAGATTATAAATTTCATATATGAAAATCACAATTTATTGATTAATTTCAGAAATGTATTAACGGGTAAGTTTGAATATAATATCGAATATTAGTTATAAATTTTGTGTTATCAGCAGCAGACTTTGGTTTCACAGTTTTTACTTGTAGTAATAGGTACAGCTGTGAGAGAGAAAAAGAAGTGTTGCAATAATGTTGGACAATTTACTAAAGATGTTTTGTCAAACTCTTTTTAAAGATGAACTTATGTTTGGCTGAGTCCATAATAATAGTACAGTCTTATTACCTCAAAGTGGTATTTCTTTCCTGGTGATAGACCAGAAACAGTATAACAGTAAAGATCAACCCAAGCACCACAATATGTTGGTTCTGTTATAAGTTTCTTTTTATGGCCGCTGCCTTCTTTAGAATAAGTGATAATAAACGATTCAATATCCCCATACGTGTTGACTGGTGGTGACCATCTCAAGCCAACCATTCTGCGACCTCTCTTGTAGACATTGAGGGATTGCACTGCATCAGGAGCTGGAAGAGGAGAATAAAATCAACTGTGTGAAAATAATAGAGCTCTGCTAATACCGTGAACTTCTATACTTCGAATCTCATGCACTCCATGCCTCAAAACATAATTGTTATGTTGATGAAAAGCCAGATTGTTGGTCTATCGAACGATGTAACGATTATAAAGCTAAAAACCTGTGGTTAATTATTAAGGAAAAGCTAGGTAGTCAAGTTTGTGGAAGTGTATCTACACCAGGTGCTGACAAAACGAAAGGGTTAAAACTGAGTGAGCAATCGGTTTTAGGAACTGCAAGCTCATATGGGACAAATAAAAAAGATTAACTAACGTCTCTTAGGAAAAAACTATTTCATCATCGCACATCTGAAGCTCATGGTATAGCGAACAAAATCCAGACTAACACAGAGAAACATATCATTCATTACCTAGTTTCTTCCATTGTAAAGGAACAACAAGTTGTTACTGAGTGCGTATTTCACACAGCTTATAAGCAAGCGAAGTTAAATAGACTGTTTTATGAGTTTGAGACAGAAATTGATCTCCACATTAAAAATGGTTTGGATATGTGCCGAATACTACATTCCAATGTTGCTTGCTCTATTTTAATGCTTCATATTTCTGACCACATGACATCATATCTAATAAGAAATTTAATAAAGAATGACTCCCAATTTTCACTTCATTGGATGAAGCCACTTCTCTTTCAAACATAAACACTTTGATTGTATACTTTAGAACCTTGTTTAAAGGAATGGAAAACCCCATGACGCTTTTTGAGCTAAATGACACCACAGCATCTGGTATCTTGAAAGAACTTTTAAAGCAGAATACTAGGTCTAGGCTATGACATTTTGAAATACCACTTAATCGCTTTGACTTGCGATGGAGATTCTGTCATGTTAGGAAAAAAGTCTAGCCTCACAAAGCAGGTGATGGAAATGTTTCCAAACATTCATCACAATAGAAGAAGTGGTGGGAATTAATCACTTTAAAATATTAATGGATAAAGTTAGAAACATTCTCATCTCCTCTCCGTAAAACAGCATTGAGCTGGCAGTTGTTGTTAGAGGTTTGGAGCAAGAAATTTTATAAATCAGTCGTGTGCCTGACACTCGTTGGGTGGCCTCCAGTTTATTGGCAGTAAAAGCTGTACGGAAAGATTACATCAGTTTTTAGAAGCATCAGAGGACGAGAAACAGGACTCAAAACATGGGGCTTTGTAATACATTGTCATATACATCTTTTGTTTCCAACCTAGCTGTAATGTATGATGCCTCAGAAGAGTTGGTCGATCTATCGCTACAGCTTCAAAGATCAAGTGTAAACCTTGTTCAAGCTCACAACGACTTTTAATAAAAGTGTTATCAAAGTCGGGTTGATGCAATGTGACAACATGCAAATGTATCTAACATTGCACTGGAAAATATGAACTTTCAATGTGTCGAACTTTATATAAGATTTCTGATAAACAGTTTTTTCGCAGCTTGACAAATAATTTGTCAACCAGGCTGTTGTCAACACTGAATGCATCTGAAAGCTACGATGTTGTTATGAATGACACGAAGATCATTCACCCCAAATTCTGGCCTCAAAACATATCGATCACTTACGGAGAAAATGGGGTTTCTCGAATATGTGAAAGATTTAAGATTAATAGCCCTTGTGAAATAATAAAGGACTTCAGGGAGTACAAACATGTTCTAAAACCAGTACTAAGCGAAGAAACACCAACTATTCTTGTACAGCCACCAACGTTCCAAAAATTCTTATCGGTAATAAACAGCATTGCAGTGTCGAGTGCGGAGTGTGAACGTGGCTTTTCTGCAATGAACTTATTTATGACACCACTGAGATCTTCACTCTACATCAGCACTGTTTGTAGTTTATTATGCATCATATGTCTGGGACCACCTCTAGCTAGATATGAGCCTGGGCATCATGTAAAGTCTTGCCTGGCGAAGGGATATCATTCTTCACTTGCTACACAGTCAAAAGCACGAAGTGATAAAGTGTATAATGAAGACAATATCGTGTTTGTGATTGATTGTGTTTGAAATAATTTCGCAATGCATACTTTTTTCCTTCGTTTGAGCCACTGAGTAAGAACTCAGGTAAAACTATGAGCTCAGTTAAAATTCAAAATGTCCTAAAAAGGTACTTTTTAACGATATATGTACAACGTATATATTCTGCATAAATTGACTGGTCATATGCCACTGACTCTTGTCAGAATAACAGATGTTTGTGATTTTAAGTTAATATGCTATGTTGAAAGTGTAATATAATTTAAAGGGAAGAATTTAAACAAAGTTATATACCCTTAGGTCAAAGATATATACTGCATGTTGACAGGACTTGTTATTTTACGAGTGAAGGGCAATTAAATTCATATTTCAGACTACAAAATTGTAATCTCAAAATTAGCGCTGAATACGACTTATTATTAATGTGATATTCTTGTTTTGGTAACATTTGTAGTTCATCATAAATGAGTTAACAGGTCGATACTCAATCTGACCGATTTAGTTTATTGGTCATTAGCATTTTAATTGTAGAATGACAAATCGAGCCAAAAATCTACTGAGATGTGGAATTCTTAAAGTTCTGCACTGGTGCTTCAAACAGTGTAACAACTTCATGTAGCCCACTGAAGTAAAATTGTTAAATAATGGTTTAAAGTACAAGGCATTTTTTATATACACAGTATGTTATTGGAAATGAAAAAGTAATTTTAACAGAGCTATAATGTAACTCAAGAAGCTTTGATATTTTTGTAAAATATTCTACAAAGATGGATGATTGTTGTAAGTGTGACCTGGATTGAAATAGTCGACTTCGCTGTGAAGCTGATTTTAATTCAAGTGCATGTTTATTTTTGTAATAATTCTCTCCCAATGCGAAATGCGTTGATTGAATTTTCTACAAGATGTATTATAGGTGTAAAACTTTTTTCAGTCAGGTTGCAGCAAACGTGTTAACATTTATGATAACAGATCCCTTTTGACTGTTTGTGGTTCAATAAATAAATATTCAGTTTGCAGCGACTACTCATGAAATATGTTTTTCTCAGTTAAAAGACAGTATAGACTTACAGCACAGAACAAATCTGTCATCTGTATGACGAGTTTATGATTTTCTGATTATTATAACGTAATGTATATCGTCACAGAATTTCCCAGTTTAATGGTTAGTTCTGAATCAAATTGGTCATTTTTTTATCAGATCTTTCTTTAATTGCTGTTGCTAACAACAAAATCCCACGATCCTTGAATTTCCATAATTGTTTTCCAGTAACTAATTTCTGTATATATTTGAGTAAATAATTTTTGTGTGAATCTGTGCTATAGACAGAGGAAGCATTTCCTTGGTTATGATCACTGCAGGAAGCAAGATATTGAAATATTTAAATTGCATGGCATTTTTCCACAACTATTGTTTTCGTTTAGAAACAATACCCGATGGTGCGTATTCTATGGTCAGGCTTATTGTAACTTAACTACATTACAGTTTTGTTATAGAAGTAATTTTATTTAAACTAATTTCTGTGGGGTCATAATAGCCTGTGTTCTGTGTTTACAATAATGTGTATTCAATAGCGCGAGCAGAACAAAAGGTAATGTTTATTGAGTAATTTGGTAGAAAGTACTGGCAATAGTTGAATACAATGTTTTGGCGTCGGGCAGCGTCACAACAGCAGTGAGGCGTACGTTCCATATAGATTCAGAATTACTTTCCAAATTACAATCCTTAGCCAGTTTCACTAGCATTTTCAAGCGCGCTTTATGTTTTAGTTTGATTACAGAGAAATAATCAGTAGATGCAGAAAGAAAGAGACGGAACTGAGTTTGTAAGTGCAGAAGGCCTCTCTACACACCACCGACAAGCGGGTCTCTGCGCGCCCGAGCGTTCAAAAGGCAGGGATTAGCACGCCACCACTGGCAACGTGTGCTGCTGTTCGTGTGAACGGTTTTAGTGCCGCCGCGACCTGCTTTGATGCTGCCGCCATTGTTACAACTGTGCTGAAGCTACGTGCCGATTGTTCATATGCGGCGACCTGCTGCTTGGCCCCGTCAGTAGCGCCACGAAGTAGAGTTGTATCAAGGCCGCCAAAAATTACAAACAACAATAGTGGTTTTTCAGTTCAATATTTACACGTAGAGTCTCGTGTTAATTTAATAGTAAAGACCTTTCTCTTAGGCTAGTAACATAGAAACTACTTAATTATTTTACGAGTTCGACAAGAAGTCATAGATATTTTTATCCTATTAGTAACATTTTACATTTAGAAGCGAATTTATTTATTACCTGTGTAAATAAAACTTGTGACTTCTTTTTCACTCACTACCGTGAAAGTTTTACATACTGTATAGTCTTTCCCCATGGCAGTGTAACATGATGTGGGTAGGAGAGGAAAGGAGAGGAGGAAGATTACGGCAGCCTCAGGGCGAGGAGGGGGGAAGGGGGATGTTTTATCTTTATCTGGCAGTGTTATCAACTCAGCCGCGATGCAACGATCAGCTGCTACGGTACAAAATGCACACGGAACTCACGTTTCGTGAAGACGTGGGAAATCAGAATTGTACGAGACCCAGATGGAGCAGGAATATCTTCATCGTCATTACCCGCTAAATGCCTTGTTGATTGATACTGAACACACGTTCATAGAGTAGCCACAAAGCAACTGTTCGAACGTGGCGGCTCGCAGCATTTGAAAACATGGTGTCATAGTCATGAAGACTACCGACTTGTGCCAATACGTATGAAGGAGGACTATGGAGCAAAGTGACACTGGTATGGTGGCAGGCGGTGGCAGCTGTTGTTTATACTGGAACTTTGTGGTGTTATGTTTTTGATTATAAGATATTATGGTTTAAAAACCTGAACTTCAGACCAGTACTTTCTATAAAATGATTTCTCCTTGAAAAACTTATCACAAATCTCGCTCTTTGGCCGGCAGGGGCCGGGGTAGGGGGGGGGGGGGGGAGTGGTAGAATGGGGCGCGTCCTAAAACCTAGAAGTTAAGAAATTGAGCACTAAAGTACAGCAAAGTTGGGTGTGATTTTCAGTCTTTTTTTACGACTTTTCGAATTAGCAGAGTAACTGTGCGGTGATACTGACGGATATGAACAAGAAGGAGAAACCTCTCTGTTGCTCATTTGTATTCCTAGAGCATGTCCTCAGTTTTCGATTACCAAACAAATCTACTATACTCGACGTAGAATTGCATACACTCTTGAAGGCAAGACATGAGATGGGATGTATTCATCCTCAAGAATGGCTCGTCATATCCGACTCCCTCAATATCCTCATATCTATACAATGTATATAACTGGCAGGAAAATACGAGGGTGGTATGGAAAGTTCTCGGAATCACCATGAGCGGTTCACGTGGTATTCATTGGACTGCTGCCTGTAAACACGTGCCACGTCAGTGCTCTTGGAAGAGAGCTCTGGCGGTGACGTGGCTCTGTTGTTGTTCCTGAGCAATGATTTGCAAAGATGGAAAAAATCGAGATTCGAGAAGTGATTGAGTACTTCGTAAAAAAAGGTATGAAAGCAAAGGACATTCATGTCGATTTCGAATATACACTGGACGAGTCTGCTCCTTCATATTCAACTGTTGCCAAGTGGAGAAATGAAATCAAATCTGGTCGGGAGAGCTTAGATGGTGATCCGTGCAGTGGTTGTCCAAAATATATCACTACTTCAAAAATCATAGCAAAATTGCACAAAATACTCAAGGAGCATCGCCGATTGTAAGTGTGTGAAATTGCTCACTCTTGACAGATGTCATCTGAAAGGTTATATCACATTTTAACTGAAGAATTAGAAATGAAAAAAATTATCTGGGAGATGGGTGCCATGACTCTTGACGTTGGATCAAAAACGCTTGAGAACGGACATATCGGAACGATGTTTGGACCGTTTTAGGAGAAACGAACAAAACTTTTTGCGACTTTTTGTGACCAAAGATGAAACTTGGGTTCACTACCATAACCCAGAGAGAAACCAACAGTCAAAGCAGTGGAAACATGCTGATTCTCCGCCACCAAGACAGCCTAGACAATTCCTCTAGCGGGAAAGGTCATGACATCTGTGTTCTGGGGTGCGAAGGGGATTCTGATTGTAGATTACGATCTAGTGGGCTAACAATTACTGGAGAATATTACGCTAATCTCCTGGACAAATTGTAACAAACGATATGCGTAAAAAGTCCACGTTTAGCAAGGAAGAAAGTCATCTTCCATCAAGACAATGCACGCACGCATACATGTGCCGTCGCCATGGCAAAATTGCACGAATTTAGGTATGAATTGTTGCCACAGCCGCCTTATTCACCTAATATGGCTCTGTCAAACTACCATCTCTTCCCAAAACTGAAAATTTTTCTTAGTGGACGAAGATTCACTTCAAACGAAAAACTGAAAGCTGGAGTTGAGAACTATTTTGCAGGCCTTGAGGAAAGTCATTTTCGAGATGGGATCAAGGCTCTCGAACATAGTTGGACAAGTGCATTAACGTACAAGGAGAATACATTTTTTTCTATTCTGTTCTGAGAACTTTTAAAATCACACTTGTATTCCCAGCACACCAAAGAGTCGTTGCTCTGCCTATGCTGCTGACATTTTTCTGCAACAAAGCGAAATGGATTACAATATAGCAGACACGAAAGCGTGTATTCAAAATACTGAGGTTCAGTATATGGTCCCCACCAAAAGGTTATATCCCAATACTTGCGGTATACCCTCACTTTTTTGTTATCAAATGAGTCGCCAGACTGGTAAAACCAACTATTCCAGCAGTCTTCATGCAGTATTACTTTACCCATGCCAATCTCTGATTGAAGATATGGGAAGAGAGAGCATCTTTGGCCCTCAAAAGGTGTTAAGTACTGGCACAGCACAACATGCGGGGAGTTTTGGGATGGATGAGGAACAAGCTGGGCAGTGGAACACGGCAACACTGGCAAAGTGCAGAGAAATGTGTGGAAGAGATGGTCGCTGTCCTGAACATGGACAAAGTGAGACAGAGCTTCACGTGAGGGGGCATCCCTTATGGCTGTTCCTCCCCCTGTGCCAGCGGCTTGTGCTAGTGAGACTGCCTGTCCACCTGTTGTCGCCCATCATTTTCACTGCTGCATTCTTAGGGGTGCCGGTTGGAAATGGCGAGCCTCTTTCTACCACCTTGTGTTTGGGGGTCTCTCTAACATTGCGACATCGGGTTGTCTATTCCTGGGGACAGTGATTTGTCATATGAGGGGCCCTTCTCAATCGGTCTTTACCTGCATTAAGCTTTTGTGTTCAATAAGCACCACATATATATTGTTTTTCTGGAATCTAAGACTGCTTCAGTTACGATGTTCACTGATATGTGCTTGCGCCCGTTTGTAAACTTTGTTTGGCAGCACCTCTTATCCGAGTTCTGAGAAACTTAAATCGAAATTTGTTGTAGTAACTCATGGATCTTATTTTATTAAGAGAGAAATGCTCAGTAGTTGTCTGGTACTCTGTAATAATAACACAAGTGCAAGACAAATGATTCTTGCTCTGTTTTAGAAAGTGTGTTTGCTTTGTCTGTATACAAATGAAAGTGTAAACTAGGGGTCACTAGCATTCCCACTTGTGTGTGTCCTCTTGTGGACCAGTACATACATGGTATTTTTTTAAAAAATGTCTTTGGTAATTATTTTGTTGGTCATCCTATACGTGCCTCAGTTGAGATGATGATGATCTAATTTACTGAAGACCTTAAAAAGAAAAAAGAAAATATGGGTGATCTCTTAAACACCTTTCTTGTTCCTTCATCATTGTAATTCGTTGTGCTCATTGCTGAGTGTCATGACTCGTGAACCAAGCGTCTCCATCTCGGACGGTTGCCAGCGTCCTTACTGCCTGCTGAACATCTATCCATCTGCTCACTGCTCTTTCTCTTGGTCTCGTGCCCTCGATCTTTAGTTAGAAAATTATTTTCTCTAGATTTTCTTCATCTCTTCGCACAATATGGCCAAAGAACTGGAGAATTTTTTCGGTGACTCGAAAAGAAAGGCGTCTGGAGATATCGGGTTGTTCAATAATGGATACATTTGTTCTTCTTTCGGTCCACTTTATGTGTAGCATCCTACACCAGCACCAAAGCTCAAACACGTCGATGCACTGTTTGTCTCTGGCCTTGAGTGTCCATGTTTTGCAACCATAAAAGAAGACAGAAAACACGAGTGTTCAACTAGTTGGATCTTTGTCCTATTTGTTATTGCTCTGCTCTGCCAAATCTTGGTGAGCTTCTTCATAGCCACTCAACCTAGTGTGATCCGTCTTCTTATCTCAACTTCACAACTTCCAGTGCTGCAGATGGTTGAACCAAGATGGGTGAAGGAATGTACGATTTCCAGTTACTTTAATCAGCCTGTGAGCTGGATCTATTCTTCTCGATCAATTATCATGAGTTTGGACTTGCTGAGGTTGATGTCTAATCCATATGCTAAACTAATGTCCTTTAATCTTGTTAGTAGCACAGCAAGTTCATCTTCGCTGTTGGCTAAAAGCACAATGACATCAGCAAAACGAAGGTCACTGATAGTTTTCTCACCAATTGAGATGCCTTTGGTCCAATCATCAAGAGCTTTCCTAATGACATTTTCTGCATAGATGTTGTACAGATCTGGGGATAGGACACAACCCTGTCACACACATTTCGGTACTTTGAAGGAATCCGACGCGTCAGCACTTGTCTTTACAACTGCAAAGTGATTATTGTATAGACCTTTGATCAGTGCCATCAAGTGGAGTGGGACACCAAACTCTGTGAGCACCTGTCACAGCTTTTCCCGAACAACACAGTCAAGGCTCTCCTATAGTCAAGGAAGCAGATGAAAACAGGAACACAGAACTCTCGCGATTTTTCTATTGTCTTATTTGAGGATCTGTTCACAAGTTCCTTTCCCTTCAAGAAAACCTGCTTGTCCTGTGGCTTGTTCCTTACTGGGCCAGTTTTCTTTTAAAGAGACATTGTATGTCCTATGCTGCCAATGTTAAATTATCGAATTTTGTGACCCATTATCTTGGAAACTTTTTAAGACACCAACTTACGATTTTCGATAATTATTGAATGCAAATTTCTAGATACACTGAACTAGAATTATTACGAAAATTGTATTGTGGGACATGTTATCTTTTTTTCTAAACACTCAATTTTTGACAGAATTTTGTAAATAAATGAACATAGAAACAAAACAACTCAGAATTTTTAATTATTCTTGCTCCATCTGTTTTTGAATCTCACACTTGGCATGCTGTGAAAATTTCATGTGTCTACCATCAGTACTTTTTAGAAAATGGGTAATTTATTGGAAGTAGTTCAGAGATATTGAGGTTTACACAGACTTACATTTCTGCATCTTTTATGCACTACAATTGCCCTGGCCCATATTCTCTGTCTTCTTCAGTGTCACAACAGCCCATTGCTTGCCTGCTCCTTTTTATTTATTGCTTCTTTTGTCATTTGCTGAGTAGCTATCTCTGCTTCATGTACAAGAAGCTCATCCAGTTCCCACAGTCCTTTAGCTGTGTTCTGTCCAAATCTTAACCCCAACTTCTCCAGAACCTTAAGTCTTTCGTAGTTTCCTCTATCAAAAGTTATTACAGCATCAGACACTGCTAACTTTAGCGTCATAAGGCCAACAAATACATTTTTAGGCACACGGTGCCACACAACATTGTTGAGGGACTCATTCACAGTTTGGGTCTTCCCATGGAAACATTTCTTTAGTAGCTCAGGGTTTGCCAAATCTCTGTAAATAGGTTTGATTGCCTCCATTACTGCTGAAGGAAGAGAATGTTTATGTGTAAATTCATTCAGTGTGCCATAAAATCCAGCTTGCCTATATTTACACCAAGTTTTTGGTAGATACAAAGCATGAGATGTCTTCTCATAGGTTGACAGTCAATGAATGAAAGTGCTCCACACAGCGCTTTTCATCTTCTCTAAATTCTCACAGTTATTTCTAATGGCCTTCTCATAATATTCCTGTAATTCATCAATTACTTTGTCCGTTAGTCTTCCAGCACATTTTATTGTCTTGTCATCAGACAGTTTTGTGTTATCTAGCTTGGTTTTTGGTTTATGCAGCCATGTTCCCATCCTTTCCGTAACATGTCCTACACACACACCACAAACACAGTTACACTTTATCTTACAGAACTAAGTGTGAAATGCATCCACCCAACTCGTTTCTAAAGTTACTTTCCTTTTCTATGCAGTAGGGAGCGTGGTCACTTCAGAAACATTATCGTGGTTGCCTTCACTGCTAGCACACGTGTTTTCAAGTACTTCAAAAGAAAATGCAGGTCTCACATATCTGTTACCCGCAAATTTACGTTTCTTCAAGTTACTTTTAAGCTAAGTCATTTTATTTACAAATAAAAGCAATTGACGTTACCTTACTGCAGAAATAACCGATAATTACACTACTTAAAAATAAAAAATAATACCAGAAACAGAGGAATGATTTATTCGCAATGCCAACTCCTGAGATGGAGCAGTAGACACAAAACGAAGCAATTCACAGCCTTCTAGACTGTGTAGGTCTCAAGATATGACTGCTCAACTGTGGCAGTATATATGCAGCTGCGAAATTTGACACATGTCAACATTCAAAATATTATTTGAAGGTCCCACAAGTGTCTGATTTTAATGTATTATACACCAAAATATTCGGTAAAGTCCAAAGTACATTATGGAGTAGAAAACAGAAAATGTCAAATTTCTCAAATTTCATGTACAATGTCCCCTTAAAAGAGTTCTGACTGCGGACTACAATTGATTTCTTGTGCTTCTGTTGAAATCTCTTTTTTAAATTTTTAACATTACATTTACTTTCTGAAATTTCATGGTTTTAAAATCCTTTGGAATATCCCTATGTGGCCCATATGAGTATATGGTTTAAAATTAGGAAGAAACCTCTGTCAGGAATTGGTAATATTGGATCTATAATGTGACTGTTCTCATCCTTTCATTTAAAGTATTTCTTTGTCATGTGGTGTTATTACCCACATTTACAAAGTGAGTGCTGTGAGAATAAAATTGTTTACTGTTTTTAGACATGTAGGCACAATGGCTACCACTACCAGATCTCTGTGTCCTAATATTTTAGACACATACATTCCATACATTCGAGATGGCTGCGACTAATATACTAGCTCCTATGTCTGTACCCATACGTGGTACAAAATATTAAATCGTGCGACGACAAGTCGAGCGCAAAACGAAGTAAAATAAAATTGTAAAACTGTATATGATTGAAAATATCACATGGAGACTCTGAAAATGCGCGTGTAATTAATAGGCTGAATGGTAATTCGTAATGAAATGAAATAATAACGAAGCAAAATTCTCGATAAGATAACTGTATAGAATGTGCATAGCAACATAATTGTTCTTTTACTCGCTGGTGGAACAAACCAGCGTTATTACACAAACTCTCTGATCTAGCCTTGAAGAAAACGAACGCTACAGCGGCCATTTCGCATTGTAAGTTGTTAGTTTTAAAGAATATATTGTAATTTATGCTAATTGCGCATTTTTCTTTCATGTATATCGTGGCCTTCATGCAGAAGTAAAAATTAGGTTTATTTTTCAAATTTTTTATTACGCTGGATAAACGAGAAGAACGGCCGAACAATAGACCATTCTTGGTAGACGTCTTACGTAGGAATAATTTCATTATAATTTCATAGCGTTCCGTCATCATCGGACACTTTAATAGACTGAAAATCATAATTAGTAAAAAAAGAAAAAGAAAGTGCATAAATTAATATATTTCATATTAAAGTAAAAACCAAAAACTTTCAGCTCAGTATAATTCGGTTCTAGGCGCTACAGTCCGGAGCCGCGCGACTGCTACGGTCACAGGTTCGAATCCTACCTCGGGCATGGATGTGTGTGATGTCCTTAGGTTAGTTAGGTTTAAGTAGTTCTAAGTACTAGGGGGCTGATGACCTCAGAAGTTAATTCCCATAGTGCTCAGAGCCATTTGAACCATTTTTTTTCAGTATAATTGGCCGCTTCTCAGCAAAACAGATCATTTCGTTTAAAAAGGAAATACTTTATTTAACTCAAAGGTTTCTTTTCATAATTTCCCTACGGTAAAGCTATCCTGCAGCAATATTTTAATGTGATGACAAGAGATATAATCCCTGAGATTACATTTATGTTTTTGTCTCTATGGATGCATCACATTGACATCAATTTTGCAACAGACTTTAAAATCGTCTCCCGTAATGCTATATTGACAAGGCAGTGAGTCGCGTGCTGTTAAATAATCAGAGTTCAGAGAACGATTTTATGAAAGTATAGATTCAGGTCCCTCATATTATCATCATTCTTTCTTGTGTCTGCTCCCCCAAATAAGTGCTCTATTTACGCTATTGCCAGGCGTAAATAAAGTTAGGCATTGAGATTTTCTTACACTCTTTTCGTCATATCCGTCGAGGACACCGTAAGTAAACTTGAGATGGTGTTCGAACCTGGATCTCCCCGGTTTTAGCAGACGATTGGAAGAATGTGGTAACATTTTCAAGCTTTTGTCAAATGTTTGACTTAAGTAAGAATGAACTGTGTTCTAACATTTGTCGGGTCGTCACAGTGCATTTGAATAACTTATCACCCAGTAACATTTTTCTAATCTGTAACTGTAGCATTAAGGCTATAGATTATGTTTGAAACAACGCACTTTAACATTAATGAAACAAATAACCCTACAATCTATGTCACCTAATTTATTGGATGAATGAATGTGATAAAGTTGGAATCTGGTTTCAAGCATTTTTTTTCTTTATGAGTTTGTTTATTTTAAGCATATTTGTCACGGAATATTGTAGCAAGAGGGCTAACAACTCCGCTGCTGAGTGCATCAAATCCACGTCCGCATAAAACCTTTGCGATTCATACAAACAGTGAAATAGGGCGAAAATTCCGCTAGGAATGGCTGACATTCTTCGGAGGATCGAGTTTTTCTGATGCTACCACAAACCGAGTTCAGCTGCCTTTACATTTATAGGTAATTCCGGCGCAGTGTGGTATATTTTTGCGTTTCCTGTTTTCCTTTCCTAGTATGTTTCATACTACACAAAAAAGAATAGGAAAAATGTTCTGTTTCACGTAGTAGTTGTGGTATCAAAATCAAGTGAAGCATTATGTGACTTTGACTAATAAGGATTACGTCACGCAATTTGAAGACCTTAATAATTGTTTAAAACCTCAAATTAGGATTACATGCTAGAGAAGGACTTAAACCTGGGTTCTTGTTTGTTGCAGGCGCTGCCTGTAACAATCAAAACTGTGTGACGAATTTAAAAACAGCGGATACTGAGGTGTGGAGGGAAATATTCATAGACAACCATTAATATCTGAATGCTCCTAAATGTGCCGCACAGCTTTGCCACATACTCTGCCATATACTTCCGTCCACAGTTCACATAAGCCACTATGGAATCTGGAAAGGGTTATCCGCCACGTGGGACCGAAGGTACGCCTTGATAACCACTTGCAGTGGCATCGCCCACCATAGCATAGAAGGTCGATATTTGGTTTGCCGTGCGGCACACGGTAGTGGCTTCACAGACGATTTATTTATCGTAAAGTTCATTGCAGAGTGAATGACACCCTATGGTGACAATGTTGTCAGACAAACATCGGAAATCTAAAGAAAATAATGTTCCTGCTTCTAACTTGGATGATCTAGTCGATGTTGATCATTTAAATGAGTAATATCGCACCTACTTTCATTGTCACAAACGAAAATGTAATCCCAGGCAGGTGTTAGCATTGTAGGTAACTGCCGGTTTTCATTTAATTGAGAACCTTCTCATCTACTCACATGTGAGTGAGTGTGTCCCGTTCCGGTCCGACTCATCTCTGGAAAATTCAGCCATCCATGATCAGAGGGAATGAAACCCAGTGCGTGTACAATAGTAGCTAACAGCGCCAACCACTCCACCACACATGTAGTCCCAGCAGGTAAGTCGCACTACTCTGGATGAGCTAAACTCAAGCATTGAGTCCAATAGAATCACCTTGAGCATTTCGTACGACCACTGTCCATAATACGTGTGGCTGTGCAGAAGGTGGCCAACACGGGCAATGCGTCAACAAGAGGAGGAGAAAATGATGGCTTCCTACGAACTTCAGCTTTGTCCTTGCTGGTGGCCACCTTATTTTGTCTGTTACAAGCGATCAGAGACAATATGAGCGTACAAGCCCAGAGACCGTGGATAATATCTAAAAGGAAATCTTTGTATGTAGTGAGTTACAAGCTAATTTCTTTCTTACTATGTAACGGTGTTATGTGCCGATACTACGGCCGTCAGACTTCTGTAAAATGAGTACTCCTGTGGATGCTCACAGAAGATACAGTATGAGATCAAAAGTATGCGGACACCTGGCTGAAAATGACTCACAGGTTCGTGGTGCCCTCCATCGGTAATGCTGGAATTCAGTATGCTGTTGTCCCACCCTTAGCCTTGAAGACAGCTTCCACTCTCTCAGTCAAGGTGCTGGAAGGTTTCTTGGGAATGGCAGCTCATTCTTCACGGAGTGCTGCATTGAGGAGAGGTATCGATGTCTGTCGGTGAGACCTGTCACAAAGTTAGCGTTCCAAAACATCCCAAAGGTGTTCCATAGGATTCAGGTCAGGACTCTACAGGCCAGTTCATTACAGGGAAGTTACTGTCGAGTAACCACTCGGCCACAGGCCGTCCGTTATGAACAGGTGCTCGACCGTGTTGAAATATGTAATTGCCGTGGGATCGCCACATTGTGTACCGTCATTCGTCACGTCACACAGCGTTTTTCCACTGTTTAATTCTTCCAATGATTCCTCTCCTTACACCAAGCGAGGCGTCGTTTGGCATTTACTAGCGTGATGTGTGGCTTATGAGCAGCCGCTCGACCATTAAATCCAAGTTTTCTCACATCCCGCCTAACATAGTACTTGCAGTGGATCCTAATACAATTTGAAATTCCTGTTCAACTGTCAGCAGTCTCTGTCAGTCAACAGACGAGGTCGACCTGTACGCTTTTGTGCTGTACGTGTCCCTTCACGTTTCCTCTTCACTATCACATCGGAAACAGTTGGCCTAGGGATGTTTAGGAGTGTGGAAATCTCACGTACTTACGTACGACGCAAGTGGCACCCAATCACCTGACCATGTTTGAAGTTCGTGAGTTCCACGGAGCGCCCCATTCTGCTCTCTGACGATCTCTAATAACTACTGAGGTCGCTGATACGGAGTACCTGGCAGTAGGTAGCAGCACAATGCACCTGATGTGAAAATAGTATGTTTTTGGGTGTGTTCGGATGCGTTTGATCACATAATGTATATGAGTAAGCAACATAACGCACCATGAGCAACTTTTGGTTTTTCATAATATCATTGAGTACTCATTTATTATTTCATATTAAGCCTTTGTTCATTTTTCCTTTACTCCCAGTAACTATAAGAGATCAAAGTTATGAGGCTAGCAGTTTAAACCATTCTACAACAAGCAGAAATTAACGTAATGGCAATATAAGAAGGTGAAGTCTCATACAGCGGGGTTCAGAGTATACAGGGTGTTCGGAAATTTCCGTTTCAAACTGCTCGGACATGTAGATGGGAGTGACTAAGTGATATTCTGAATAGGATCCCATGTCCGCAAATTTCATCCAGCGACGCAACACAGCGTCAAAGCTACAGTAACTGACGCCTGTCAGTGTATTTACATTTGTCGTGATTACGTGATAATGTTACAAACTTCCTAGGATGATAGAGGAGGATAAATGTATCAATATCATGTAAGAGTCCCCGTACCGGAAGTGAATGAGTCTAAAGTTATAAGTGAAAACAATAATTCTGATAGCTCTTACAGTGGAATACATGTATCGCTACTGTTGTGTTTGTTGTTTCTAAGATTTTAGGGTAGGAAACTTTCAGACGTGATAGTATGGACCAAAACACGGAAAAAGTGTCTAGTAAACGTTTCCTCAAACACGCATACCTCGTTTGTTGTGAGCACTTGCTCTTCTTCACTAGTGTGAAACACATCTCCTCTATTGAATATGTGCTCATAGCTCTTAAGTTAAGCATTTAGGAGCCCTTGTTTGCTGTACAGTTTTTCCTTGATTTTGGTCCATACCTCCATGTGTGACAGTTACGTGCCCTACTATCTCAGCAACAACTGTACCAGTACATGAACTCCACTGACAGGGATAACAGAACGGTTTTCGCTTGTAAATCTCGACACGTTTGCATCCGGTACAGGGATCCTTACTTCAAATTAACACTTCTGTCCTTCTCCATCATCCTAGGAATCTTTTAGCGTCATCACGGAATCACCCTGTACATACATACATTTACAAGCGCCGGCGCCTATGACTTTTATGCTCTGTAGCGACGTTGCATTACGTTTCCGGACATGGGTTCCTATTACAAATGTTATGTATTCACTCCCCCTCTACAAGTCCTAGGAGTTCGTAAACGGAATTTCCGAATGTCCTGTATAAATGTTAACAATTTCACCGACACAATTTGGCGGTATGTCCACAAACATTGGTACGATTTCCCTTTTAAGTCTATTTACGTCACACACTTGATTGAAATAAGTATATCGTTGGGCACAGTTCCTTCATAAAATAGTGTGTTATTGTTGTGGTCTTCAGTCCAGAAACTGGTCTGATGCAGCTTTATCCTGTGCAAGCTTCTTCATCTCCCAGTACGTACTGCAGCCTACATCCTTCTGAATCTGTTTTGTGTATTCATCTCTTGGTCTCCCTCTACGATTTTTACCCTCTACGCTGCCCTCAAATGCTAAACTGGTGATCCCTTGATGCCTCAGAATACGTCCTACCAACCGATCCCTTCTTCTGCCACAAATTCCTCTTCTCCCCAATTCTATTCAGTACCTCGTCATTAGTTACATGATCTACCCTTCTATTCTTCAGCATTCTTCTGTAGCACCACATTTCGAAAGCTTCTAATCTCTTCTTGTCTAAACTATTTATCGTACACGTTTCACTTCCATACATGGATACACTCCATACAAATACTTTCAGAAACGACTTCCTGACACTTAAATCTATACTCGATGTTAACAAATTTCTCTTCTTCAGAAACGCTTTCCTTGCAATTGCCAGTCTACATTTTATATCCTCTCTACTTCAACTATCATCAGTTATTTTGCTTCCCAAATAGTAATACTCATTTACTACTTTAAGTGTCTCATTTCCTAATCTAATTCCTTCAGCATCACCTGATTTAATTAGACTGCATTCCATTATCCTCGTTTTCCTTTGCTCATGTTCATCTTCTATCCTCCTTTCAAGACATTGTCCATTCCGTTCAACTGCTCTACCAAGTTCTTTCCTGTCACTGAAAAAATTACAGTGTCATCGGCAAACCTCAAAGTATACACTTCTTCTCAATGGATTTTAATTCCTACTCAAAATTTTTCTTTTGTTTCGGTTACTCCTTGCTCAATACACAGACTGAATAACATCGGGGATAGGCTACAACCCTGTCTCACTCCCTTCCCAACCACTACTTCCCTTTCCTGGCCGACGACTCTTAAAACTGCCACCTGGTTACTGTACAAATTGTAAATAGCCTTTTGCTCCCTGTATTTGACCCCTACCACCTTCAGAATTTGAAAGAGAGTATACTGGGCACCATTGTCAAAAGCTTTCTCTATGTCTACAAATGTCTTTCCTTATTCTATCTGCTAAGATAAGTCTAGGGTCAGTATAGCGCCACGTGTCCCAAAATTTCTACGGAATATAAACAGATCGTCCTCGTGGTCGGCTTCTACCAGTTTTTCCATTCGTCTGTACAGAATTCGTGTTAGTGTTTTGCAACCATGCCTTGTAGTTCGGTAATTTTCACACGTGTCAACTCTTGATTTCTTTGGGATTGGAATTATTATATTCTTCTTGAAGACTGATGGTATTTTGCTTGTCTCATAAATCACCAGATGGTAGACTTTTGTGAGGGCTATTTCTCCCAAGCCTATCAGTAATTCTAATGGACTGCTGTCTACTCCCCGGCCCTTGTTTCGATTTAGGTCTTTCAGTGCTTTGCCAAATTCTTCATGCAACATCATATCTCCAATTTCATCTTCATCTACGTCCTCAGAAGCATCATGAAACAGTCATCATCATCATCATCATTATCATCATTTTCTTTGGGGCTTAGTCCCACTGCAGCGTGGGTCGACCATGAGATTATGGATTTGGCGATGTTAGTGTAAGAGGTTGGCCGGGTGTCCTTCCTCTCGCCACCCCGTACCCCTCTGGATGGAATTAGTGTACCCCAACTGTCTGTGTCTAGTGTAAGCCACAAAATAGTTCAAACGTTTTTTGTCTCCGAGTTGTGTAACTGAGGCGGACCGTGGGGTCCAGCCTGGTATTCTCCTAGGGAATGTGGAAAATCGCCTAAAAACCACATACAGGCTGGCCGGCACACTGGCCTTCGTCGTTTATCAGCCGGGTGGATTCGATCCGGGGTTCGCGCGCCCACCTGAGTCCAGGAAGCAGCGCGTTTGCGCCCTCGGCTGACCTGGCGGGTAAATGTCATGGAACAGTACCAGCTACTACACATCCACTCCTGAAGTAATAATCAATATACTGTGAACGAACTGACTGATGTATTATACACTCCCATTATTTCAGCAGGTAAGAGAACATAGACAAAGTTTGGAAATGTTCAATAATGAATATATAGGCAAATGACATGCAGGAGGGTTCTGTGCAGTTCCAAGCACTGCATTTGATAACAGAGAAAATAGGTATACTGATCAGCATTGGAAATAGAAAATTCAATAGCAACGCTAAAGACACACAGTAAAGACAAGAGCCAACACTAGCAAACATATCTAGAGTCGAAACCGCAGATTACTCTGGAGGATGGACAAGTGATCTCAGCGAAGCTTTAGTCTTCGAACAAAGGAAAGTGAACTAGATAGAAGGGACTATGCTTGTTGAAAAAACGTACGCCTTCAAACATCTGTCGACGAATACCAAACTGAGACACGGTAAGACAGCAGTCAGAGCGTCAGTCTCCTATGCAGCAAGCTGCCTGTCTCTGAGCAGAAAGACGCCAGTAAGAGTTGTCGAATTACCACAAAGGCTGTTCAAGCAAAAGATTGTGGGGCCTTGGATCATGTCTGATGTAAGACGACTGCATGGACCTAATCGTGTTCTCTACCTCACCAGTGGAATCAGACAAAGGCGACTAGTTTGCTATGGCCACGTGTACAGAATTAATCTCCACATACACTCCTATAACGACTTCTAAATAGCCAAAAAGATTAAAGGCACAAAATCCCTGTGGGTGAAACAAAATTGAGGAAGACCTTGCTGAACTTCACTGTAAGGAAGACTTAGTAACTGACATTAGTGGCTATGATTTAGCTATTGAAACCAGGTCATTCCTTACATAAGTTACGCTCACTGATGTCAGGAAATGGTCCGATGGGAAAATGAGGAAATACTAGGCCAACAGAAAAGCTCAAGCTACTTTAACCTTTAATTCTTAACATGCGGTCCGGCAGATCTCCAGCACGTTTAGCTTATTAAAATTTATACGAACAAAGTTGGCAACATTGCCTGACGTCTATCAATGCTCTCTCACATCTGTTTACTTCCCATCACTAGTTTTCCATCCTTGTGTTGCTCATTGTTGGTAGCGTTTGGCAGTTATTTAGTGCCTTAGGAGTTCCTAGACCCACATGTCAACACTTCCATTGCAAGACAGTGCCAACAAGCAGGTGTAAATTCGCATACTCAGGCTTTCGTGTCGGTCTGAAACTTTTGAATTTGGAATTCTCATTAATTGATTTTATTTTTGTAACACACGATGGAATAAGACGCTTCCAGTTGCTCCATGGAGGAGGTTTCTGATGAAGATACCTCTGTAGATGGATTGTCTTCTGATACTGTGTCAGACTACTGTATCGAATATGAGCATAATACCACGAGTGAGCAATCTGCTGATTCATATGGTGCAGATTTAGATCTGTCTACTTTTTTCATAGATCACAACAAGGGCACAATATGGAGGAAGATTCCTGCCAATCAGGGAGTAAAAGCTAGAATGAGCAATGCCAGAACTCATGTTCCCGGAGTAAAGGGATCGCAAAGACTTGTAAATCTCCCAGTGACTGTTTGTCTGCGCTATTAGATACCACAGTTATTAGTACAAACATAAAAATTGACAAAGACAAGCAAAAGAATAAAAATGACAGGACTGCGTATTTGATTGATGATACTGGACTACAAGCCATCACTGGACTTTTGATTTTAGTCAACATTTCCTAACAACAATCACTTGTAATCGTTTCTAGTTTCTTTTGAGGTACATGCGGTTCGATGGCGGACACTCGACCACAACGTAAACAGCATGTAAACCTGGCACCAATTCGATTTATATTTGAACATTTCATACGCAGATGCAGAGTCAATTACAAACCTTCTGGGTATCTGACATTAGATGAGCATCTTGTTCCATTCAGAAGTCGCTGTAGCTTTCGACAGTATTTTCCGATTAATCTGACGAAAATGGCCTCAAAGTCTTCACTCTAACAGATGTACACTATTTCCATGGAAATTTACATTGGAAATGAACATAATGGCCCATACAAGTTGTCCACCTCTGGAAATGATATGGTTACAAGACTGGTAGAGTGACATAGGTAGGAACATAACTGGAGAGAACTAGCCTTCTAATCTTCCTCGTATCCTAAGATTGTTCGAGAAAAACCTAACATATAGGATAACAGTATGAAATGAAATCGTCATAATGTCTGAACGGATTGCGTTAGGACGTTCAAACTGCATGAGTGACCGCGGGGCATGATGGGAATTAGAACGCGCTTGCGCACGCTACTTGTTGTTGTCGGCCACATTCATTCAGATGGGTTCGTCAATAAGCAAAATTGGCGCATTTGGGGGAGTGAGACGATCGAGAGGTCTCTTCATCCAACAAGTAACTGTGTTGTGTGCAGTCTCCAGTCACAGAATAATCGATGCGATAGTCCTCGATGGCACCATGAACACTAAACGGTACGTGACGGTTTTGGAAGGTGATTTAATCCCCATTATCCAACGTGACCCTGATATCGACCAGATGTGGTTCATGCAAGACGGAGCTCAGCCCTATCGAATCAGAAGACAGTTGGTTGTCCTGGAGGAGCACTGTGGGGACTGCATTCTGGCTCTGGGGTACCCAAAGGGCACTGGAATCGGCCTCGATTGGTCGCCATATTCTGCGGATCTGAATAGGTGAGACTCTATCTGTGGGGCTATATTAAAGACAAGGTGTACAACAATAACCCCAAAACCATTGCCGAGCTGAAAACAGCCATTCACGAGGTCTTCGACAGCGTCGATGTTCCGACGCAGGATTTTGCTATTCGTTTGCGCCACATCATCGCCAATGATGGCAGGCCTATCAGACATGTCATAACCTAAATCCGAATACATGTAGTGACATTTACATGTAGAATAAAATGCGTGCACGCCGTAGTTTGTAACTAACTGCACATGTCGCTGTAACCTCCTGACGAAGTTCCTCCAGCGTGCGTGACTTACGTCGATAGAGGTTATCTTTCCCAGTTCCCCACACGTAAAAGTCCGAAGGTGATAGATCTCGTGACCACGGTGGTAAATCAATGGGCCCTCTTCGTCCAGTCCAAAGCCCCAGAAAATAGTCACCCACGAAAGCTCGTACTGCTAGGAGGTAGCGTTGTGGCGCCCCGTCCTGTTGGCAGAAGACCTCGTCATCAGCTCCATAAAGTGCACGTAAATCTGGCAAAATTGATGTGCGTAACAGTTCCAGATACCCTCTTCCAGTGACAGCAGCACCAAAGAAAAAGGGTCCTACTAAGCACCTACGTTCACACTACACAGGAACCCCTGGTGAATTGACCGCTTGATCCACATAAACAGCGAATTTTTCCGGTGACCAGTACACACTTTATGCCGATTCACGGTTCCATTATGTTTAAACTGTGCTTATCACTCCACATTACCTTCGTCACAGATTGTTCGTCATCATTTATCATTTGCTGATACGATTCGCAAAATTGCACTCGGCCATCAGGATCGTTATCATTAATCGGCTGCAATAATCGTGGAATGTAAACTTTCCACTTTGCAGCTTTCAGAATTCTTCGTACACTTGTGCACATTGGGTAGCAGACTTCCATGGAGAATTAACAAACGTTTCTTTACGAGCGCCCAGGACTTGTAGCTGTACGTTGTCTTCCTGATTTTCCTTTCTGAATATCACAAAATCGTTCCACGCAATTGAAACTTGTCAATGATGCGTTTAATTCTTAGGCGGGTGGGCGGTTCTGTTTCAAACTCCCGCCTCCATTGACGTTGCACTTCAACGGCGTTATCAAACTTGAAAAACCACTAAAAAATATAAATGTGTGACTACAGCCTCTGGTTGTGTACACCGCTCGCCAGGTGCAAGTCTTTCGATTTGACGTCACTTCGGCGAATTCAAAATACATTTTCGTTGCTCTAATGTCAAGCATGCACCAGCCATCTTGTTTTCTCAATACCGAGATGAGAGTACTAACATCTGTTGAGGCGAAGACTATACTACATTCGTAACTCAAATCGAACGACAATATCGATATCTCGGTAGAACCTGACAAAGTGTGTATACATTTTCTCTGGCGAACTTTGTAGTATAATAATTGTTACCCTGTATGTCGGTGCGCTGAAAACAAAAGCGAGGGGCTCCTCCCCAATTTATGGCTAAGAAGAGAGATGTGAAATCCACAATGTTTGACTTTCAAAATGATTTCACTTCGCTCCCCTATGCCCCAAATAAGAATACAAATGTACTGTCAATTTCTTCTCTGCACCTTGAAGATACGTCAATAGACTCTAAGTCGAGTGTAAACAAGGAACCAAACATAGACACATTTTACAACGACAGAAAAATGGGGGCGTAGGGGGTTGATATAATTGGGAAGTCGTGTGCCACATACTCAACTGTGAGGAAGTGCAGTAGATGACAATATTATTTTGCATAATTGATCTATATGGAATCAATAGCATTGCAATTTTTAGAAGCAATTACGCTGAAAAAAAAATTACAGGGAAGGATTTTCTTTGGGAAACGGGATTCAGCTTGGTGCAAAACCAGCTAAAGAAAAGGGCAATAACGGATTGCTTACCCAGCGAAATTCGCCAAATGGCAGCAAAAATGAGTTAATCAACATCAGTTCTCAATGACGAACCAGCACAAGAAGCCTCAGCTGCGAAAAGAAGGTGCATCATCTGTCCTAGGAATAAGGATGTAGAAACTCGATTTACTTGCCATCAGTGAGGAAAACGTGTCTGCATGAAATATTTGCTTACTGTCTGTGATCAGTGTATAAATGGTAATTGTAAAGAACTGTCAGTAGAGGACTGTTGAATCATTGAATGCTCAGTTTATACTGCCTAAGTGTAACTGTAGGTATTACCTGTTTTCTAATTTAATGGAATGCATCATTTGTTCAAATAAGCATTAACTGAGGCAATTTCATAATTTATGCTGTTCCCTTGACATTATTGTGTGTTAAGTAACCTACTTATTAACATGTCTTGGGAATCCACTGAACCCCACGTTACCACTTGTGTAAATAATGCCACCTTAACAAACGAAGGTTTTTGGTTACAATACATTGCTAGAAGAAAATTTTCGTGGAGTTTACTAATGTTGTGCAGTAAGGTGTCAGGGGGCCGAAATGAAAATGAGTGTATGGCGACATTGGCCGGGAATTCCCTATTCGGGGACGTTCTGCCGCCGAGTGCAAGTCTTACTGCAGTCGATGCCACAATGCGCGACTTGCGCACCGGTGATGAGGATGCAATGATGATGAGGACGACACAACACCCAGTCCCCGAGCGGAGAAAGCCTCCAACCCAACCAGGATTCGAACCCGGGCCCACTTGCGTGGGAGGCGAGCACGTTACCATCCAGCTAAGCAGGCCGACAGAAGACAGACACCTTAAGTAGCTTTCGGGTCGTGAACAATGCCAGGCGAGGGGCGAGTAGACCCAAGGAAGCCTGTCACTGGCGGAGAGGCAGCGAGAAAATTTCAAGCGGCACACGCTTTTAGAGTCAATAAGGAGTACTTCTAGGGTTAAATTTAACACTAGAAGTACCGGACTTCGCCGTATCCCTAGTAGTACCATGTGGATAATTTTCGATCCACTGTAGAGAAACATCGTTTCTTTAGTATTTGCGGGTGTTTCGAGAGTCTTCATGTTGACAATACGTCTCTAAAATGAATAGTACACTGTCAAACATAAATTTCCAGAAGTAAACATTTTTTTTAATTTTAAGTGTTATAGAAGAAATTCCACAATCTTTCACCAATCGTCGTTAAAACCAGCAAGTAAAACAATGCTATAGTGTTTTTCTTTATAAAATCATATTGTTTGCGTGAGTATTAATAGTATTTTTATTTTTATAGAAAAATAAGGTAAGTACCAAATATTTGTGAAAGATTCTAAAATGTAGCAGGTGATAAAATGCTCTGCATGTTTTCTTGCTTACTGCTATCAGAGAACTAAAGCAATAGAACAAATATCTTCAACCTATAAGTATAACTATTTGGAAATATTTAAGAACAAGGAGTTGACGGAATTGCCTAAGGTTGGATTCAGACATTCGACAAGAGGTTTTGCTCGGCAGCTTTTTCACGCATACTTGTTGTACTTGAAGCGTAAGCTTGATATTTTATTTCCCTTTTGTTGTTTGCAGGAAATCTGAATTTGACAGGATCTTCTACTTTCATATTGGCCAGTGCCGGTATGGAGTGCCTTAACGGGGAGATTAACTTCTGTCTGCAGTTTGTAAGAGACAGCAAGCTCATCTGCGACTCTGAGGATAAAGTCATGAATTTGACAACGCCTTTTCCATATTGGCCAGCGCCGGTATCGAGTGCCTGTCTGCAGTTTGTAGAGGGCAGCAAGCTCATCTGTTACTCTGAGGATAAAGTTCCGACGTGAAATCTACTTAGAGGTAAGGAACTTAAAAACTGTTTGAGCGCTGATCATGGCAAGGTCATTGAACCCTCATCCAGGCACTTTATTGTCAATAGCAGAGTAATCATGTAGATGTTCATGTAGATGCCAAGTAAGTGGACAATAACAACATATATTGCTGTAATCGCAGTCATTGGCTTAAGCCATTAGGTTTCTGAAACCACTATTACTGTCGTTAATCTCTTTCTCGGCATTGATAGTAGTAAAAAGTTCAATAAGTGGCATTATAAATTTTGGTCATTATTTATTTTAACTAAAGCAGTGCTTTTAGGTTTGTTTGAATCAGGTCCAATACCTGGCTATGCCTTAGGGTAAGACCCCTGCTGCTGGAGAGACTAGGTACCACATCTGCTTCCTTCTAGAGCCTACGGTCGAGATATGTTCACACTTTTCTGCAGCTGGGAGTTGAACGGCTAGGCTGGCATGACTTATTTACATTGACTCCATTGGGAGACTCGTGATGTCAGCTGATAATTGTGACAGAACTGCAGAAGGCTTACTTAAACTTTATGTACTGCTGCCAGTGCCAAATAACATGAGGTAGGGACTAGTAATGGACGAGACTTTAATACATTACAGAGTGTAGAGGAGGCCTTTCTCCAGCAGTACATACAAGATGGCTGCTGATGATGAATGGAGTGGTGTCAGAAGCCAAACATTATTGTAGAGTTAAGACACAAAGGAATTAGAGATATTGGATTTGATGGGCACTGATTTAAATCGATGGCGAAAGTTGGAAACTTGCCTCAGACAGGGATTCAAACCTTGACCTCCTGCTTACTAGGCAAATGTTCTGACCACTGAGCCTTTCGGACACTGTGCTCATCACAAGTGCACGGACTACCCTAGCACACTTCCTGTCAGATCCACATTCCCAACTTATCCACACATGCACTACTAATGTAGTGCCCCTTGGCCCATTGTCCTGATTACTCGCAACAGGTATGAGTCAACAGATACTACATATATAGAACTAAAACAAGGACGACCAACGTTCTTTTCAGTGTGAATTCCATGAGTAATGACGATGGGCAAGGAGCACTACATGTAGTGTGTGGATAAGTTGAGAATTTGGGTGTGATAGAAGTGTGCTGATGTAGGCCATGAAGATGTGATGACCACTGTGTCTAGTTGGCTTAGCAGTCAGAGCATCTGCCTAGTATGCAGAAGACAAGGGTTCAAATCCACATCCAGCTCTAATTTTCAACTTTCATCATTAAATCAATGCATCCTCACAGCGAAAGTCTGCAATCCCTTTGTGTCTTAATTCATAGTGCCTTAATTCACAGTGTTTGCTAGATCAAAATGTTATTCCCCTTTTGGACATGTCCTAAACAATAGACACCACATGTATGCAGTTAAGGCGATGATGGTTCATGGTACCTTCAGTGCAAATGCACACCATGATCGAAGTCTTATGGGAATCAGCGAACTTCCACGAGTAATGAGGGACACAACATTAGTAATGTGTGAATAAGTTGTGATGACCACTGTGTCTGGATGGCATACTGGTCAGGACATATGCCCAGTGAGCCGGTAACCTCTGCTGAAATACTGGTCCGACACAAATTTTCAGCTTTTCCCGTGGCTTTAAATGAATGCTCACTTGCATGGAATGTCTGTAATTTCTTTGTGTTAATTCATACCTGCTGCTGGGTAAAAATTGTATCTGTTCTCTCAGACATGCTGTAGTATTGTTGCTAGCACGAGAATGGGATGAGCAGTGGGGATATCATATGCCTTCATCAGAATCAAAGCCAGTCACCTGCCTGCCAAGACTGTCCAGCTGAATGGTCTCTATGCTTAAAATATTTAGGCACTAGCAGGGAGCTCGCAGCTTGTGCAGTATAAATAGGCAATCCGGCAGCCAATGTAGCAATAGCAAGCGAGTCATTAGTCCTCTGCCACAGGGATGATATTTGAAAGTGTAACACGTTTCTTCAGTTGGAGGTTAAAGGTTCTCAGTGACAGACACGCTTATTCTTCCAGTATGGAAGTTTGCAAGAATTCACTATCGTGTTCCCATACTCTGATGTGGAGCTCTGGGGATTGTTGTATTTCGGCTAACTGCATGTGACACAAGATGTGGATACAGGAGACAGACAGGACACGATCTAATTAATGTTAATAATTCGTTTTCAGTGACAAGGTGTCTGGAAGTGTTTACGTTTTGGCATAGAACTGGATGTGCACAGCTTTGAACTGTTAGCAGGAGATTTGTTCAAGTGAATGATGGCAGAGTACATTTTCCAATTCACTGGTCAGTGCCTGACATTTTTATGTGGCAACTAGATTCCTACAAGGGCTACATCGTTAGTGTAGAAGTGGTGGGTTCTTAAAACCTCCATATGTGGGTCAAAGAGAGCATGGAAACTCTTAACCGGCCAGTGTGGTCGAGCGGTTCTAGGCGCTACAGTCTGGAACCGCGCTAGTGCAACGGTCGCAGGTTCGAATCCTACCTCGGGCATGGATGCGTGTGATGTCCTTAGGATAGTTAGGTTTAAGTAGTTCTAAGTTCTAGGAGACTGATGACCTCAGCAGTGAAGTCCCACAGTGCTCAGAGCCATTTCCACAATTTTCTTGGAAACTCTTATTACGACTGTTGTGTAAATCTGGAAGTATGAAGAACTCATGTACACACCCTGATAAACTTTACTTGAGCGCTGTAATATGACACTTTATTTAACTCGCATGCCAGACATCACAGGGAGTACATGGCATCCAGAAACAGAGGAATCTGAAATTTTGTGCAAGGCCAAGTCACCATGCAAATGAGGAGATGGTTGTTTCGTTAAGAGAATCTACTTTCTGCAAACCACATGATGCTTCAAAAACGTCCTGGTCCAAAATTTTATAAGATTACATTTTGTGAAAATCAATTTTAAAAGCAGAAAATAGAAGACAACGATGACGACCCTATTATACCACCAGGTAATGCGATAACAGCAATCACGTTAGTGAAAATATGTTATAGAGGTAATTTTACCATCCGTCAATGCACTGACATAAAGCTCATAGTTTATCATTATATTGTACACTGAAGTGCCAAAGAAGCTAGTACAGAGATGCGTATTCAAATACAGAGGAATGAAATGAAATGAGCGTTTGGCGTCATTGGCTGGGATGCCCCTTGCGGGGCAGGTCCGGCCGCCTTGGTGCAGGTCTTATTACACTGCTACACCAAGAAGAAATGTAGATGATTGGACAAATATATTATACTAAAACTGACATGCGATTACACTTTCACGCAATTTCGGTTCATAGATCCTGAGAAATCAGTACCCAGAACAACCACCTCTGGCCGTAATAACGGCCTTGATACGCCTGGGCCTCGAGTTAAACAGAGCTTGAATGGCGTGTGCAGGTCCAGCTGCCCATGCAGTTTCAACACGGTACCACAGTTCATCGAGAGTAGTGACTGGCGTATTGTGACGAGCCAGTTGCTCGGCCACCATTGACCAGACGTTTTCAGTTGGTGAGAGATCTGGAGAATGTGCTGGCCAGGGCAGCAGTCGAACATTTTCTGTATCCAGAAAGGCCCGTACAGGACCAGCAACTCGCGGTCGTGCATTATCCTGCTGAAATGTAGGGTTTCGCAGGGATCGAATAAAGGGTAGAGCCATGGGTCGTAACACATCTGAAATGTAACGTCCAGTGTTCAAAGTGCCGTCAGTGCGAACAAGAGGTGACCGAGAAGTGTAACCAATGGCACCCCATACCATCACGCTGGGTCATACGCCAGCATGGCGATGACACTTCCTATGTGCGTTCACCGCGATGTCGTCAAACACTGATGCGACCATCATGATGCTGTAAACAGAACCCGGATTCATCCGAAAAAATGACGTTTTGCCATTCGTGCACCCAGGTCCGTCGTTGAGTACACACCATCGCAGGCGCTCCTGTCTGTTCAAATGTTCAAATGTGTGGGAAATCTTATGGGACTTAAATGCTAAGGCATCAGTCCCTAAGCTTACACACTACGTAACCTAAATAATCCTAAGGACAATCACACGCACCCAAGCCCAAGGGAGGACTCGAACCTCCGCCAGGACCACCACAGTCCACGACTGCAGCGCCTTACAACGCTCCTGTCTGTGATGCAGCGTCAAGGGTAACAGCAGCCGCGGTCTCCGAGCTGATAGTCCCTGCCACTGCTAATGTCGTCGAACTGTTCGTGCAGATGGTTGTTGTCTTGCAAACGTCCCCATCTGGGATCGAGACGTGGCTGCACAATCCGTTACAGCCATGCGGATAAGATGCCTGTCATCTCGACTGCTAGTGATACGAGGCCGTTGGGATCCAGCACGGCGTTCCATATTACCCTCCTCAACCCAATGATTCTGCTAAAAGTCATTGGATCTCGACCAACGCGAGCAGCAATGTCGCGATACGATAAAGCGCAATCGCGATAGTCAGCAATCCGACCTTTATTAAAGTCGCAAACGTGATGGTACGCATTTCGCCTCCATACACGAGGCATCACAACAACGTTTCACCAGGCAGCGCCGGTATACTGCTGTTTGGGTATGAGATATCGGTTGGAAACTTTCTTCATGTCAGCACGCTGTAGGTGTCGCCACCGGCACCAACCTTGTGTGAATGCTCTGAAAAGTTAATCATTTGCATATCACACATCTTCTTCCTGTCGGTTAAATTTCGCGTTTGTAGCACATCATTTTTGTGGCGTATCAATTTTAATGGACAGTAGTGTATATCGACGCCACAATGGGAGACATGCGCGCAGGATGGGGATGAAATGATGTTGAAGACAGCACAACACCCAGTCCCTGAGCGGAGGAAATCCCCGACCCAGCTGGAATCAACCCTGGGCCCGTAGGATGGCAAACTGTCCACTCAGCTATCGGAGCGGACAGTACAGAGATATGTAAACAGCAAGGATACGGCGCTACCGTCGGCAACGCTTACGTAAGACGACAAGTGTCTGGCACAGTTGTTAGATCGGTTTCTGCTGCTACACTGGCAGGTTGTCAAGGTTGAAGTGAGTTTGGACATTGTATTAAGTCGGTGCACGAGCGATGGGACACGTAATCTCCGAGGTAGCGATGAAGTGGTGATTTTTCCCGTACGACCATTTCACGAGTGTACCGTGCATATCAGGAATCCGGCGGAACATCAAATCTCCGATGTCACTGCGGCAGCAAAAAGATCCTGCAAGATCGAGACCAACGACGACTGAAGAGAAATTCTCAGCCTGACAGAATTGCAACTATTCGTCAAATTTCTGCAGATTTCAATGGACTGTTGACGACTGGAAACATGTTGCCTGGTCGGACGAGTCTCGTTTCAAATGGTATTGAGCAGATGGACACGTTCGAGTCTGGAGACAAAATCATGAATTCATGGACCCTGCATGTCAGCAGGGGACTATCGAAGCTGGTGGAGGCTCTGTAATGGTGTGGGGCGTGTGCAGCTGGAGCCGTATAGGACCCTCGATACGTCCAGATACATCTCTGACACCTGGTACTTACGTAAGGATCCTCTCTATCACTTGCATCCATTTATGTCCATTGTGCATTCCGACGAACTTGGGCAGTGCCATCAGGACAATGCGACACCCCACACGTCCAGAATTGCTACACAGTGGCTCCAGGGACACCCCGCTGGCCACCAAACTCCCCAGAAATGAACATTATTGAACATGTCTGTGGTGCCTTGCAAGATGCTGTTCAGAAGAGAACTCCACCCCCTAGTAATCGTACTGATTTATGGACAGACCTGCAGGATTCGTGGCGTAAATTCCCTCCAGCACTACTTCAGACATTAGTCGAGTCCGTGCCATGTAGGGTTGCGGCACTTCTTTGTGCTCGCGGGGGCCCTACACGATATTAGGCAGGTGTACCCGTTTCATTGGCTCTTCGCTATAGATACTACTGAAATATCTCTTCCGTAATAATCGTTTCAGGACATAATATAACGGCAAATTCAAGAACGAAATTATAAGTTTATCATCAGAATACTGTTCTGGAATGCAACTGGGACCAACGCTATTCAGACAACGGTAATAAAGCAGTTCCACTGAGCTTCCTTTCAGCACAGTGTAACATTTAAGGCCATCACCAGGGAAACGCATTGAAAGGATGAATGAATACTGATTTGAATAAACTTGATTCTGTGAGGAGCAATGACTAAGAGTTAATTACTCTCTCCATAAGGAAGAATGACTCTAGTCATAGTGTGAGAATCTCATACGCTAAAAACTAGTACCCAGATGAAGAGAACAACACTCTACACAATCAATAATCACAGTTAGTTGAAGATTCTTCAGTTTAGTATCGTAAGGCACGAAATTTGCAAGATAAGCTCGCTTCACCGTACATAGGCGTTGGTTTTCCCATCCCTCCCCCGATACCACCCACTTGTATGGCGAATCTAGTGTCCACACACAGGTCACGTAGCAGCCTAATTGTTCACTGATCAGAATGTATGTTTTTGACAGTAATTTTTAATTTGTTGAAATCTTATACCTCAACAAAAAGTTCAGGAACTGAAGTTATGAAACCACTGGTTAACGTGTTTACACTCTTTTGTAATTAAGAGTAACTACGGGATCTATAGTGATACGTGGATATGAATCTAAGATAGCAATGTGGTGCATATGAAACTATACATTTTGGTCATGACGTATTGCTTCACTCATTCATTACTACTGCTACTACCACTCTCCTAATTACTCTTAAGCAATAGTCCACTCACCTGTGCTGGTGGTACAGAATGGAATTATCAGCAGATCTGAGAGACCAACTCCGCCCGAGGTCACAACGCTAACGTAGGCCTCGTAGCAGTGGCTGGGCGTGAGGCCTGAGAAGTTGACACTCTGGATGTTTTCGGGAACTGTCCCCTGTCGCATTACGTCTGCCGTGCTATTCTCGACGAGCGAATAAGAGTAGCCGTAAATATAGCCATTAAGAGCAGAGCAGTCTTCAGGGGGCTTCCAATTTACCGAAACGCTTGTATTCGTTACGGCAAGTATCGGGTTTTCAGCAGCAGATGGTTTCACACGCGGTGCTGAAACAGGCGAAGAACTTAAAACAACAACGCTCAGACAACCAGTGAAAATTAGTACTGTATTCTACAATGGTAATGTAGCTTATAATGAAGTGCTGCTTAAGCATTCGACACATGTTTGAAGGGGACCTGGACCTGAAATGACTAAAATTTTCGAAAACATTTTTTGTCGCCAATTGAAAGACAATTTTATCCCGTTTCAAAAAACGTATTTTTTTAAATCTACATTTCAGTTGTTGATTTGGTCTTAAACGCTCTATGAACAAATGTCTGCAAATCAGCCACGTTGATGCAATAGGCAAGGAATATCACCATAAACATTCCTTGCCTGCCACGGTCATAGAAAGAATAAGGCCAACATACAGGGACCCTGCAGAAAGAATAAAGCCAACATACAGGGACCTTGCAGACACAAAATCACTTAGTAAATGTCTACATGGCCGTACACAAAACCTCAGTTTCAACAGCTGTGTGTGGCAACGAGTATCAAAAACAGTGTTTGTTGGATGGACAGTACTCAAAGTGGGTGTGATGGATGCTGTCATCTGTTTCAATGATGGTGTAATCAGCAGGACAAAAGTAGTGGACAAATTACGCATGCAGCTGGGAAATAATATAATAGCTGCTCTGACTACTATAGATCGTCAGTGACTAGTTGAAGCTGAAAGGACTGTGGAAGCCACCACTAAGGAGTCCAGAGTAAGCAAAAGGCTCCTGAAGAAGTCTACAGAGGATAAAGAAGCAGCTGGCGAGCAAGATTATGCTCCTGGAATGTTCTGAAATAGCCATACGATGAGTCAAAACCGTTGTGAACATTCTTTTCTCATTTTCTCGTAACTACATTTTCAGAACATTAGGTACATATAACTTCATAGTCATTTTATCCATGTTCACCAAATTTCTCTCAAGTAAAGACTGGGATATTACCTTTGAATTATGCCTAACATATCGCAGAAATGATCTATGTTTGTCATTCTGTATCTAATTTTAGCGGTATCTTTTTGACAAAATAGTAATGTGATATAATAAGGATTTTTCTAATTCCTCAGATACACTCCAGACTACAAAACGAGAGGCATAATGTGTTCCTATGAATGTTGACAGTAGCCCGCCACAGTTTGAATGCTATTAGACTGATGATGGACCAAAAAATGGTACCAGAGTGGGAATGTGTATTATAAAAGGATGCGTTAGACCAAATACTGTAATTCTTAAACTATAACAGATATTTCAATAAGTTTCCCTTTACAGCTTGAATTAATTTCATTCATTGTCGGTAAAAAAACCACAACTTCCTCCGCACTGTAGATCAAGAGTAATGTGCACTGAGAACGGGCTAAAGAAATGCACCCCGTTCGCGTCCAGGTCCCCTTAAGTGAATTCACTTTCGACGAAATGAATCTGAGGTAAATTTTAACAAATAAATGCGATAGCAAACCTTTCATCGCCTGTAACCTGAAATAAAACCTCCCAGCAAAATTAGTGTGTTCAGTAAACCCTCCAAAAGTAATTATCTTATCTGTGAAAATTTTTTCAGTATGTTGGGGCAACTTAGAAAACGTTCTTTAGCTCTTAAGTGGAAAAAAGCTCAGGTTAAACGTAGCACTGTAAATGTAATTTCTTATGTTACACTCAGGAAAAACTCTTTTTAATCTTCCAATCTTAGGTAAACAATCGGCTACAGGGTGTTGCTAGGAGAGCGTGCAGCAATTTAACAGGACACTGAGGATCCTCTACTGAACAATTTGAGATTGGTAACCTGGGATCGGAGAAGCCAGCTTAAGGAGATGTGGAAGCAGACTTGTCTGCCGCTTTGTCAACCATTACTGTTTTCCAGATTAATTTCATCTGGTCCCATTAATGGCCACCCGTACTTGAGTTTCGTGCAGAGGTCCACCTGAGTTGTTGGAGAACATACGATTGGTGGTTCGTGGGAGGATGTGGACACAACATGACGGCGCACCGCCTCACTTCAGTGTGGATGCCGGCAACCATCTCATTGCAGGAGGTCGTATTCCATGGCCGGCGAGGTCACCTGACCTGAATACCGCTGATTATTTCCTATTGTGATGAGACCCCAGTGGAAACAGGGGTGGAATTAGTTGCCAGAATTGTAGTTACCTGTGATGTGATTCGAAACACCCCAAGGATATTTGTTCGCCGATGTCATGCTTGAATTGAGGTTGACGGCCATCAGTTTCTGCACATTTTGTAAGATACAAGACAAATGATATGTTCATTGTGTCAATGATGGTATTTCCAGTTAACTGTGACTAATGTAAATAAAAAAGTATACAGTAATGTGTTTTTATTCCCATTATGCCCTTAAGCTGGCTTCTCTGACCCCAGAATTCTCTACCTCATATTGTTCTCTTACACAACCACCCCCTGTATTTGTCATTTTAAAGTGACAAATATTCTTACTGCGGAATACATTCAGTTTCCTTTAATAAAATTTCGTAATTATTTTCGCATTATTTAAGGGCAGTAACAACGTGCTATCCCGACACTGTTAAATTTAGTGACTTGGCTTCCCTGTATTTCAGGAAGCACTGTAGCCATTGACGTGAAACTTTCACAGGACATTAAACTGTATGTTCTGAGTCTACTCAACTTCAACAATTGCTTTTCAGCCACTGCTTTCGGAAATACAGTTTTTAATTACACAGTTAAAATTTTGTGTACTTTTTTGTTTATTATCCTAAATAAATTTAATTTTACATAGCATTATGTTCTTCTTTAAGTTCAGTAGACTCAGGATATATCTGCTATTACTCCCTGAAAATTTCAATATTCTACTCGAAATGGTTTCTGAGATTTAAGGGAAAATGCAACACAAAATGTAATTCTTCAGGAATGGCTTATAAAGTTTGAAAATACTGTAACTCACTTGATATATGCTTTATCTTTTTATTTTTAGTCGCTCAGAAGCACCATGCACCATACTGTATATCGTCCTCTTGATCTTTTTCCAAGTTTCATCTTCTTTTCTTCTTTCTGGATTCCTTAGTGGCCAACTGTGGTGCATATTCTGCTTTATCAGTGCGAACCTTATCCATCTGTTCAAGTTCTCTGAGGCAGTTTGCTCCAGGATTAATTCCCATATGCTGTACCACTTTCATCCTACCAATGATGCCATCATTAAAAGCAATAACAGCATCACTGACCCCCCACATTAGTGTCTTCATTCCACTGTATCTGGAGCAAGACTATGACAGGGAGTTCTGTAACGCACAACGTTAATTCAAGAACTACTTCACACCGACACTTCACGTATACTGTGAGTGGAGCCCTGATTATTGAACTCAAGGACATTTTCAGGACACTATAGTCTTGTCCCTGCCATCCTGACATGTACACCTTGACTAGTTCCACATTACTCAACAAACTCCTTCTTCATTTGATTTAGGGACCACGATGAATGAACGAAAAAACGAACGATTCGAATATTACGCCCAGCATGAGCAATTATGATAGCTTATAAAATGTTGTCAGCAGACAGCGTATAATCAGCGATAGCTGACTGCAGGTACACTGAAGCGCCAAAGAAACTGGTACAGGCATGTGTATTCAAATATAGAGACGTGAAAACAGGCAGAATACGACACTGCGGTCGGCAACGCCTATATAAGCCAACAAGTGCCTGGCGCAGTTGTCAGATCGGTTACTGCTCCTGCAGTGGGTGGTTATCAGGATTTAAGTGACTGAACATGGCGTTATAGTCGACACTCGAGTGATGGGACACAGCGTCTCCGAGGTAGCGATGAAGTGGGGATTTTTCCTGTAGGACCATTTCAAGAGTGTACCGTGAATATCAGGAATCCGATAACACATCAAATCTGCTAAATCGCTGCGGCCGGAAATAGATCCTGCAACGACGACTCAAGAGAATCGTCCAACGTGACAACGGGCAACCCTTCCAGAAATTGCTGCAGTTTTCAGTGTTGGAACATCAACAAATGTCAGCATGAGAACCATTCGACGAAACATCATCAATATGAGATTTTGGAGCCGAAGTCCCACTTGTGTACCGTTCATGTCTGCACGACACAAAGGATTTCGTCTCGCCTGTGCCCGTCATCACCGAGATTGGACTGTTGATGACTGGAAACATGTTGCCAAGTCGGACGAGTCTTGTCTGAATTACGGGTATGAAGACAACAGCATGAATCCATGGACCCTACATGTCAGCAGAGGACTTTGAAACTGGTGTAGGTTCTGTAATGATGTGGGGCATGTGAAGTTGGAGTGATATGGTACTCCTCATACGTCTAGATATGACTCTGACAGGTGAAACGTACGTAAGCATCCTGTCTGGTCATCTGCATCCATTCATGTCCATTGTGCATTCCGACGGACTTGGGCAATTCCTGCAAGACAATACGACACCCCACTCGTCCATATTTGCTACAGAGTGGCTCTAGGAACACTCTTTTGAGTTTAAACACTTCCGCTTTACACCAAACATCCCAGATACGATCATTATTGGGCATATCTGGGCTGCCGTGCAACATGCTGTTCAGAAGAGATCTCCACCCCCTCGTACTCTTACGGATTTTTGGACAGCCCTGCAGGATTCATGGTGTCAGGTCCCTCTGGCGCTACTTCAGACATTAGTCCAGTGCGAGCCAGGTCGTGTTGCGGCACTTCTGCGCGCTGATGGGGGTTCTACGCGACATAAGGCAGCTGTATCAGTGTCTTCGGCTTTTCAGTGTAGCTCAAAGCTAGAAATAATGAACTCAAGAGAAAGTCCAAAAAAATAGTAGAAAACTGAATAATAAGAAAATATATAATCCTCTTATATTGATTTTGTGTTGAAGAATTTTTTAAAATTTTATCTCTGCGTGTTGAGTGATGTTGCACCACTATCGAGTTCAAAAATCTGTAAAAGCCTTGAGATGACCCTTTCTATGACCTGGCCAAAATTTCATGCTGTTTCGTGTCTCTTCTAGTGCAGGAAACGACATTTCTGACTAATGAACTGGGGTACACTGTAGAAGTAAAACCAAACTAATCTACTGCATAAACATGCCACGTGTTTCGCTTCTGCTACAATCGTCCACAGTCTGGTCTGTGCACAGAATAAAGGTGTATTTCGAAGCTGACCGACATTTGCATTTTGACGTGGGGTGAAATGTCCTGCTTGTGACATATATAGGTCAGGTATACAAGAGTCACGTACGTGCTGTACCGGTGAGGAAGGAAAGCGCTGTCGAAGATTGTGCTCCTGGGTGTTCAACAGTTGGATAGGGGTGTGTTTGGGGATGCGGAGGATATAATATTACAAAATGCACTTTACTAGTGGTGTTCAAAAATTCGCTTCTTTCTTCACTACAGGGTGCTACCTAAACCACCCTTTAAACAAAGCGAATGAAACAATTTATTGGAAACAGCATGACAAACAAAGAATGTAAACTACACAGCAGATGCTATGACTGCAGGATTTCCGATCACTTTCAACAATGTAATATCAGAACAGTCTAAACCTGTGACTTTCTAGAATTACAATAATTACTACAAATACATGAGAGTTCTGCATTGTGTTCCATCTTCCATGAATGCAAGTATCTCCATTTCCTCTCTCCTAGCCCCATTCCAGCGTCTGTGGACAACAATGAGTCTGTCCACTTCGATTTTTCATATTCCTTTTTCCGTTCTCCTGATTAATCACAAAGCTTGTAGACTATACATGGTGTGGCAGGTATAGGGGCATATATTTCTATTGGTGGCTGAGGACAGTGCGCTAAACCACGTTACATCAGTATTTTCGTCACTGGGATACTAACCGTTACAGTCATTACAAGTCGTCTGTTTTGTGTTTGTGTAGTAGCTCCAACTACATGTGGCAAGAGCAATCCATTAATGCTCATTCTTCCCTAGACAATAGGTCAGGCGTCCAAGCCTGGACAGTCGGACGCAAAACGGATAGTCTATACTGACAGGTGTAGTCCACTTCATAGTGCAGCTGCGATCGTGCAGAAAGCGTTAGGTCCTAGAGTTTGTGACGTGTTTGTGGGACGACTGTTCGACACACAGAAATAACAATCAACACACTCATGTCTGACCACATTAAGGTATCACATACCAAAAATATCAAATATCTGCAGTTATACCCGTTACAATGAAAGGTTTCCTCTGTCACACTTGTTATAATATGGATGTAAATATTTGCATTAAACTGTCTAATATAATAAAATGAAACACTAATGCTGGTTGGTCTGAGAAATGTTATTTAGGAAATACAAAATTTAGAAATTTTCCATTAAAAAGATATTACATTTGATGCTCTGACTGTATTTATGACTCCATTAATTATACCTAAAATTCAAACCTCTTCATACCTGCATGTGCTGTTGAAGCATTGATAGCATAACTCCACGATGTGAGACCAGCAGGGGATAATGAAGTTATTTCTATTTGGTACAGAGCATGTGGCTGCAGGTGATCAAGTACAGCTGAAGTTGTTGATACTTCAACAACTCCAGACGATCTGGCGCAGTCAATGCCTTCACATGCCAGTAGATAAGCACACTGAAAACGGTGAATGAAATCTTGTTATGCACCAAATTGTACAATAAAAGTTTGTTTATACATACTAAATAAATATTATGTTGCTTACAGCTCCATTAATTTTGAACATTACACACTCTATTTTCAACAGAGGTACAATGTGTCATAGTTAATTTTGAACCTCAGTTTATGTAAGAACGTTGTAGTTTGATAGGAGTGACTGCTGCAGTGAACTTTGAGACCATAGATGTGAGTGACGCCTCTTAACATAAGCAGGGTTGAGAAAAATTTCCAGACTTTAACAACAACAGCAGGAGAAAATACTTGAATGTTACTGGCAGATGATGTAAACCTTAAATCGACATAGAAACTGTTATATCCATATGAAACTGTCCACATCCGTTAGATAGGTACACTTAATCAGGTTGTTTTTGTTTCGTTCCTCATATTTCATAGAAGCCAACATAAAAGACTACATTCAGAGAATAAGTCAAGGGACGCATTAACAAAACAGAGGCAGCTGTTAAAATCTAAATCACTACACCTTTATTTAGAATAATACTCTAGTATATTATTGTATAGTGTATGTGTCTACAAAGAATAAAAAAAAACTCCGTCTTCAAGCCACAAGTGGTCCACCGGGACCCTCCGACCGCCGTGTCATCCTCAGTTGAGGATGGGGATAGGAGGGGCGCGTGGTCAGCACACCGCTCTCCCAGTCGTTATGATGGTTTTCTTTGACCGGAGCCGCTACTATTCGGTTTTCACATACTAATAACAAGAACACTGCTACTGTGAGTTTTGCTTTTGATCTGTCATTGATAGCTTAACATCTTCTTTATCACAATGATAAATGTCATAGAACAAAACTGAGAAATTGCATGAAGAATTTTGTGGTACACAGTATCAATTTGGAATAACTTTATTTACATTCGGTGGCAGTAGTTGAGTATGACATCAGATGATGAATAGCATTATTGTACATGTTCAGTGACAGTCATGAGATGAGTAGCTTGAATCTAGCAGTAGTAACATTTTGATTGATCAAATTAGGCATTACTTGGCGGATGAACCTCAGTAACAGAGAAGAAAACTTTATTTAATTTTATGTGAGGTGATAATGGTTTTGATGGAAGAAAATGTAGTTATTTCTAGAAAATTGAGCAGAAGGCTACATGGAAAGAAGAGACAGGTGGAATGCTGAAAACAATATTTGATGTAAGCAATATCTGGTGACTACTGCAATAAAAGAGATTTTATAAAAATATTACATTAACCATCACCTTTCAGGTTGCAGTTGCATGTGGTCTTTGCTGTTACGCTTTTTGCTGACCCTGTCATGGGCACATAGTCTATGGCATCTCACTTCATGTAACTGGAACAATGGCAGACTGCGGCCTCTGACTTCAGACTTTGTGACTCCTAGCAAACTGCATTTTTTGAAGTTGGTGACTGTCCTGATAATTTTCCCCTTCTACCAAAACCACCTCATGGAATCAATTCAGACAGATCAGAGTCACCTTGTTGCGTCAATCAATAGCCCAAATTATATTATATGAACAGTTATCCTAGTTCCTAAATCACAGTTTATATATTGATTATGAGGTTAATTCTACCCAGCTCCACTGTACCTTCACTTCTAGCCTCTTGAAGCTCATGATCGGGTTCGCCACAATGGAAGATACTTCTTCCATCTACCAACTGTATACTGGTTTTATTGGAGCTTTTTGTTTAAGAAAATTGGTACTTCTAATAAACTGAGCAGGAAGAAACAGCTAAGAAGAGACAAGAGTAATGATGAACATTCGATGTTCAATAGTAAGTCATTTATGTAAACAAAACGAGGCTGGGTCCAACATTGAAACTTATGGTACACCTTATGAAATATCTCCGTATTTACATTAGAAGCTTGCAACATTCTCTTCTTTGAGGTGTTTCGTTCCTATTTTTGGTCTCCTGTTTTTAATATATAACTTGACTCGGCACACAGGGCTGTATCTGATGACATAGTACAGTGGGTTCATTAACAACATTTTGTGATCAGTGGCACCGTATGCGTTTAATAAATTTAGTAAAATCCCAACAGTGTTCCTTTTGTGTTAGTAACACCTGTGGGATGCTGTATGGGTTCATATACAGGGTGAACGTTAATAAAGCCGACAAACTGTAGGGACGTATTCCTGACTGGAAAAAGGGGAGAAAAGTCCTTTTTACATGTGTCAAGAAAGGCATCATTGCTATCGTAGATGGCGCTGACAAATGGCAGTTCCTCTGACCACGTTCCGTGTGTTCCTTTTGTGTTGTAGGCTGTGTGATTGACGCAGCGCAATGAAAGGAGCAGAATGGACCGGTATTCATGTCGGAAAACAAGGCGAGATCGAGTTTGTTTACAACCAACAGATGGAAACGGCCTAGAGGCAGCACAGCTACAACTAAACAAGTACCCTCACAGACATACACCTCATTACACATCACTTGAGGTCCTTTTCGAATATTTGTGTGACAATGGGTCCTTCCAGACACCAGATTTGGAGGACTGGCTTCTACAGCATATTGAGACGATTCCTAGAACAAGTTCCAGGGAAGTGGTCCACCAACATGATGTAAGCCACAGTGTGTACTGCATGACAACCATTAACATCCCTATCACAGGCAGTCCCACGGAGGCCACTTTGAAAATTCTTGTGACAAGGTTACGATACATCTCTGTACTGTGGTTCAGGACGATCTGTTGTCATTTCATTAACACTGTCCATTTCTGGACACATGTTCACAGGATATTTTTAACTCCATTTCCAGTTGGAAAATTCGTCCCTACAGTCTGTCGGTTTTAGTAATGTTCGCCCTATATGGTAATATGTGTGGATTTATTCTTCCTGAACCCACGGAGAGAATCTGCTATAATTTGATTTTTCTCCAAAAAATCAGTCAATTCTCGATTGAATAATCTTCAGTGAAGTGTACAAAACTGTACTTAACGAATGATATAGGTCTTCAACTTTGAGCATTCTTTTTCACATTTCTCTTAGTGCAATAATTCTTGCTACTTGCAGGAAGAAAATGTACCTGTCATTAGAGATTAATTTAACATATTATATTAGAGTGGTTCTTTATGGAAAACTCAACCATTTCATCAATTTCAGATGATGAACAGTTGCTTGGACTGGTGCTTAATATAATTCCACTATCATTATTTTTTTTATAGAATATGGAGGCTAAGGGAGATTTTATTATACTTTGTGTATTGTCTGAGGTGTTGCTGACATTTTGTAGAAGTTACTTCAAATGGCTCTGAGCACTATGGGACTTAACAGCTGAGGTCATCAGAGCGCTAGACCTTAGAACTACTTAAACCTAACTAACCTAAGGACATCACACACATATCCATGCCTGAGGCAGGATTCGAACCTGCGAACGTAGCGGTCACGCGCCTAGAACCGCTCAGCCACACTGGCCAGCTGTAATTACTCTACAGTACTGACATAGTAACTTATCGCATACCATATTACATTCACTTTATTTGTAGATACTATTTCATAGCAGTCACTGACTATTCATTAGAATTGTGTGATATACGTTTTGTGTATTTTTGACAAATTTCTTAATGTACCTCTCTGGGAACATGGTAAGGTTAAACATTTCCATACGAAATGTTAATTCCTGTTCTTATCTGTGACTTCCTTTTAGATTCATTTGATCTGATGTGCTTCTGAGTAAGAAGGAAAGTAATACGGAAATAACGCCAGAATTTATTTAAGAGAGGTCTCAGTATGTAGCCACTATCATCTACATTACATACTCCCCACTTTGTACTGATTGTAAATGGCTCAAAGTTCTTATACTTTCGCTGAAATTTTTACGATTTTTATATATTTCTTGTTGTATTTAAAATGGAAACATTTGAAGGTACATTCCTTGGGCATAATTGGTCTTTGTATTCTGCATACACAGGATCCATGGACTGCAAAAAACTGTTTGTAAGCATCTTGTCTAAAGTTGTTTTGGAACAGTTTTCCCACATTGTGAGAAATGTTACTGTTGCTTTGAAAATTAGTAAGATCAGTGAAGCAGTAGAAATTCTGTAACTTCCCTTGTTGTTTTAATATCATCAATTAACGTAGCCACAGCACATTTTTTAATGTTAACAGTATTTCAGGACATTTCACAAATTTTTTAACGTTGCTACTTGGGGAACGCAAGCAATAATTGTTTTGAAGTCTAAAATTTTGATAGCAGATAAATCGCAATCTTTGTCTTGATTTAAATATCATAACTAACCGCATTTTCAATGTAATACATAGTTTTTTTGTAAATCGGCATTATTTTCACCTTTATGACTTTCTGTGCAATAACACACAGCTAATGTGTAGGTTGGTTTACTCAGGTAGCTAATTTGCACTGATTTTACTAATTGTTTACTAATGCATATAGCATTTATATTACTCAAGTCATTTGTAAATAACTGCTCAAAATTTGCAAGCTTACTAGCGATCAACTACACACTCTGTTTATATAGATAAAATTTTTTTATCTCTCTTTCTTGATGGTAGTTCATATTAACATTATTGTATAACTGATGCAGTACATTGGTTATCTGTGATAACTCCTTTATGGCATTCTCTTCTGGCATGTATCTGACCAGGAAACAAAATCAATCATAAAAGGTGGAACTTTCTTTATTATTGTGGAACCTCATGTCTTCTCTCATATAAGCCTATGAATTTTATATAACGTTTCGTATACAATTTATGCGGTGTGTGCTAGCTGGAAATGCTGAGTTTCTTTCTATGTCTATTCTACATTATGGGCTGGGGGTAAATGTTGACAATCTTCTGATTCTTTTACTGCACTGTGGGCTGCTGGCAAACGAAGTGTTTCAAGTACACAGAATTCTAGTTACAAATGGAGACATCATTTTCACATTCCTTGTGTATCATATATTGCCTTCAAATTCTTATTTCTGTTATTGAATTGAGACTTTCTCGGCAAGTTCACTTTCTAAGTAATGTACTTTAACATGATGAGCCCACAACCAGAAGAAAATTCTGATGTTCCCAAGAAAGATCACTTGCATTGTTTCTCATGAATTGATTACTTTAGTAACAAGTAACTATTTGCACAATTTTATCGAAGAACGAAACTTGATAACTCTTCCATGCAACATACTTAACCGGACTGACAATGTGACAAATCAAAAAGTATTTACTCCAGTACCATGAGGAGACCAAGAATAAACTTGCAAACATTACGCACAATACACAAAAAAAAGAGCAAAGATGAATAATTAACTCTCAACATTCCTCTTTAAATATTTTTCTTTCTACTTCTCCAATTAGTTTATAAGTCCCAGGCGTAAACAGTAGCCACATCAGCAAGCTGATGGGAGTTTCTAACATCTCTTAATTTGACAGTATTTTCAATGTGTCACTAAATGAACTTTCCTGCAAATTCGCTATGCTTCTGGCCTCTTGTCACCATACAATGTTCTATATTGGATTTAATCTGTAGAACATGAACTTCTTACGAGTTACTCTGTATTCAACATTTACGTGACAGCCTGTTTGATTCAAGCTTGAAATTCGAAGTCTTCTTGAAGACATAATCTACAACATACATCACTGATCAATGAGGCAGTGACTCAACATTTTGCTTAAGCTGTCAAACTTTTAACAAGGCTTTGCTTTTATGCATACCAGGTAGTGCGTCCCCATTGCATGGTGGGAAATCCATGGGCATTCAGTTGATATATTTGCTGGGGATGTCCCTGCAGTCGCGCTTATTCATCTGTGTCCTCGGTGGCTCAGATGGATAGAGCATCTGCCATGTAAGCAGGAGATCCCATGTTCGAGTCCCAGTCGGGGCACACATTTTCAGCTGACCACATCGAGGTAAATCAACAACACCTGTCGGCAGCTGAGGGTTTCAGTTAATCATCATTAATTTATTATTTTGTTTATTATCAGGATCACATTATCCTTAGTCTTCAGACTCTCTATTACATCAGACAGGATTTTCACTTTGATAATCAGAATATGCCTAGTCAAGCTGTGTTGATCCTCCATCAGATAATATGCCAGACCTTTTACTTCCTCCATTTAGAATCAGCAGGGGCTAGCTGTGTGAAGCTCCATTACAGATTATGACAAACTTTTTAGTTAATAGTGCTAGTAAAAATATTTATCGCTAATTTTCCAGTGAATCAACATGGATTTATTATGAGTATTCAACGTATTAAGCTATTGAACAGCAAAACTGATATTCAGATGAGATATTATTGGGAGGCACCACAGACTGCCTATAGCTCTTTGATATGGTTTATTGGATTTTGATGGCTCTTCATAAGCAATATTTTCTTTATCTGTCACCATTCAGTGTTCTATATTGGTATTAAAATGTTGACCTCTGACTCTTAGTCCTATATTCGTATATTTAAATTGATTACAAAACCTTTCTATGACATTACTTTAATTTCTATTCGCAGATATGACTGAAATGTGCTGTTAAATGTAATTTCAAACTTTTGCTTCAACTTGTTCAACACTTCAGTGGTACTGACTGATAATCTCTCAATAACTAATCAACTATCAACAAACAAAAGGCTTCATGGTAATAGATACAACGATCATCAGCATAAGTATTTAAATTTCACAATGTCATCAAAAAATTTGAGACTTTCCCATTTCACAGTTTTGGAGTTTGTCTTATGCCATATGAACTGTTCTTCAGATTGCAAATTCTATTTTTACTGTTCATAAATCTATTAGGTTGATTCATGTAAATTACTATCTGCAGGTAAACGTATAAAAACGTTGTCTTAAAATCAGAAGTTCCCGTTTTCGATTTATTTGTGACTGCTAGCCAAAGAACTAGTCCAAGTTATTTATTACATGCTACAGGATTGGAAGTTACTAAACTGTCCAGATTGTCCTCCAGCTCGAAAGATCTTTAAACTAGTTGGAGTTTGTAATGACTGTCTAGGTTTTGATGCAACATCCAGACACACATTTTACATTCATTGCACACTTAATGAAACTCTTAGATTTCCTACTTCATTATGCATTGTGTTATGACATTTTTTGAGGCATTTGAGGTAGAAATGTCAACAACTTCTCCTACCACTCTAAAGCTTGCATTTTTACTGTGTTGCACAAGATCCAGTTCATAGCCTTAATACCTGACAGGCATGCTAGTGCTTCATCAATTTAGTTTCAGTGAGGAGAATATATTTTGAGTGACATAATCAGAATGTTCAGTGCAATGTTCAGGAACATCATGGAGAGACTCACCAGACAACTGGTTTCCTTAAGTATGTAGTAATTTGCTCCTTGTTTGTCTCATTAAAATCTTAACTTCAGTGAGTTGCGATTGACCTTGAGTTCTTTTGTGAACTATTTTTTATAAGAGACAACAATGTCTCAGATAAATGGATCCTGTATAAAAGTGTCACAGTCATATCCAATAAACATTAATTTCTTTGACTTATGGTCGACCTTGCTTCATATGGAATGTTCAGTCAGTACTTGAAGGCACATTCAAAATTTCTCAACTTAGTAAGACCCATTTTACATGAAAACAAAAATGCTGTGAGACCTTTCCCAATTCTTGAACTCATTCCATTCTCATTTAGGTAAAGACTGGATATTTCACCGCTTCAGCCACAAATCCTAATTCACGTCATGGGCATGTATTGCTGATCATGCTGCCTCAATAATTTGGGCTTCGCCCTTTCAAGTTAATTAGTTAGTTAGTCAGTTATGTGTTCTGTGGAGCATTTTGCATGATAGACTGTAATGATGTGGAACAAATCATTTGGGGGTACATTCACATCACAAATTAATTTGTATATGTGGTTACATTATGAACAGTATTAAGTTTTTTCTTTTTTACAAAAAGAAAAAAAAAGGAATATGGATATGAGTCAGTAATTCCTACCCACATTACAGTAATAGAAATTCTTCAACAGAATAGATAGAGTTGTCAAGGAGAAACTTTCTCAGTTCGTTTTCAATTTTATTTTGCTGTCTATCAGACATTTTATATCACTAGGTAAGTGATAAAAATTTTTGTTGCAACATGACACACCCCGTTATTGTCCTAAAGACATCCTTAATGAGGAGTAATGTCTTTTTTCATCTGGTGTTTTAATTATGATCAGCATTGTTCCTTTTGAAGTGTAGTGAATTATTTACACCAGAAGTCGTGAGGGAATAAATATACCTTGAAGTAGCAGTCAGAATGCCCTACTCCTTAAACAGATGTCTACAAGACATTCGAGAATTAGTACTACATATTGTTCTTAAAGCACGTTTTTCCGAAAATACACAGAAGTTGTCAGTTTACTGATATGTGGCTCCCCAGGATTTACAATAATCCCAGGTGCAAATATGGGTGATCTACGTTGTTTTAGGATTTCCAAAATGTGCTTTTCCCAATTTGAATTCACATCAATATTGACACCTAAGAATATTGAAATTTCCACCTTGTTTATTATATCCTCCCATGTGTTACTCTCATCTTTGGTATTGTAACCTCAGATCTGCAAAACGGAATATGTCTTCCCTTTAAAACTGAGGGTGAGACCATTCACAGGAAGACAGTAGATGATATTTTTAAGAACCTGCTTAAACATTTCTTCCATTTCTGTATGTATTCTTGGATTGATCAAAATACTAGTGTCATCTACAGAAAGAGCCAGTTCTACTTATTGTGAAGATCTGAAACTTCCTGGCAGATTAAAACTGCGTGCCAAACCAAGACTCAAATTCGAGACCTTTGCCTTTTGTGGGTAAGTGCTCTGACCTGTCTGCGAAAGACAGTCTCAGTCTGGTATACAGTTTTAACCTGCCAGGAAGTTTCATATCAGCCCACACACCATTGTGGAGTGAAATTTCATTCTTGAGGAGGAAGATCGTTTACATATATGTATAACAGTTATGGACCAAAGACTGAACCTTGGGGAACCTCATACGTGATTTCTACCTAGTCAGAAATATGTCCCCAAATTATATTGGTTGAATTACTAAGTACAAACTTCTGCTTTGTCTCTGTTAGATATGACATTAGCATTGGCTGGCTATATCATTAAGCCTATGTTGCTGTTGTTGTGGTTTTCAGACCAAATACTGGTCTGATGCATCTTTCCATGCTGCTCTATCATGTGCAAGCTTCTCCATCTCCCAGTACCTACTGCCACCTGCATCCTTCTGAATTTACTTAGTGTATTCATATCTCGGTCCCCCTGTACGATTTTTACCCTCCATGCTTCACTCCAGTATCAAACTGCTGATCCCTTTGTGCCTCAGAACATGTCCTACCAACCGACCCCTTCTCCTAGTCAAGTTGTGCCACGAATTTCTCTTCTCCCGAATTTTATTCAGTAACTCCTCATTAGTTATGTGATCTACCCATCTAATCTTCATCATTCTTCTGTAGCACCACAATTTGGAAGCTTCTATTCTCTTCTAGTCTAAACTGTTTATCGTCCATGTTTCACTTCCATGCATGGCTACATTCCACACAAATACTTTCAGAAGAGACTTCCTGACACTTAAATCTATACTCGATGATAACAAATTTCTTCAGAAACACTTTCTTTGCCATCACCGGACTACATTAAGCCTATGAAACATCAATTTATCTAGGATAATATGTGATTCACATAGTCATGTTATTGTTGCTAAGGTCCGATACGATTCTAGAATGCATCATCATCTCAAAAATTCAGAAAAATGATGTCATCCTTAATGCTGAGGCATATACATGTTCGTCTTAATGTCAGTAACTTCCCATTTATCTAGAAGCTTCGTAGTGTGAGCATTCTTTGATTTCATGCTTGCTGTGTCTAATAAATACATAATCATTCCATGCATTAATAGAATCAGTGATCCGTGGTCTAGGGGTAGCGTCTTTGATTCATAATCAAAACGTCTTCTGTCCCAGGTTCGATCCCTGCCACTGCCTCAATTTTGATAAATAATCGCCAAGACTTCCGGCATAAGAAGTCAGCCTCATTCTGCCAACGGCCTTGTCAAAGAGGGCGGAGGAGTGGATAGAGGTTCAAGGCACTCTCTTGTCCTAGGGGTGGGAAATTGCCCCTAAAGGCGGTAGAATCAGCAATGATCAACGACATGAGGATGCAGAAGGCAATGGAAACTACTGAATTAAAGACATGTAACGTGTATCCACAGGACATGTGGCCTGTAATTGAAGAAGTATCATGATGATCTCTCCATTGGCAAAAGATTCCGGAATAGTCCCCCATTCGGAAGTCTGGGAGGGGACTGCCAAGGGGGAGGTTACCATGAGAAAAAGATTGAATAATCAACGAAAGGATAATGTTCTACGAGTCGGGGCGTGGAATGTCAGAAGCTAGAACGTGGTAGGGAAACTAAAAAATCTGAAAAGGGAAATGCAAAGGCTCAATCTAGATATAGTAGGGGTCAGTGAAGTGAAGTGGAAGGAAGAAAAGGATTTCTGGTCAGATGAGTATCGGGTAATATCAACAGCAGCAGAAAATGGTATAACAGGTGTAGGATTAGTTATGAATAGGAAGGTAGAGCAGAGGGTGTGTTACTGTGAACAGTTCAGTGACCAGGTTGTTCTAATCAGAATTGACAGCAGACCAACACCGACAACGATAGTTCAGGTATACATGCCGACGTCGCAAGCTGAAGATGAACAGATAGAGAAAGTGTACGAGGATATTGAAAGGGTAATGCAGTATGTAAAGGGGGACTAAAATCTAATATTCATGGGCGACTGGAATGCAGTTGTAGGGGAAGGAGTAGAAGAGATGGTTACTGGAGTATATGGGCTTGGGACACGGAATGAAAGAGGAGAAAGACTAATTGAGTTCTGTAACAAGTTTCAGCTAGTAGTAGCGAATACCCTGTTCAAGAATCACAAGAGGAGGAGGTATACTTGGAAAAAGCCGGGAGATATACGGGAAGATTTCAATTAGATTACATCATGGTCAGACAGAGATTCCGAAATCAGATACTGGATTGTAAGGCGTACCCAGGAGCAGATATAGACTCAGATCACAATATATTAGTGATGAAGAGTAGGCTGAAGTTCACGACATTAGTCACGAAGAATCAATACGCAAAGAAGTGGGATACGGAAGTACTAAGGAATGACGAGATACGTTTGAAGTTCTCTAACGCTATAGATACACCAATAAGGAATAGCGCAGTAGGCAGTACAGTTGAAGAGGAATGGACATCTCTAAAAAGGGCCATCACAGAAGTTTGGAAGGAAAACATAGGTACAAAGAAGGTAGCTGCGTTGAAACCATGGGTAACAGAAGAAATACTTCAGGTGATTGATGAAAGGAGGAAGTACAAACATGTTCCGGGATAATCAGGAATACAGAAATACAAGTCGCTGAGGAATGAAATAAATAGGAAGTGCAGGGAAGCTAAGACGAAATGGCTGCAGGAAAAATGTGAAGACATCGAAAAATATATTATTGTCGGAAGGACAGACTCAGCATACAGGAAAGTCAAAACAACCTTTGGTGACATTAGAAGCAACGGTGCTAACATTAAGAGTGCAACGGGAATTCCACTGTTAAATGCAGAGGACAGAGCAGATAGGTGGAAAGAATACATTGAAAGCCTCTATGAGGGTGAAGATTTGTCTGATGTGATAGAAGAAGAAACAGGAGTCGATTTAGAAGAGATAGGGGATCCAGTATTAGAATCGGAATTTAAGAGAGCTTTGGAGGACTTACGATGAAATAAGGCAGAAGGGATAGATAACATACCATCAGAATTTCTATAAATATTGCGGGAAGTGGCAACAAAACGACTATTCACGTTGGTGTGTAGGATATATGACTTTCGGAAAAGCATCATCCACACAATTCCGAAGACGGCAAGAGCTGACAAGTGCGAGAATTATCGCACAACCAGCTTAACAGCTCATGCATCGAAGCTGCTTACAAGAATAATATACAGAAGAATGGAAAAGAAAATTGAGAATGCGCTAGGTGGCGATCAGTTTGGCTTTAGGAAAAGTAAAGGGACGAGAGAGGCTATTCTGACGTTACGGCTAGTAATGGAAGCAAGGCTAAAGAAAATACAAGACATTTTCATAGGATTCGTCGACCAGGAAAAAGCGTTCGACAATATAAAATGGTGCAAGCTGTTCGAGATTCTGAAAAAAGTAGGGGTAAGCTATAGGGAGAGACGGGTCATATACAATATGTACAACAACCAAGAGGGAATAATAAGAGTGGACGATCAAGAACGAAGTGCTCGCATTAGGAAGAGTGTAAGACAAGGCTGTAGCCTTTCGCCCCTACTCTTCAATCTGTACATCAAGGAAGCAATGATGGAAATAAAAGAAAGGTTCAGGAGTGGAATTAAAATACAAGGTGAAAGGATATCAATGATACGATTCGCTGATGACATTGCTATCCTGAGTGAAAGTGAGAAAGAACTATATGATCTGCTGAACGGAATGAACAGTCTAATGAGTACACAGTACGGTTTGAGAGTAAATCGGAGAAAGACGAAGGTAATGAGAAGTAGTAGAAATGAGAACAGCGAGAAACTTAACATCAGGATTGATGGTCACGAAGTCAATGAAGTTAAGGAATTCTGCTACCTAGGCAGTAAAATAACCAATGACGGACGGAGCAAGGAGGACATCAAAAGCAGACTCGCTATGGCAAAAAAGGCATTTCTGGCCAATAGAAGTCTACTAATATCAAAGGAAGAAATTTCTGTGGATGTACGTCTGGAGTACAGCATTGTATGGTAGTGAAACATGGACTGTGTGAAAACCGGAACAGAAGAGAATCGAAGCATTTGAGATGCGGTGCTATAGACGAATGTTGAAAATTAGGTGGACTGATAAGGTAAGGAATGAGGAGGTTCTACGCAGAATCGGAGAGGAAAGGAATATGTGGAAAACACTGATAAGAAGAAGGGACAGGATGATAGGACATCTGCTAAGACATAAGGGAATGACTTCCATGGTACTAGAGGGAGCTGTAGAGGGCAAAAACTGTAGAGGAAGACAGAGATTGGAATACGTCAAGCAAATTATTGAGGACGTAGGCTGCAAGTGCTACTCTGAGATGAAGAGGTTAGCACAGGAAAGGAATTCGTCAATATGTGTGGCCTTTGGATATACTAACTATCTATATCACTTTTAATTACTATTGCTGTCTTACATTTGTTAGGTTTTTTTAATAAATACCATCTTTCATTTGCAACCTCGTATTGTTACGATACTATTTTTGTCTTCAGTTTTTAAAACCGAAATGTCTGCATTCACAGTCTGAACACAGCTTTTAAGTAATGTTTGTGTGACACAAAACAAATTAAATGTTATATTCAACACATATTAAATACTTTTTAGAACTACATCATACCATTGTGCACCATAGAAAGCCTCTAATGAAGCACCTCTGAATCGAGTTTCTTATAATTTATTGGTATCACAAATCAACACTTTAGTATACAGAATGAATTTTCCCTCTTCTGTGGAATGTGCACTGATTTGAAACTTCCTGACAGTTTAAAACTGTGTGCCAGACCATACTCAAAGCCCAGAACTTTAGCCTTTCATGGGCAAGTCTACCAAGTGGGTCACTCAAGCATGATACATGGCCTGTCTCCACTGTTTTAAATCCGTCAGCACCTCACGCCTACCGTTATTTCACAGCCTCCTAATCAAATAGGTAACTCTAACCAAGCAGTCACATTTATTGCACATTTCTTCATAAATAAAATTTTATTTGTTTTCTGTTAAGGTTTAAGTGGAAAATTTTCTCAGGAGGACCAGTCGATGAGGAGGTTGCACAAAACATTACGAAACGAGTTATATTCCTCTCTTTAACAACAGAAGAAAGGAAAGTCACAAATATTTTATTGAGGTAGCGACAAATGGACGAATAGATCTCTGTTGGCAAAGTGACCATTTAATAAGAGTAAAGAACAGCATTACAAAAGTTTAATGTCCCCTTCTATTAGATGAGTGTGATATTAATTTGGTGAATGGTAGTGTGGAACCCTAGCCATGATTATTCTTCAGTCATTATTTTCATTCGTGTTACATCAAATAACTGGTAGTTTTTTTTACATACCTGATATGTGACTTTGTATCGTAGTGACTTGTCTTGTGAATTTAGCGGAGGCTGCCATGTAACATTCAGCTGTCTGCCAGACACCAAAGGCACTACATTCACAGCTCTCACACTTCCTGGGGCTGGAACAGAATAATCCTTATAAAGCAATCCAGTAAGAAGAAAAGAGTAAGGTCAGAAAGTATATATAACGATTTGTTGATTGTGAATCTTTTCTTGTTGATAACTGTATGCACTCTCTGTTATAATTATAAAAAACAAATGATTCATTATTAGCCAATCATACATTATAATCTCATCACACGAAATTATATTTCACACAAAAATATTTTACGAGCATTTCCAATTGCATATGTGTTTGTTACGTGTTGCTTGATATCTGATACAGTTATAGGTTTACCCTTCAGCTTTTTACTGTCATTTAAGTTTCTACTACGATTAGGTCTACAGTTCAGTACAAAAAAAGGAAGAATAACAACAACAACTCATTTGGAAACGTCACACACACTACATAATATGTATTATAGACATCACTCAATCTCAAAAACTTGTAATATACGTATAGTAACGTTTTCTGGGATATTACTACATAACCAAAGAACGTTGTGAGGCATTAATTATCTGGACATCCCACTGAACATGGTCTGATATTTATTACTTTATTAGCTGAGACAAATCTTTTTCAGTAGACATATTTTAAACGAGGAACTGCATATAATGTTTTTATGTGTTCATAAAAAAATCTGAAAGTATATCATTTATTGGTAATCACAATTTAAATTGCAATCTGTGCTCACATGATACTGATAAACTTGTGTATGTAATTTACATAAGTGCATGCATTATGTGTAAGTGGAAGCAATTTTATAGAAAGATGTAAACAGATTTCTTTTAAAAACATGTAGTTAGGCAACAGTTATATATGCATATGTAATTACTTTATGGATTTTTTCTTACATGATCGACGCCTTTTTCCATGAGGTGGCTGTAGCTATCACCCTATGCTTTGCCTTTTGCGAACTTCAATTCTCAGCATTATTATTTCTTTATTCAGTATACTTATCGGCACATACACTGAAGCACCAAAGAAACTGGTATAGGCATGCATATTCGAATACAAGGACTTGTAACAGATAATATGTGGGGATGTGGTCGGCAACGCCTATATAAGAGAACAAGTGTCTGGCGCGGTTGTTAGACCGGCTACTGTCATTATAATGGCAAGATATCAAGATTTTAGTGAGCTTGAACGTCACGTCGTAGTCGGCGCACGAGTGATGGGACACAGGATCTCCGAGGTAGCGATGATGTGGCAATTTTCCCATACGACAATTTGATGAGTGTACTGTGAATATCAGGAATACGGTAAAACATCAAATCTCCGACATCGCTGCGTCCGGAAAAAGATCAGGTGAGAACGTCACCAACGATGAATAATGAGAATCATTCAACGTGACAGAAGTGTGACTCTTCCGCAGATTGCTGCAAATTTCAGTACTGGGCCATCAACAAGTGTCAGCCTGCGAACCATTCAACGAAAGATCATTGATATGGGCTTTCAGAGCTGAAGGCCCACTCGTGTACCCTTGATGACTGCACGACACAGAGCTTAACGCCCCGCCTGGGCCTGTCAACATTGAAGTTGGATTTTTGGTGACTGGATACATGTGACTGGATACATGTGGTTCAGGCAAATACGGTTTTAAGAAATGATACTGTGATAAGTCTGAAATGAAAAATTTATAGTCAATTTGTGTAACCAATTTTGAGCTAAGACAATGAAACAAAGACATTTAATTCAAAACGATTAAGGAAACTTAGTACACCACAGCAGCAATTGCCCTGTCTGTTGGATGTTAGTAGAAGAGTGAAGAAAATAAGCAAGTGAATAAGAAAACTTACTGAAGGAGTAGATAGGATTGTGATGATTGTGCATATAAATTGAAATGGAGCTGAACAAGACACATAGTAGCTAGATGAGTACTAAACAGATCAACAAAGGTCTTTGTTGGATTCCAAGAAACAAGAAAATAGAGAAATTATCCTAATGGAAGAAGGATAGATAAGAGAAAACACACAGGTCAAGCAAGCACGCATATAAGTATAAACTCTATTTCTTGGAGAAGTCTTGGGGAGGCCTCTATCCGTCATTGGACACGAAATGCCTAAGATGATGACGATGATGAAGTCAGTGCTGAGTTGCATCATAAAACAGGAAAAAACGGACCAAACAAGTATGTTTTGAACTAATTCTGTAAATCAATAACAATGTGGAAAGATGTGCAGACTTGTAGAATTGAGAGTAGGTGACAAAAATATTGTATTATTGTAGCAATGAAATATAGGTCACTGATATTAGAAGAGTTGCCTGCGATTTCAGTTCGTATTATATTACAGCGACTGGTAAATTAGTGCAGCAGAGATTTTGTAACCCATCAAACACAATATCACAAGTACATTCAGGTACTAATGTTAACAATATATCCTTATTTTTCAGACTAGTGCGAACAAACTCTGACATATCATAGTCACTGATAATGAAACATCAAGTTAATTTTGATCACTTACAGGGTAAACCCCTATGGTGTTTCTAACATATAGCGTGTGTATGTGTTGTAGCCTAATGTTGTACCCGCAATAGAATTCTCACGTATACAAATGATCAAAACGGCCCTGCTATTGACAATCTACGCCTACAGACTTGCGTAAAATGATGCTTGGTATTGTGGTTTTACTTTGCTTCATTTTAGCAATCAAACCAATTACTGCTATTGGGATGCTACTATAATGAATCACAACTTGGATACCATAAATGATTTATTGTCGAGAAATATATAGAGTTCAAAAATTCTGTAAATATGGTAGATCCCGCCCTAAATGTAATTTCTAGATTGGCGGAACATATTTTTCACTTTCCTGGGACCATGTCCCGCTTTATTAGATGGACACAAAGTTGCCTGTTACTGATTAGCGGTGAGAAACGGAAGACGTGCACCTTGACAGACACTTTCGGAAAAAGCTCAGTTGACAAGCAAATAGAACTCAATCCATTTACTGTGAGTGTTTCCCTAACAGCCTAACTCAGGAGCTGATGATGATGTCGCTGTTTGGTTTGTGGGGCGCTCAACTGCACTGGCATCAGCGCCTGTACGAAGTACAAATTTTTATAAAGCCCAATCTAGCGACTGTCACGAATGATGATGATGATGATGAAATGATGAGTACAACACAGACACCCAGACCCCAGGCAGAGAAAATCCACAACCCAGCTGGGAATCGAGCCTGGGACCCCGTGATCCAGAGGCAGCAATCCTCGCCACTAGACCACTAACTGCGGGCGCAACTCAGGAGCGTGCGTCACCTACTGAAGAACCAACGGCATTTACACTGCCGCAACGATTTGCTCATGTAGCTGCGGTGCAGAAGAGGTACATGGCGTACATGTAATTCTCTGCCTGGACAGTGGATGCTATACGCTGTCCACAAACGTCCAAGGATCAAATTTCGTCAGTGCAAGACATAACACAACTCAAGATTTCTGTTTCCTCACCAGCGCGAAACAGAAATCCGACCCAAGCATTCTTTCGTAAAGATGCATTTCAATGTGTGTCAGACTTCGCAGAAAGGTAAAGATTCATCACTCTACTAAAATGAATAACAACTCTGTTCACAAAGGAACGTCTTCACACCTCCTTGTGTCACAAGCAGAACGTCTCAAAATGTAGTCCCCAGGTCCTCCGCTGCAGCTCTTACCTGTGAAGATTATAGGTTGATCCCCAGAGGGAAGTATCTTCGATCAGTCTACACAGGAAAGTGAGTTCACGCCATATGCCCTCTTTCTCTGGGAACTTGGCGTCTATACCTGCGCTCACACGACGAATCCCAGCGGCCGTTACAGAAACATTGCCACAACAAGGGCATGAATCTGCCAACCAGTCGCCTGTAGCTCATACTCCATTCAAAAGATCTTCTGGAATTTGCTGCTTTTTGATGGGAAGTGTGCCTCATCACTTCCCATGAGAAGATACTTCCCATATCCGCTGATGACTGTTGCCTGTGACCCTGCACATTCCTTCACATAAAAAGTGTGTGTTTTCGTATTGTTCCGACCCCAACGCTCTCACCAGGTACAATATTCTGAAATTATTTTTCGGATCACCAGACGGCAACCTCCCACCTGCACCGTCCACTGTACAGGATTTCTGTTGCGTCAGCGTTGTAAACTGCCACCTCCCTAATTTCCCCTCCCCCTCAGGGTACTAAATATCTGGCTCTGCAGAACACCACTAATCCCAACCCAGCCCTTCTGTAGCCAACAGCAGCTTCTAAGGAACGCATTGTCCACGTCGACCTTTTTGTTAGCACCCATCTCTAATTAACTCCCAGACAAGCAGTACTCCAGTAATTCATCGTATGTGGTGGTAGCTAGCATCAGTGAACGACATGATCAATAACCCGATTGTTCGTCGTAAACAGTGCTCTAGTGAACAGAAGAGACAAAGAAACAGGTACACCTGCCTAATATCATGTAGGACCTCCACGATCACGCAAAAGTGCTGCAACACAACGTGCCCTAGGACTGTGAAGTAGTGCTGGTGGGAACAGACACCATGAATCCTGCAGGGCTGTCCATAAATCCGTAGACGTACGAGGAGGTGGAGATCTCTACTGAACAGCACGTTGCGAGGCATCCCCGATACGCTCAATAATGTTCATATCTGGCGAGTTTGGCGGCCAGTGAACGTGTTTAAACTCAGAAGGGCGTTCCTGGAGCCACAATGTAGCAATTTTGAACGTGTGGGGTGTGGCATTGTCAAACTGGAATTGCCCAAATCCGTCGGAATGCACAATGGACACGAATGGATGCAGGAGATCAGACAGGATGCTTACGTATGTGTCAACTGTCAGAGTCGTGTCTAGACGTGTCAGTGGTCCCATATCAGTCCAACTGCATTCGCCATCAAACACTACAGAGCCTCCACCAGCTTCTCCAAATTTTTGGTTACATGTCAGTATTACACCAATTAATTTTCAGGTCTACTTGAAAACTCGATGAAATATAGTCTTTCTTTAGTTTTTGTTGTTTATGTGTCCAAAATCATAACTGTAGAATCTCATCATTGACATCAAAGCAGTTCAGGTATGTTTCAGTAGCACATACACATTCCATTCATGATTTTGAGAGCTGAAAGGAACAACTCGTTCTGTAGATCATATTTTCCCCTGCAGGTCAGACAAGGTGTGTAAATTTATCAGGTCACTGTTAAAGGTGATCATTTTAGCCAGTATGGAACGATTCTGATTTGCACTTGTTTGTGTTTGTGCACGCCTGATCAGTAGAATGGCACCGGTTGTCACTAAATGTGTCTGAGACACATTTTGTAGCAATCTTATCTGTGTAGGCTACATTTTAAACAATTGTGAATAGATATTTACACACTGGCACATGTACCTTTTACTATTTAGAGACTGGAAAAATTACTTTTGCAGTTTTTCAGCCTAGTATTGGCCATGTTAAGTGCATCATTATTGCCTAGACGCAGTCCATCAAGGGTTACATATGTCGAACGGTTACAACATTGTAGAAGATGTTCTTTGTCCTGAACTTCACCAAAATCGCATATATTTTGTGATTTGTCCTTGATGCCACTTTTAATTATGTCTTACAGATCTTATAATTAAATTTTCCCCGAGACATTAAAGTCTCATCTTTATCTACGATAATGGTGGAAGCAGGAGAAATGAATTAAAATTTTTGCGACAGTCAGGACCTGAACCCCGGTCTTCTAGGCAGACACGCTAACCTTTACACCACCACAACACTGTGGTCAACATTGCTGCACGAATTACTCAGATGGTTTGCCCTACCCAACACCAACTCCATATCTGCAGTTTCTTTTCCCCCTTACATAATCACTATTGCCAGGGCTCTCCTGAATTGGAATAGCATCCCAGAGTTGGACGCAATGGGGGAAGTCCTGTAGCATAGGTGATGTCATAGATCTTATAGATCTTGTATAGCTGAGTTTCTAAAGTTGCCCCTCTTAGCATACAGGAAAAACTGGGAGAAGCCTCACGACTCTGTTCAAAGACCATAATGATGCCATACAGTTCGACACATGAGGAATATAAACCTGAGAGTGCTCAGGAAATGTTTTTGAAACTAATAATCGCAATAAATGAACAATATAGTAAAATAATTTAGCTAGAGGAAAGAACAATAAGATTGATCAACAGTCTGGTAATATTAGTCACAAAACTGAGCAACAATCCAGTAACAGCAGTCAGAAAAATGATCAGCGGTACAGTAATATAAGTTGTTTACCTAGTGACTCAGTAGTTTCAAATATGAAGTTAATGGACATATTGAATTCCAGGAGTCTAAGGTAAAGCAAATTTTGGTATACATTTACATAAGTTTGGTAAGAAATCTGAGGAAAGGATTTTTCATGTTGAGACAAAATGTGAGAGGTCCGCAGAGGATGTAAAAATCGAATTAAGAGAGGGAATTAACTGAATAGTTCGAGATAGAAAATGAAGGTCACATACATTAAATGGTGATGTGTAAAAAGTAATGAAAAAGGTTACTATAGTAGAATCGCCAAGAAAAGGTAAATAAGTACAGTTTGAAAAGAATGTGTGTGTGTATGACTGAATGAAATAGAAGCTATCCTACATCAGCTGTCTCATGCAGTTAATAATGTAGAGGGTAGTTTGTATGAGCATGATTGTAGATTGTCTGACATAGAAAAGAACAGCTGAATAATCGCTGATGATGGTGAATGTAATTTTGCAACTGAGTCATCTGAAGTCGCTTATATAACAATTAGACAGTTCTTTTTTTAATTTTATCCTGCTGGTAGTGTTAATCGAAAAATTTTTTGAAATTATTTTGAGACCCCTCTTCTTTCCCTTTCAACCCTTCTGCCTGAAGAAGGAGCCACTGGCTCCGAAAGCTTGCCTAATTATGACCTTCTTTTAGGTGTGTGTGTTATGCTGTCGCGTGGTAAGTAGATTTTTTAGATATCCAGTTGCGTTACATTGTCAAAAATTTACTGTTCTCGTTGCTACATTATTTATTGATAGAAAAGATAAGTTTTATTACTTAAAATTTAAGGGGAAGCAGGAACTTGGGAAATTACTGCTACTGAACAATGTGATACTTAGAAATAATTTAAGAGTGGTTTCCCAATGAGTATTTTGGCAGACAAAAGTAAATAGAAAACGAAACTGCTCCCATACTGGCCATGAAGGCCCAACGGTACCGACCGACCGCCGTGTCATCCTGAGCCCATAGGCGTCACCAGATGGGGATATGGAGGGGCATGTGGTCAGCACACCGCTCTCTGGGCCGTATGTCAGTTTCGGAGACTGGAGGCGCCACTTCTCAGTCAAGTAGCTCCTCAGTTTGCCTCACAAGTGCTGAGTGTACCCTGCTTGCAAACAGCGCTCGACAGACAGGGAGGTCACCCATCCAAGTGCTAGCCCAGCCCGACAGCGCTTAACTTCGGTGATCTGACGGCAACCGGCGTTACCACTATGGCAAGGGCATTGGCAGACAAAAGTAAATGGAGTTGCAAAATATTTTGTACACTGGACAGAAGTTCAGTCACCAGTGGATAAAATTTAATTAATTTTTTGCTTTAGTGGGCAACGTATTTGTTTTATGTTAGTAATAAATAGTAACCAGAGCAGACCATAATGGATTTCGGTGGCACGTTACCCATTAGATGGCATAACAAAATTATTTCAACTGCTACAGATCAAATTCTAAAGATTGTGAAATATTTTGGAAGGGCGAAAAAACTGACGCTGGACGAAGAGCAAATAAATCCCCATTTCAGGTCCCAGGGAATTTCAGAAAAGAGAAACAGCGTTAAGTAATAATGGACTAAACGTCATCCAAACACTATGTGGGAAATTCAGTTTAAAAGTGATGCTTTTAACTCACCTATGCAAAAGTTTGTTGTTAGGAAGTAAGTTTTGTTTCAGTAAAAGATGTTTTCGTAAACAGATTTAACAGTTTTCAAAAAGAGTATGAATTTGTAAAATATTGATATTTCGAAAATATTTTTGAACTACGTTGCTTGTCTAGTTTGTAGAGCTGTAAGATATGGGAATATAGATATTGATTCGAAACTTAATAAAAGAATCAATAAAAGCAAGTCTTCTGGTCCAGACTGTACACCAATTAGATTCCCTTTGGAGTATGCTGATGCATTAGCTCCATACTTAACAATGATATACAACCGTTCACTCGACGAAAGATCCGTACCCAAAGACTGGAAAGTTGCACAGGTCACACCAATATTCATGAAAGGTAGTAGGAGTAATCCACTAAATTACAGGCCCATATCGTTAACGTCGATATGCAGCAGGATTTTTGAACATATATTGTCTTCGAACATTATGAATTACCTCGAAGAATACGGTCTATTGACACACAGTCAACATGGGTTTAGAAAACATCGTTCATGTGAAACACAACTAGCTCTTTATTCACATGAAGTGCTAAGTGCTAAAGACAAGGGATTTCAGATCGATTCCGTATTACTGGATTTCCAGAAGGCTTTTGACACTCTACCACACAAGTGGCTCGTAGTAAAATTGCGGGCTTATCGAATATCGTCTCAGTTATGTGACTGGATTTCCGATTTCCTGTCACAGGTCACAGTTCGTAGTAACTGACGGAAAATCATCGAGTGAAACAGAAGTGATTTTAGGCGTTCCCCAAGGTAGTGTTATAGTCTCTTTGCTGTTCCTTATCTACATAAACGATTTGGGAGACAATCTGAGCAGCCGTCTTCGGTTGTTTGGAGGTGACGCTATCGTTTATCGACTAATAAAGTCATCAGAAGATCAAAACAAACTGCAAGACGATTTAGAAAGAAATATCTGAATGGTGCGAAAAGTGGCAGTTGACCCTAAATAACGAAAAGTATGAGGTCATCCACATGAGTGCTAAAACTTCGGTTACGCGATAAATCAGTCTAATCCAAAAGCCGTAAATTCAACTAAAGACTTAGGTATTACAATTACGAACAACTTAAATTGGAAAGAACACAAACAAAATGTTGTGGGGAAGACTAACCAAAGGCTGCGTTTTATTGGCAGGACACTCAGAAAATGTAACAGACGTACTAAGGAGACTGCCTATACTACCCTTGTCCGTCCTCTTTTGGAATACTACTGCGCGGTGTGGGATACTTACCAGATAAGACTTACGGAGTACATCGAAAAAGTTCAAAGAAAGGCAGCACGTTTTGTATTATCGCGAAATATGAGAGAGAGTGTCACAGAAATGATACAGGATTTGGGGTAGAAATCATTAAAAGATGGAATCTTCTCACGAAACTCCAAGCCCCAATTTTCCCCTCCCAATGCGAAAATATTTTGTCGACACCGACCTACATAGGGCGGAACGATCATCACGATAAAATAAGGAAGATCAAAGCTCATACGGAAAGATATATGTGTTCATTCTTTCCGCGCGCTATACGAGATAGTAGAGAATTGTGAAGAAGGTTCGATGAACCCTCTGCCAGGCACTTAAATGTCATTTGCAGAGTGTCCATGTAGACATAGATGTAGACTTTATGTATGATTTTTGTAGTTTCAGACGTTCAGTTTTGTCTGCCGTTTACATAGTTCTTCAATTTTGCTACAAACATTTAAGAAAAGCAGGAAGTGAATTGTGTGGTGATTTGCATTGGCACTTAGGACAGGGGGAGAGGTCTCCTCAGTAGCCTGGGCTCCCTACAGAGCACTAAAAAGCGGGCCTTATGTCTTTTCTACGCTGCCTTCCTCTTTCCAAGCTGTCGTGTTCACATGCTTCCACGTGTGGGAAAATTACACACCGACCTGTAAAATAATACTCATTTCCCATACTCCGATCTACCGGGTGGTCAAAAAGTCAGTATAAATTTGAAAACTGATTAAATCACGGAATAAAGTAGATAGAGAGGTACAAATTGACACACATGCTTGGAATGACATGTGGTTTTATTAGAACCAAAAATTACAAACGTTCAAAAAATGTCCGACAGATGGCGCTTCATCTGATCATAAGAGCAATAATTAGCATAACAACGTAAGACAAAGCAAAGATGATGTTCTTTACAGGAAATACTCAATATGTCCACAATCATTCCTCAATAATAGCTGTAGTCGAGGAATAATGTTATGAACAGCACTGTAAAGCATGTCCGGAGTTATGATGAGGCATTGGCGTCGGATGTTGTCTTTCAGCATCCCTAGAGATGTCGGTCTATCACGATACACTTGCGACTTCAGGTAACCCCAAAGCCAATAATCTCACAGACTGGGGTCTGGGGACCTGGGAGGCCAAGCATGACAGAAGTGGCGGCTGAGCACACGATCATCACTAAACGACGCGCGCAAGAGATCTTTCACGCGTCTAGCAATATAGGGTGGAACGCCATCCTGCATAAACATCGTACGTTCCAGCAGGTTTTTATCAGCCAGGCTGGGAATGATGCGATTCTGTAACATATCGGCGTACCTCTCACCCGTCACGGTAGCAGTTTGGCTGTTTTTTTTTTTTTTTGTTCTAATAAAACCCCATGTCATTCCAAGCATGTGTGTCAATTTTTACCCCTCTATCTACATTATTCCGTGGTTTATTAAGTTTTCAAATTTATACTGCCTTGTTAAACACCCTGTATGTGATATTTTATAGTCTTCCCGACTAGTGTTGTAGCATTCTCAGTTTCTTACTTGAAATAATTTGGGAGAAATTTAAAATTGTCTAAAAAATAAAATTTACAACTTCCCATAACAGTCAACATTCAGACACTACGATACTTATTTTTAAAAATGCGTACTTAGTCAACAAATAGTTAATTAAGCAGTATTTTGTTGAAGAGTGTAAGTTATGTATTGTTTCGAGCTTTCAAAAAGTAATGTGTCCACATCATTATTTTGATCTGTCACTCTGTCAGAGTGAGTGATGGTATGTCACATTTGAACCTTGAAATTTACTGTGATTTGTGATGAATGAGCGTGTGAATCTTGTCGTGTAATCCAGCAGGGAATAACATACATGGTATGATGTGTTTATGGCCAAGTAGTTCGTAGAACCAAAATCTTTACTTATGGCGTTAAGACAAATGTACAGAGTGGTCATTAATAAAAACGACACAGGCAGCTATGGGTTCCTAATTGGAAATGGAGGAAAAAGTGTCCTGTGAACATGTGTCTGGAAATGGACGGTGTGCGTGCTACGGCAACAAATCGTCGTGGAACACAATACAGAGCTGCACCGCATCCGTGTCACGAGAGATGTTTGAAGTGTCGTCCATAGGATGCAATGCACGCGATCACAGGTCGCATCATGGACTGCTGCACTCTTTCGCACGTTCCAGCCTCTCTCCTAATAGTGTTAGAGGCGTCGCGACGGACACAGTGCTGAAGGATCAGCACGTCAGGAACTAATTCAGCACACACAATGCTTTTCAGATGCCCCTAGACGTAAAAATCCATGGTGTTTACGTCAGCTGATCCAGCCACGCCATGCTACAGGGCCACTGTGTCCTATCCAATGTCCGAAGAAAATGTTCTTGAGGTGTCGACAAAGTGTAATGCAGAAGTGGGTTTGTGCTCCGTCATGCAAAACCCACATAACCTATCGTATTGCCTAAGGCACACCCTCAAACAGCCTAGGCAGACTATTCTGGAAGAAGTCCTATTACGTTCCTCCGTCGAGGCGTTGTGGAATAATAACCGGTCCAAAAATGTGGTCGCCAAGAATCCCCACCCGCACGTTGCTGCTGAACCGATGCTGATGGGGTGCCTCAACCGTCCCCCGAGGACTGTCTGTAGTCCAAAGTCGACGATTATGCAGACTGATGATGGCAGTTCTGGTAAAGGTTGCTTCATCGGGAAAGACGACCGATGCCAGAAATCCCATAACTCAGATGGTCTTGCGCGAGAAATATCCATAAAATAATTGCCAGTAGAGGGAAATCAGCCTCTGATAATCCTAGCACTCGTTGCAGGTGACAGGGACAGTAGCCGTTGTCATGCAGGGTACACATAACTGTACTTCGACTTACACTGTGTTGGTGGGACACTAGCCAGGAGATTGTAGTAGGGTTCGTGTCAATAGCCTGTAGAAGCCGGTCCTCCAAATCCGTTGTACGCACAGTCCTCCACGTTCATCTGTCCCATTGGACCTGTGATCAAACAAACGCCCAAAAAGGGCTTGAAATGTTATGTGATATGGTTGGTGTCTGTGAGGATTACTGTTTTGGCATAGCTCCCTCTCTACGATTCCCATCTACTTTACCCTATAGAATCACAATCTGTGCTTGTTCCCGGCATGAATACCAGACCACGCTGCAGTCACACAGCCTGCGACATACGGGTACCAGCAACACGTGGCACGTGGTCAGTGGAACTGTCATTCGTCAGCGCCAGCTACCGTAGCAACGACGCGTTCCCGGACACATGTTCATAGGACCTTTTTTCCCCCATTACCAGTCAGGAATCCGTCCTTCCAGTTTGTCGGTTTTATTAATGTTCACCCTGTACATGAGACTTATCCCAGTTTATTCACTTTTCGGAAAATCGCCGTTAACAAGCAGAGTGGTTCATAAAATGATGGTTATCGGGTGGCAAAAAAGCTTTTACAGAAGATAAGAGATTTTTGCGACTTTCTTTCGATGAGCTTAAAAATTCCACTTGGCGTGGTATGTAACCGTAATTCTCAGCTTCAGATATTGGTGAACTGTGCATTATTGAAAGTCTATATTGGAAATGATACACACCGTTGAACTTTCTTACCGCTGATTGACTCTTTAATAGTCGTAACAGGTAGAGAAATCTGTACTTATGGTGGCTACTATTAAATGGGTGTGATATATACGTGAATGCGATAATCCTAACAATAGGCAGATAGTTATTTTTGGCGAAGAATTGAGTGTTTAGGTGGACTTTTTACTCTTAAAATGACAATACAGGACAAATTTCTTGTGAAGACCTTGTCTCATTTCAGTAGTTTCAGGTAGACCTGTGATAAATACCCCTTGTAAGTAGGCTGTTTAGGTTTTTATGTTGGTAACGCCACATAGCGCTCTATATGAAAATCACTGACTGTGCTGTGTGGAGTCTGTGGCTGGTTTGCATTGTTGGAATTTTGTATTGTAGTGTTGGGCAGTTAGATGCGAACAGCGCATAGCGTTGCGCAGTTGGAGGTGAGCCACCAGCAGTGGTGAATGTGGTGAGAGAAATGACGGAGTTTTGATTGCGAAGGATCTGGACGTGTGTCCATCAGAGACAGTAAATTTGTAAGACTGGATGCCATGAATTGCTATATATATTATGACTTTTGAACACTATTAAGGTGCATACATTGCTTGTTCTCTATCAAAATCTTTCTTTTGCTAACTATGCCTATCAGTAGTTAGTGGCTTCAGTTGTTAGAATCTTTTATTTAGGTGGCAATAGTGGCGCTCGCTGCATTGCAGTAGTTCGAGTAACGAATATTTATGTGAGGTAAGTGATTTGTGAAAGGTATAGGTTAATATTGGTCAGGGCCATTCTTTTGTAGGGATTATTGAAAGTCAGATTGCATTGCGCTAAAAATATTGTGTGCCAGTTTAGTGTTGATCAGAATAGGTAAAGAGCGAAATGTCTGAGTATGTTCAGTTCTGCTCAGCTGTTTGAAAATCAAATAATGTAAGACGTTTATCGGCACAGTAATTCATTAATTTTTCTAAGGGGACGTTTCATATGTCGACCATTAGCCGAGGATACCTCACTGGAACTTCTGATTTTTCCTTGTAGTTTCTGTAATTACTGTAGCTATTGTTTATTGCTAGCGCGTAAGTATAGAGAGAATTTCCTTTGTAGTTGTAGTTTTTCATAGTTGTACAGTAAAACAGTTGTGTCATGCCTGTAGATTTGTACCAAGTATTTCGCAGCTGCGCTTGCAATTAACGAGATATTATTTTCAATGCTATGTTAATGTGTTTTCTTATTTTGCTCTTCAAATTGTGCTTTTCTGTGTTATCTTGTGAAATATTGTGACAATAATGGCGTGTGAAAACCGTAATACTAGGCTCCAAAGTAAACTGAGAAATGACAGTGAAGACGAAAGCAGTGTGTTAGCGCCACCGTGTAATGAATTAACTAATGTTCTAAATAGTAATTTGGTAACTGCACATAGGGAAATGGAGCAGGCTACAAATAATGGTGTAGACAGTGAAACAATTAGTGAACAGGGAAGCATTATCGATCGATTGGTCGGCAACAGCTCGCCTCAGGAATTCGAAATGACAGGACACAATCTCGCAAATATTGTAGATTCAGGTTTTGGGTCCTCACCGTTTTGTCAAATAAGTCAAGACACATTTTCTGCTAGTCAAAATGTGAATGTTGCCGGTGCAAATTCACTGCCGAAAAGCACTGAGGAACATGTTTCCGACACCAGTGCATTGTTATTACAATTAATACAACAAATGGGACAAAAGCTTCAAAAGTTAGACACAATGGAACAAAATCTTCAAAAGTTAGACACGACGGAACAAAATCAGAGACAAACACAGCAAAAGCTTCACAAGTTAGACGCAATGGAACAAAATCTTCGAAAGTTAGACACAATGGAACAAAATCTTCAAAAGTTAGACACAATGGAACAAAATCTTCAAAAGTTAGACACCACACTTGAACATACACGTGAAGATTTAACTACTGAGTTACATAACATAGAATCGAAATGTCAAAAAGTCTGTAATGACGTAAAAGCACAAATTTGTGAGCATTTTAAACCTATTTTTTCGCGGCATGAAAATGCATTACAGAATCACGAAGGAGCCATAAAAGAACTGCAAACAAATCATGAGACTGCATGAAAATCATGAGACTTTTCGGGCTAAAATTGACTCAGTTGCCTCTACCGATTCGGTTGCGCTACTTGCAAAAACTCAGGACACAGTAGATACTCTGAAAGTTGGTTCAGAAAGACACATAGAGGAAATTAGTTCATTATCAGAGAAAGTAGTCGAACTTTCGGATCAGCTAAATAATTCACCTACAAAGGTAAATGATAATCTGAATGACACAAGACCGGTAGTCTTTAAAGATACAGAAGAATACGAACAAGTTACGAAATTCAAACAAAATCAGAATCAAATTAATACGCAACACCAAAGATAAATCCGGCAATTACAAGATCAGTTGACACAGGTAATACAAGAATTACATATTTCAGAGGACACTCGCGCTCCAATACGGGAAGAGGGACTTAAAAATACGGAACAGCCGCAAAATAATGACACAGGGCACTTCGGAAGTTATGAAAGAAGTTGGCAAGGTGCACCGAATTTTGAAATGGAACCGCCGAAACGACGTAACAATGACCGATATGCGACTCGCCGACATGATGATTTTGACTATAAGCTGTTCATTACTACACGTACATTTAAAACATTTAAGAATTCTGGCAACGACATTCATCCACAAGCGTGGCTTCATCAATTCTCTCATTGTTTTCCTCCCAACTGGTCATTAGAGCACAGATTAGAATTTATGTGCGGCTATTTAGAGAATGAACCGGTTGTAAGAATGCGATCAGTCATTCAAGATTGTCACAGTGAAGGAGAATTTTATCATGACCTCCTCCCAGCATATGGGTCTCAAGCTACTCAAGATCGCGTAAAACATAGCACCATGATGATGAGACACTTTGAACAATCTGAATTTTCCAGTCTTGTCAAATATTTTGAAGACATATTGCACAAGAATCAGTACCTGTCAAACCCATACAGCCCCTCAGAACTCATCCGCATTTGCTTAGTAAAATTGCCTGAACATTTACGACATATTCTTTTGGCAGGGTGTTGAAAAGACGACATTGAAGGTTTTCAGGGACTGTTTCAAGAATTGGAAACAGAAACTGACAATCGCGGGTCCAGAATACAGGAAAACAACCATTACAGGTCACATCCGCCACAATTCGGTGACGACCGAAACAATAACTGGACACGACAAGGCTATTCTTACAACGCAAATCGTGACCAAAACAGACACCACCCATATGACAACCACTGCCAGAGTACTAATAGTTGCAGAGAAAGATCGCATTTCCATAGTAATGACTATCACAGAGACAATCAGAGAAACAGGCAATATGGGAACCAAAATATTTATTATGAAGGGAGACAGAATAACGTCAGACGCAACGGCCCATCGCGCAGTTACGATTCCGGGAGAAATTCTGCACATGACCGACAAAAAAGAAACTATGGAAACTACCGACATAACGACAGACCTGAGTTTCATCGGAACTGGCGGGACTCAAACAGTGCAGGGCCCTCTCGACAAGGTGAATTTGTAGAAGTTAGGTCTCCAAATCCCAATAACGACGCGCGCCAACAAAGAGACAGACAATGACTCACACCACAGGCAGCCACGTGCGCCGGCTGGCTCAGAGAAAAATAACATAGATGTTAACCACGAGAAAAATTTTAGCATTCCTTGCCGAAGTATACAACATGATAATTGCTTTGAAGTTGAAACTCTGTGCACTAGAAAGGGTAAAAGATAGCACCACATTTCACATGTAAAACCATTTATTGAAAGAATCTGATTTTTAACTTAGTCTTTGCTATAAAATTTTTCACTTTGTGCTACTGGTACAATTTGTCACACTTAGAAACTGTTAACGTGCAACAATGTTTTGAAGTTAGCTATCCAGTCTAGAACCTGGGGAACAATGTTAAAACAGAAATTACGAATGCATTGTTATAGTGAACAGACGACACAGTGTTGTTATTTGTACATTCTTGCTTGTTAGTTGCACGATTATGTAACGACTATAAGGCTCACATACGTAGAACATATACAACATGCGTGGGCGCATTGTCAATGCATGTGTGAACATTACGGAAGGCGAACTACTCGCTGTTGAGAGGAATGTCGCTACACGTATTGCCAAATGCACTGGGGTTGACGGACATCATTTTGAGCATTTATTGCATTAATGTGGTATTTACAGGTAATCAAGCTGTAACAGCATGCTTTCTCAGAAATGATAAGTTCACAAAGGTACATGTATCACATTGGAACAACCGAAATAAAATGTTCAAACGTTCTGTATTTTAATTTAAAAAACCTACATGTTACCAGCTGTTCGTCTAAAATTGTGAGCCTTATGTTTGTGACAATTACAGCGCCATCTAACACAAAGCGAAAAAAGTGAACTAAAACATTCATATTTCTTTACGTATTACACGAATATGTAAAAAAAATGGGGGTTCCTACTTTAAAAAAACGCAGTTGATACCCGTTTGACCTATGGCAGCGCCATCTAGCGGGTCAACCATAGCACCATCTGTTTTCCTGGTTTCCCCCTTCAAGCTAGACAAGTTTCGTTCGTTGTAGTTTTTTCGTTTAACGCTTATTTCGTGAGATATTTGGCCTGGTCACGATCAATGGACCACCCTGTATATTGTCTGCATTACTGAGCGACTATCCTAGAACATAGCACCAGTTGAAAGTTGCCTGCATAATGGCTTCAAGGGGCAACAAAAATTAAATGTTCAGTATTTCACATAATTGTTGATCCAATTTAAAAATTTAAAATGTTGTCATAGTCCATTACTTAACAGGTACAGTCTCACGTTAAAAGTTTAATGAATTAAGACAAGTTTTACAGTGTGTTTGTCTTGGGGCAGTGTAAATGATAGTGTGAAAATACCCTGGATTTTTCATCCAGTACCTAAGAATGAGAGCACTTAGTGATTCTCAATAAACTTTAAACTCAATTTGAAACTTTTCCTAACATTTTCCACACTTAGATGTGATATTTAACACATTAACTCGTTTGTAACATAATCAGACGTTTGAGGCTGTTTTATACACGATAGGGATGTTTATTGTTTCTTTCTAATCTGTGATTCCTCAGTACAAAAATCGTTCTAAATTACTCATGATGACATGAATTTCACTTAAATGCTTGAATGTATGAGTTGCAAATTTGCAGTTCGATTGAATAAAGTATACGCATTAATAATGCTGGTATACTTCATAAAGTGACAACTTTGTCTGGAAAGCAGACCTTCTTTCCTATAATAAGTATTTACATCAATCAAAAACACTGTCAAATAGACTGCAGTTGAAATAATGTTTGGCAAATACTTCCTCTATAGAAAAGAACGAGTGCTGTGTTAGATTTCGTATTATTTTCTTTATGTAATTTTCACTATCGTAAACAACATTCAATACACATAAATTTGCATTCTGAGTGAACTCATCCATTTAAGTCTTGTTATTAAGTCAAGAGATAGGAAATTATCATACTTAAGCCATCCTTTTTTTATATTACATTCATCTTTTCTGAGCTATCATAAGCACTTAGCAATTTCATTTAAGGTGTGGTACTGTCATTGATATGGCTTAAAGATTAGAAAAATACATTTACCCCACAATAGAGTGCCCTGAACAATTACGAAATCCCTCTGTGGATTAACACAGAATGCTGGACTGGAATTTAAACATGGAGCAGCGTCTTTCATGAGTGCATCTCTTGCTCACTCGGCCTGTGGTATAGGGATTACTTTCCTCGCCATTCACAGTCTCTCCACCATATCTGTATTTCTTAGCCATACTTCTGTCCTTTCTATTGTAAAACTTGTTAAATAAGTAACACCATTCCACACAACATAACCTAGTCTTAGAGTAGTACAAATCGCACAGGGAAAACACAAAGGCGTCTTCCTTACCAGCAGGCAGGGTGTGAAGTGTAATCTCTACAGGTAGAGTCTTCTTGCCAGTCACAGTTTTCCCAGTCAGCTGGACGCGATAGCTCGTGTCGGGAATAATATTTGATAGTCGCTTGCTGCCATTTTTCTCAGTTACGAGATATTTAAGATGCTCACTTCCAGAGAGAACTGATAGCTCAAATTCCGCTATTTCACATAGCAATGATGTCTTCTCATGTTCATACTGTTCACAAATTAAAATATCTTAATATGAGATGCAGTCAAACATTCACAAAGTCTCTAACGAGTGATAACGTGCACAAAATCAAGAAATGGGAAAGGACATCAAGGCAGAAGTAAACAGGAGATATGGGAATAAAAAAATTGATTACTGATGTTCTAACTGCCAAGTGCAGAAGTATGAAACTGGAACTTGGTTGCAGTAATTAAATTTCTTCTAATTAAAACTGATAAACAATATTTTATTCAAAAGATTCTCCATTGCTATTTATACATTTCTCCAACCTGTCCGGCAGGCTATGAATGCCATGCCAAAGAAACAGCTCATTTTTGAAGCGAACCAGTCAGCGAACCTTTTTCGTACATTTTCATACGACTTGATGAGTTGTTCAGTGAGAGAGTCTCCCAGCCTCAGTGATGCAAAAAGATGATAATAGGACGGAGCCAAGTCTAGAGAGAAAGCCGCATGCCCTAGTACTTCCCAACTGAACGCCTCGATCGTTTCCCTGACTCGTTTTGCTGTTGTGTGATGGGGCATCATCATGGAGCAATATGGCTTTGTGTTGCCTTTTTCCATATTCCGGTCGTTTTTCAGGTAATGCTCGAATTAAAACATCCATTTGCTGTTGGTAGCGATCAGTGTTAACGGTCTCACGAGGTTTTAGCTACTCATAAAAGACGACAGCCTTCTGATAGCACCAAACACAGAGCATTGTCTTCTTTCCAAAGTGATTTGGTCTTGCAGTGGATGTTGATGGTTTGCCTGGATTAACCCATGATTTACGACGCTTAGGATTCTCAAAATATATCCATTTTTCATCACCTGTCACTATTCGATGGAGAAACGACTATTTTGAATGTACCGAACGAAATTTCGCAAGTTATTTTCGAATTGTTTGCTTTCATTCAATTAATGCGGAACCCATTTTCCCACTTTCTGCACTTTCCCCATAGCTTTCAGCCGAAGAGAAACGGCTTTCTGCTTCACATTCGGTTATTCCGCAAGTTTCTGTTTGAGTATCATCTTAATCCAATAAGACCCTGCAATTCATTTTCTTTGAACTTTCACGGTTGTTTCCCATACTCGTCGCTTCTCACATCAAGATCACCACTTTTGAATTTTTTGAACCACTCCGAACACTGAGCTTTTCCAAGATCACGTTCGCCGAAAGCTTTGACAAGCATTCGATGCTATTCTGCAGCAGTTTTCTTCAAATGCTGTCTGCAGATCGTAGTTCGTAGGCACAAAACTCGACATCTTGACGGGCTTGACACAGACACCGATTTGTGGAACGTGAGTTACTGTGTTTTGACATTCGTCGTCAGCCATTACACGAAGCAGATAGATTTGCAGACACGTTCTCACAGGATCTACACTGACAGCTAGCACCTTCTATAGGGAAATTCCGGTTTCATACTTCTACACCTGGTACACTATGAAAAGCATCATAAATCTGTATTAAGTGATAATCATGGATGAAACTGTGTTCTTTGAAAGCTACAAAGCAATTAAAATGACTATAATTCATAAATATAACAAAAATTATATATATACAGGGTGTCCCATTTAACTTGACCACCCTAAATAACTTTTTGTCCAGATGCAAATTACAAAATGCTACAAGCAAATTTTCTTTAGCCGTCAGGGGACATCGATCAGCAAGATTGCCTTCGTTGTAGCTGTTTTTTTTTTTTTTTCGAAGATATGAACAGCAGTATGACTTTTTTAAATGACGCCTTGTATTTCTTATTCTGTTTAGAGCATTAACATTATACATTAATTTAACGACCCTCTGACATGAATGTAATGACACTTACTACATTTGTTTTTCAGAGGTTTAAAACAAATTTTATTTTGCACAGCAGAGAAAACTTTGTAAGCAGGAGGCAACGATAGGAAGAATTTTGTGCGTGGCAGCACACGTGTACACTTGGCTTCTATGATGTACCCTGTTCTGAGTGACACAAGAGAGATATATGTGATGAATAACTATGCATTTAGCTGTCCTAATTCTGACATGCGGATACATGTTTTTGGTCTGTCATGTATCTACTAGTTCATGAGAAAGAGTACTTTTACTGCCATTATTTACAATGACCTGTTTGTCGACAGCTGAAGATCTTAACTTTGATTACCGAAACCAGTTGTCTGGAATAAATGTTATTATTAGCGGTCTTGGTAAAGAAGTTTGTCTTCACTAATATAAGTTGTTGTTTATTCAACAGATGATAGTTGTATACTTACAGACCATTCCAAGAGAACACTAGTTTGATCTACATCTCTTGCAGAAAATTTGTAGTCACCTCGTACGGGATCTATAAAAGGAAAAAAAAAAATTAAAAAGAAGCATGAATAAAAATTACAAGTTTGTGACTACACACTGTTCATAAGAACATCATTATAACGAAGAATACAGTAATTGTTATTGTGATGTGTAACTCTAAAGGGATAGAAAAAAAGAGATTAAAATTTTGAAACTGTAGTCGTGTCAAATGCCTATTAGAATACGAAGACAGTGGTGAATGCAGTAACTTTTATTGTCAAACAGCAGTAAAGTGTGGAATCCTGAATTGACTAACGGTATAGTATTGAAAGTAGGGCTCAGAAGCTAGCATTGTACAAAGAGAATGTTGAAGAGAGCTGTGCGATAAATAATGCCACTGACAAACACCTGGACATTGCTTCCTTTGTAAAATTTTAAATGTGACATCCACTCCAAAAATGTAACAAGGAGTAAACTACGTCTGCCGTTAGAAGTGGAATGAAGAAGAATTTGGAATGTTAATAACCGGCTAGCGCAGTGACGCAGTAAACAAGTGACAAACGGCGTAAACTACAAGACGAGTACAGCGTCATATCATTGTCGATGTTTTGAAACATTAGCTACAAATACCGTTTTGATTACGAGAATTTACTGCATCTGGAAATTGTAGTTCAAGTTACAACTATTATGCTGGATCACATACAAAAAGGTAAACATTTCTTGTAAATAAAGCAAATCACAAATCGTAAAGACAAGTTCAGCAGCTGTAATAGGCATCGCGACCCACCGAATGAACTAAAAATTCGTTGATAGAATGAAGGCTTTCATGGCCAATTGATATTGCTGCCGGTAAACCTTTCGCGATATGAGGTCGTCGTACACAAAAACCTCCTTTACCTAACGTATCGTCCAGAAGTGCGTTGGGCATCTTCTGAACTTTTACTAAAACTCTAACACATCAGATCGGAAAGATTTTACAGAAACATGAAATTAGACCGGTTTTTAGACCAACAAAGAAAAGTTCTGTGAAGATAAACGCGCTTCTCTGTTAGCATTGGCATATAGAAATGCCGCGTACATGTTGGAAAGTTTATAATTGTAAAGACCGAGAGACGCGGGTTAAGGAACACAAAAGTCTTTTCCGAGTAGGGGAAATAGACAAATCGGCTGTAGCAGAGCATGCTCTTCAGCCAGGAAGTGACCAAGCGAAGTCTTCTGAAACTAAAATATTATGTACGGCGATAAACTATTATCCACGGCCATCTAAATGTATAAACGTAGGGGTAATTTCAATAGGAAAAAACAGACCATATAACTTAGCGACTAATGGACAGTAGCTCTGCAGAATCACTAAACCATTTTTTATCTTTGGCAGAACGACAATCGACAGTTACGGTTTGTCTTTGACAAAGATCGTCTCCGCTTATCATGTGTAACTCCGATCGTGCCCCTTTCCTACACCACATATGTCGCTCTTAGACGTCCGACCAGCCAGTCGGCAAAACTCACCGGAGGCACAAAGCCTCCAGCGCAGTTCTGGACGAAACGTTAGGGCTGTGTTTGAACACGTCTCTATCACAACATGACTTAGCGTTTTTAATGCGCTGTGGATTTTAGTAATAAAAATGACTGTGAAACATCGAGTAAAATGAAAATGCGTGACAACGGCAACAAATAAATAAAAATATCGACTATGATACTGTCCAATTCTTGAGCTTTCGCCTATCCCCCTCCACTACCCCCCCATCTAGTGAGATCTAGTGTAACATCTCCAAGACAGATCTCGCCGCTGTAATTCACTCTCGCGAGGAAAATTAGTGTCACATTTTTACTACAAAATTCGTGTGTTCGGCATTTAATTACTGACCAATGGTCTAAACTGTTACATCTGAATGTTGCCGACTTGTGTTCAAACCGACTAAAATCTGGTAAAGTTTTCATGTGCTATTGTAATATGTGAACAGGGACTCAATTACTAATTTAAAACATATAATTACCGCTTCTCATAAACAAATAAAATATTATACTGGGTTCACTCAAGTAATATTTTCTGGGAGACAATGTCTGTTACCTTCGCTTAAGATCAGATTAAATGTATATACATCATTACATAGCGATACTTTATGGGAACTCATATTCTAAATTTGTATACACAGAATAGGAGTTTGTGCAGTGGTAGGATTTGAAGCAGCTTCCTCCAGTGTTTCACGAAATTGTCTAATTTTAAGCAGAGCCACATCTTATTGTTGTGCTAGTCTGTAGTTTCTTGCGTATATCTTGCACTTGCGCCGCACTAGTCAATTGTCAAGTGATTGTTCGATACTGTACCGAACGCTGCAGCATATTAGGATATCTCGAGCCCGTTAGAATACGAGTGGCGTTTGCCACGGCCTACGAAAATTAGAAACAGGAGAGTTCCGTGGACCATGACCGTATGCTCCGAAAGGTTTACCGGAAGTAAAAAATTTATTTATCTTAATTAAATCTTAAATAGCATCAGAATACAAATCTTAGCTATATAGCTCAAGTGGAGACTGCGATACATGCATAGTATTATTATGTACGTACCAATAGTAAATCGAACAAAGTATCACAACAACAACTTCAACTATTTTTCAGAATGGATGCGAATCGAGTACTGTAAAAGAAGCCCGTCATATACAGTGGGGAGCACGATAAATAGTACGAACAAAAAGGTATTCGTGAAGAAAAAAGACTGATAAATTGACAGAGTATTGTAATTCCCTACGAAATACAGGAGACAGTATTTTGTTTCCCATGCACAGCACGGATTGAAAACATAATTTGGCTCGAAACCATCGAAGATTATGAGTGCAAATAGCGCTATACGGAAATGCAGTTCCAAAAGCTCACCAAGAAACTATTGTGAGACATCCGTCACTACTAAGTCACTGGTCGAAGCCTACGGTTAGTACCTCTAACGCCTCTACTTCAGCTTTGAGAAGCACATTACAGCCGAGCGGTTCTAGGCGCTACAGTCCGGAACCGCGCGACCGCTACGGTCGCCGGTTCGAATCCTGCCTCGGGCATGGATGTGTGTGATGTCCTTATGTTAGTTAGGTTTAAGTAGTTGTAAGTTCTAGGGGACTGATGACCTCAGCTGTTAAGTCCCACAGTGCTCAGAGCCATTTGAACCAAGCACATTACAGCTTCACTTCCTCGAGAAGCAATGGGGAATGTTCACTGCGAAACATCCAGAGTTCTTGCTTGCCCAGGTACCCCACTGCAGAGGACCAGCACACAGATGTCTTCTGATGAACAAACACACAGCGAGCTGGCACTGCCAGTGCTGTGCTGCCAACTTCATACTAAATGCCAAAAAAACCAATTTCGAATTATTCAGTTATTCTTTTTTGTTTTGACAAAAACATTTTAATGAAAATCCTCAACAATACTTTTTAATTGTTATCTACAGTAAGACTTGTACAACTATGCAAATTTTTTTTAAGTCCCCTTCCTTTTATCAACGAAAACAAATACTTTATTCGGAAAACCGCAAAAAAAATCAAGGCCATGTGGAACAACATATTCGGCATGCCAATGGAACAAAAGTAGTACACGCGTATTACAAAAACGAATGTATTCATACAGCTACATATTTCAAGATATCATGTGTACGTTATAAGTAATTGTTTAGAAGATACGGCATTCATCAGCATTTAAATACACTTTTTCTGTGTATCAGGCATTTTATTTCCTTGGGTAGACTGACTAATTGTTTTACAACAACGATTTTGACAACACAGACTGCAAAATTTAAATTCACTCGAATTCTGCAGCAGTTACTTTCATTAATTTGTTCTGGGAGTAATTCTGATCTGTGCGAGGAGCCATTATAAAATATTATCCACTTTAATATCAGTCACAGAAAATGAACAACACGTGACTTCTATGTGCCTAATGATTGTAATTACTTCATGCTACAAATTAATTCAAACAGTTCGTTCAACTATTTCGGCGTTTCCCCAGTTCAAGTTTTCATCAATATGTGCAACCAAAATCTTCGAAACCTGACACTACAGAAATGAATGACAATTTTCTCATTTTCCCAAAACATATATTTAGGCGATTTGTGCAAAACAAAACACTGGCTTGTACAAGAAAGTAATTTACTACTTTCCTTGGTGACCCTTCATTACTCCTGAGACTTTCATCGGTAGAATAGGAAAACGGGACGAGAGAAGTGATACTGGCCACATAATGTAACCTCTGCTACAGTCTGTATCGTGGCTTGTAAACCATTAATGTAAATACAGTGAAGCGTCAGATAAACTGGTAGGGTAAGGTGCGGTAAATACGACTGTGTGGGTAAATCCGTCCGCCCTCTATTTGTGAGAAACGGCAAAGCGGAGCGATTTCGCATTAGTGTTACCATACAGAGCATTCGAAATAACGAAAATGTCACCTTGACAGCTTCGTCGCATTTGAAATTTAGACACTTAAAAGGCAACAAGTGTGTTTTCGATTGTTTCAATTTAATTTTTTTTGAAAATTGCAACACTAGATTCACCTTATTAAATAAAACGATCGCAAAACAAATGGTTAGTGATTTTGTAGTGTATTTAGTGACCTATTCAGTGTATGTATCGTTTTTGTTGGAAATTTCGTGTAAATTGTTTCTATGTGTGTTAAATGAAAAATGGCATGGTGGGGTAAATCCGAGCGCATATTTTTTATCGTTTATTTGTATGGAATTGTTTATTTATGGAAACAAAGTGAATTTTGTTTATTTTTAGGAAAATTGTACGAAATTGCAAACGAAAAACGGCAAAACGCAATCAAAACGATTTTGGCCGAGCAGTTGCTGCAATGCAAATGGGAATGTCTTTAGGAGCTGTTGCTCGTGATTTTAACGTTCCGAGATCGACATTGCTGTTGCACCGCCGTGCGATGAAATCGTCTTTTTTCAATTGAAATTTACATTTATTTAACTTTCAGTACATTTTGTACTCTAAACATTGTTATTTTTTTGGATACATTTTGTTCATTTATGTAAAAAACATAATTGCTTATAATTATTTCCCAAAAAAAACCGTTGATTTAGAACTATTTCTGTGCAAAATCAGCCAAACAAATAGGGGATCGGATTTAACTCACCATTTTTGCAAATGGAAAAATGGACGTTTCTTAAAATACTGGTATCTCAAAAGCTGTTGGTGGTATAACAAAAATATTTTGCAAACAGTTGCTCCTTTATATTACCTATAATTTAACGTATGTAAAGTTAAGATCGAACCCCGGAAAAAAGCGTTTTATAGCCACAAGAAATTACTAGGTTGGATTTACCCCACCTTACCCTATAGGCATGTGTATCCAAATACAGAGATATGTAACAAGGCAGAATAGGGCGCTGCGGTCGGCAACGTCTATATAAGGCAACAAGTGTCTGGCTCAGTTGTGGGATCGGTTACTGTTGCTACAATGGCAGCCTATCAAGATTTAAGTGGGTTGGGACGTGTTGTAATAGTCGGCGCACGAGCGACGGGACACAGATTGCGACGAAGTCGGGATCTTCCCGTACCACCATTTCACGAGTGTACCGTGAATATCAGGAATGAGTAAAACATCAAATCCTCGACATCGCTGAGGCCGGAAAAGGATCCTGCAAGGAGGACTGATCAGCCGGAACATGAGCACCTCCCTAATAGCCGCTAGGTTCACCGTTGACACAGATAACAGAAGTAATGAGGACTTGATAGGTCGCTGGAGGCGGTTGGCACCACATCTGCACACACAAGTCAATCAGTTCCAGTAACAGATGTTTTCGATGTGGTTCAGATCGAGTTGGGTGACCAGCACCTCAATCGGATCTCGCCGCTGTGTTCCTCGAACCACTCCATCACACTCGTCGCCTTGCCACATGGCGCATTATCTTGTTGAAAAATTCCCCGGCCGTCGGGAAACATGAACATCATGAGGGGATTTGCGTGGGCTGCAACAAGCGTACGATCTCCCTGGCCGTGATAGTGCCTTGCACGAGCTCCACTGGACCCACGGACGGCCACATGAACACGTGAATGTTCCCCGGAGCATAATGGAGCCGCCGCCAGCTTGTCTCAGTCCTGCAGTACAGGGGTCAAAGAGCAGTCCTCCTGCAAGACTACGAATTCGCGGCCTCCGTCACGATGAAGAAAGTATCGGAATTCATCAGACCGTGGAACACTCAGCCACTGTGCCAGCGTCAAGTGCCCATGGCCACCTGCCCATTCCAGCCTTAGTTGCCGATGTTGCGGTGCTAATATTGGCGCATGCACGCGTCGTCGGCTGCCGAGGCCCATCGTTGGGCGTGTTCGATGCACTCACTGTGTCTTCAGACACACTTGCACGCTGCCCAGCAGTAAAGTGAGATGTTTGTTCCACCATAGTTCGCCACGTGTGCTGTTCCTCTATCCTGTTCAGCCTACGAAGCCGACATCTGTAACGAGGGGTGGCTGCCCAACCCCACGACGTCTATATGTCGTTTCCCCTCGACTTCATCACGTTTTGAAGACACTCACCACAGCACCCCTCGAACACCCGACCAGTCGTACAGTTTCCGAAATGCTCGTGCCGAGCGTCCGGGCCATATCAGTCTTAGCACGTTCAAACCCAGTAACGTCGCACTCCTTCCCCATTCTACCCACGGGCAGCACGCTCACTGGTACCACATGCGACGTGCGTGAGTCTGACCAGCAGTCATTCCTCGCCAGGTGACACTGCTGTTGCCTGGGTGGGTTTATATCGATAATAGGTCGGTGATGGTAGTGCTGGGGATCATCAGCGTATACTCCGAATACAAACACTGGTTTAATTCCTCCTACTTTCGACACATATTTAAGGAGAGGTTTATTATCTTTTGGTTCAAAAAATCTTTTGTTTTAATTGTATTTTTGGATCCATGAAAGAGTTTAGAATCCACCTCTGAAAAGGTTTTTCCGAATACGGAACAGAAAAGTTTGTTATTCGTGGTTGAACAAAAAAAAAATGCACCTGCCTGAAATCGGCCTTTTTCATGCATCAGTTTTTTTCGGGAATTTCGACTTTGTAGCCCCGAAAAATTATTCTATGTGCTTGTCCATGATTGCAGCTTATAAAGTGATCAAGGAGCTTACGACGTGCTAAGGCGTGGCAATCCGACGGCATTCCATTTCGGTGGAACAGATGAAGAAGGCCATTTGGGCAACGTATTTATAAAAGTGTTCGACGGATGACCGCCCACAACACCGAAATTGTCCGGCTGGGGAAACTAGCTGGTGCAAGTGGCGCATTGCAGGGGCTACTCGATATCTGCAAGAATATCAACACCACCAGCCGCTCTCCAAAGAAGTTCAAATAGTGATTCACCCGATCTACGAGGCCCTTACAGAGGACGAGTTATTGTACTGGTGCTTGGGAGGAAACACACGAAATTCAAATGAAAGTTTGAACGCGTGTGTTTGGAAGTTAGCCCCCAATCATTTGCATTCTGGTGCGAAGACTGTGGAGACTGCGACTCTCCTGGCAGTGAGCAGCTTCAACGAAGGGTGTTCAGCAATTCTGCAGACCACGACAACGACGGACGTCACCCTGGAACTCTATTCGACGCAGTTCGCCAAGCATTCGGACGACCACCGGATTCGAGTGGTCGAAAACCGCTTGTCACCGGCCGTACGAGCGGCTCTGGAGCAGTGCAGGATGGCCCAGATAGAGCAGAACGCCCTCTATGAGGGAGAGGATGGACTAGCTTATGAACCCGGAATAACAGATTGAACGTACGTAGCATAATATTGCATTTATATGTAGTCAAACTTCAAACGCGTTTTTCTCGAAATGACTTTTTTTTTTTATTGAGCGGTATGGTAACTTCAAATCTACTGAACCGATTAGCATGATTCTTTACATCCCACGAAGCTAACTAAATTGTCTAGGGGTTGTACCCGTTTTATTCCGATCCATCAACTACAAATATTTTTACTTGGTTGACGAAGTCGAAAATCGATTAAAAACCCTATTTTTTTCAAATGGCCGCCATTTTGTTTCCTATGGTCCAAATAACTTAAGAGAGGTACAACTCGTAAAGAATCCTATGAACTTCGCTAACATCAACTCAATTTTGTTTTCAGATGAGCCGGCTCACCTGTGACATACCGCGTGTGGGGATCTACATCGAAATTTTGTTTAGTTCCGACGGCACTTTCGCCGTTGCTCTTCGACATTTCCAGTCGAAAAAATTTCAGTTTGTAGAGGAAATATCAATGACCACTTTGACCATATTTGACATTCATATCTATAGCACATCCCAAGAATAAAATTCTCAAAGAACATGCTTTATTCGTGGCAAAGATAGTAAACGTCCCCTTAAGCAATACAAGAGGAAAACCAATAATCTTGCGTTAAATGAACCAACTGCAGTGGCAAGCATTCAGGCACAGACAAGTCATCCACACTTTATTACCGTCGGCGAAGTCATATAAAAATCCTGAATTTATCTTTCCTGTCAAGTTTGTGATTATCGGTTTTTGGTTTATTTATATTCCGTTTTTATTTAGCGGTAGCTTGGTTTAGCTTCGACTTTGAAGTGTATTCATTATCGCTCGCGGTAGAAATTGTAAATAAAACCTGAAGATAGCTGAAGCAGCAGCGATTGTCGAGAGCTTCCAGCACGCAGCTACAAAACTGTTACGATTTACGATAACCTAAGAACTGAGACTCTTTAATTTCACTTGTAGAACCTTAGAGCCTGTAACAGTACAACGCAGTGCACAAGTGAAAGGTGGGTGTCCAACTCATCACGTACGAAATTCACAGAAATCATCACGCGTTGACGCTCTTACCGTTGTACTGGCCGTGTCTCCGTATTCACCAGGGAGCATCCAAAAATAATTTTCTGAAACTCCTATAGCCATATTCGGCGTCTACAATATCAGGCAGATCACTTTTGCGTGACAAGAAATATTCTTCACTTTTAAGCTTAAACTACTGCATTGACGTAGCTATTGCATTCGTTTGTTTGCAAAATATCATCAGTTTGACACAATTAACGTCGCACAACAGGCACATTAACATCGACAGACTGTAATAGCTACCGCAACAATATCCTCAAATTCCCAATCAGACTAACACGATACAGCGCCCGCTGTCTTTCGCGTCAAGATAAGAGTGATGATAATACAATGGTTGCATTCTATTCCGCGGTCACAGAGCATAAGTCGAAGATTTTTCTCTGCGCATCGAAACATGTATATAACGCAACAATAAAAAATACACATTTATTTAACGGAAAAATTGGCATATTAAAATGATGCCGAAACCTGCAAAAGCCCTAAAGAAATCCCAGCTGATACTGATATCGTTTTACCTCCAATAGCTGACAAACGTTTTGAAGCCATAACTAACAAAATAAAATAGCTTGCAGAAGACAACAACATCATTTGGGCATATTACACTCAAAAGCCAAAGACACAGGTACACCTGCTTAATACTGTGTAGGGCACCCGCAAGCACGCAGAAGTGGCGCAACATGACGTGGCATGGCCTCGACTAATGTCTGAAGTAGTGCTGGAGGGAACTGACACCATGAACCCTGCAGGGCTGTCCGTAAATCCATAAGAATACGACGGGGTGGAGGAGGCCTCTCCAGAACAGCACGTTTCCAAGGCATCCCAGATATGCTCAATAATGTTCATGTCTGGGTTGTTTGGCGACCAGCAAAAGTGTTTAAACTCAGAAGAGTGTTCCTGGAGCCACTCTGCCGCACTCCTGAACGTGTGCGATGTCGCATTGTCCTGTTGCAACTGCCCAAGTGTGTTGGAATGCACAGTGGACACGAATGGATGCAGGTGATCAGACAGGATGCTTACGTATGTGTCACATGTCAGAGTCATATTTAGACATCAGGGGTCCCATATCACTCCAACTGCACATGCCCCACACCATTACAGAGCATCGACCATCTTGAACAGTCCCCTGCTGACATGCAGTGTCCATGGATTCACGACATTGTCTCCATACCCGCACACATCCATCCGCTCGATACAATTTGAAACGAGACTCGTCCGACCACGAAACACGTTTCCAGTCATCAACAGTGCAATGTCGGTGTTCATGGGCCCAGCTTTGTGTCGTGATCAAGGGTACACGAGTGCGCCTTCGGTTCCGAAAGCAGCTATCGATGATGTTTCGTTAAATGGTTTGCAAGGTGACGCTTGCTGATGGCAAAGCATTGAAATCTGCAGCAATCTGCGGAAGGGTTGCACTTCTGTCACGCTGAACAATTCTACCCAGCGGTCGTTGGTGCCGTACTTGCAGGATCTTTTTCCGGACGCAGCGATGTCGATATCCGGATTCCTGATATTCACGGTACACTCGTGAAAGGATTGCACGGAAAAATCCCTACTTCATCGCTACTTCGGATATGCTGTGTCCCAACGCTCGTGCGCCGAATATAATGCCAAGTGCAAAGTCACTAAAATCTTGATAACCTGCCACAATAACCGATCTAACAACTGCGCCAGACACTTGTTGTCTTATATAGGCGTTGCCGACTGCAGCGCCATATTCTGCCTGTTTACATATCTCTGTATATAAATACCCAAGTCTATACCAGTTTCTTTTGCGCTTAAATGTACAATGATTTCGAAATCTGGAAAACCCAAAAGCAACCCCATCTCATACTGACGTCCTATTGCTCCCAATAACTGACAAACCTTTTGAAGCAATAACTATCAGGCAACAACAGGAGAGAACAGCACTATACCATATGAAGAAGTTCACTTCAGAAACAGTCACTGTGCCGCTCATCCACTGTTAAGAGTAACTAACAAAGCAGGAGAAGCCTGCAACTTAGCAGATGTGACAGCTGCCTTCCGTATAGACATGGAAATCTCCATTGACAAGGTATAGCATACGACTTCATACCTGAAATAGTACAATTAAGAGGTAACCTCATTGGAAATAGATGGGTAGTAGTTGAGGCTCAAAAATCATCGTATTTCATAAATCGGGAGTCCCCCAGGGTCCCCTCATCACCCCGTTGTTATAACCGACATGTGAAGCTGACATCCCAAGACCCAGGTGATGCAATCAAGATATTGCTTACTGGTGATATGGGGCCAGCTACAGTGCAGTCAGTGAAGAAACAAATTCGAAACATGATTCGGTAAACCGAGCGAGATGGCGCAGTGGTTAGTACACTTGACTCGCATTCCAGAGGGCGACGGTTCATTCCCGCGTCCGGCCATCCTGATTTAGGTTTTCCGTGATTTCCCTAAATCGCTCCAGGCAAGTGCAAGGATGGTTCCTTTGAAAGGACAAGGCCGACTTCCTTCCCAGTCCTTCCCTAATCCAATGAGATCGATGACTTAGCTGTTTGGTCTCTTTCTCCAAACAACCGAACCCAATCCATGATTCGGTAAATGAAGAATCCGACAAAAAGTCAACTTATCCTATTCAGAAATAGAAAACTTACTAATTGCCAGCAACAGGTCTCCCAAAATCTCATTGTTCGACTTCGCGAAAAAAAAATTAATGGTTCAAAATGGTTCAAATGGCTCTGAGCACTATGGGGATTAACATCTGAGGTCAGCAGTCGGCTAGAACTTAGAACTACTTAAACCTAACTAACCTAAGGACATCACACACATCCTTGCCCGAAGGATTCGAACCTGCGACCGTAGCGGTCGCGCGGTACCAGACTGAAGCGCCTAGAACCGCTCGGCCACAGTGGCCGGCGAACAAAAAATTACTCCACAACCAAAAGACAAATATCTTGGAATAATCTATGCGAAATCTTGAATTGACACAAAAACATGACTGAAAAGATTAAAGAAATTGGAGCACCAGTTGACCTTCAAAATATTTGTCCGACTCATTCTCGAATAAGTATCTCAATCATGGATTATCTCATCTAATCAGACGAAAAACAAAATCTATCTGCTTACCGGAGAACGCTTCGAATAGCTGCAGATCAACGCTTTCACCTCCCAACAAACTCCCTTCACGGAACACTTAAAACCAAGAACATGCTGGACGGAATAAAAGAAGAATTCACCATATTCGGGCTAAACAGACTACTTAACAATGGATTTAGAAAATCAGTCTTGCACTACAATGCTACATCGTTTAGTTTTCCGAAATTAAAATATACATTTTCTCCCTGCGTTATTCTCGAAGCAATATCGTATTCAACCCAACAGAATCCTTTGTAAATCACCGAAAAGTCAACAAACCGAGAACACCTACAAGTATTTGGAATGATGTAGCAGCCTGATACAGAAAGAACAATTTACTGAGCAAATTTACTTCAGTCAACTCCTATAGAAGAAAACAATGTTCCCTGCATCGACAAGAATTTCAAGGTTTCCATCTACTATACAATTAGACGGAAATATTCTGCATCAACAAAAGTCGAAGATCACAATGCAACAGTGTCAGGACCACTGAAATAATATGACATATATAAGGCGGACAAGAGGCAACCAATCACAGGTGGGGTTTTTTCAACAGAGGTTTTTCCATCACACGTAAGCCAGATGCAAGGATTTGGAATGAAGGAAACCTTATGAACATCATGTTCCTCTCAATTATCCATCTACATTCAGTTTATATTAAATAAGCGCGCAATTGTCCTAAATAAATGGGATCACTACAGTACGAACTACAAATATTGGCTGAAAAAATATTAAAAAAAGGTCTTACACTGTTACGAAAGGGTTCCACTACCGTGGATGCTTGTCCGTGCTGCAACGACAGTAACGCGTGCTCAACACCAAGGATACTACAATACACAGTAGGGGTAGGACTGACATATCTAGCTGGAATATCGGAGGGACAATCTGAGAAGGCGGTATGGAAATGGAGCAAATATTTATTTAATATAATTACTTTCCATTTAGAACACCAAAAAAAATGGTTCAAATGGCTCTGAGCACTATGGCACTTAACATCTTTGGTCATCAGTCCCCTAGAACTTAAAACTACTTAAACCTAAATAACCTAAGGACATCACATACATCCATGCCCGAGGCAGGATTCGAACCTGCGACCGTAGTAGTCCCGCGGTTCCGGACTGCAGCGCCTAGAACCGCACGGCCACAGCGGCCGGCATTTAGAACACAATTACATGGAACGTGTTGCGGCAGAAGTGATTGGTCCACCATATTTTTCGGAAGATCTCATCTTTTTCAGCAAATAGTTT